>NC_056686.1:98292878-98595909 GCF_018350215.1 Panthera leo
AGGTTTGAGCTGCCAAATGAACAGTCCACTCAGCTGCTGGGCTGGCCACGCTCCTGGAGAGCGAGTGTGGGCAGCTGGCTCTGCACGGCTACAGGTAGAACAGGGAAGCCCATCCTTTGCCCCCTTCCACTGATGAACAGAACCCCACGTCCATCCAGGTGGGCCCTCGCTCCCACTCTACCCAGCTCTAACACCTGCCTTGTGGGTTTTCACCATCCTATCCTCTCTGGCTTCCGCGAGCAGACAACTGCTAGATGGACCCACACCAGTTATTAATAGTTTGCTGTGTTACCTCGTTTTCGAATCTATCTATCTCGTTATTCTTATCCTCTATCTCGTCTCTGTGAGATACCCACAGAATCTTAGAATGTCAGACCTTAGATCATCTGGCCCAGCTCCTTCTTCATGAACAAAGAAATGGGATGGAAGTCAGGGAATCGCCTGTAGAGGCCCACACAGTGGTAGCCTGTGGGAACCCTGCCCTCATTTCCAGAGTCTTCTCTATACCCTCCTACGGCCATATCTGGATGGGAAGAAAAAGGAACAGTCCCCAAACACTGCCCTACCTCTCCTTGTCTATCGCCGTCTCCAGACTTACCCTCGCCTCTGCATGCCAGATCCTCGTGTCCGTCTGTCTGCTTGACAGCTCCTCTTGTATATCCAACCAAACATGTCCAAAACTAACCTCTCCAAAGTTCCTATTTCAGGAACTGGCATGTCTGTTCTTGCAGTTGCTTGAGTTAAGACAACTTGGGGGTCACCCTTGCTCTCCATCTCTCATAGCATATTCTAGGCATCAGTACCTTCACTTTCTATTCAGTGACTTTGCACTGCCTGCACAGTTAGGTCAAAGCCCCAGCCATCATTTCCTTGTATTGCAATGGCATCCCAGACCTTCTCCCTGCATCTACACCTTTCCCCTGCCTGCAGTCTACGCTCTACGCAGCACCTGGGGTATGAGTGTGTCTATGGCTCTCCTCTCCTTCAGGCTTCCCATGGCTCCCATCAGGTACAAGCCATGGTTCTCAGCATGGCCCATGAGACCTGCCTGCCATGACACCCCCCCCCCCGCCCCACCTCTCCCATGGCTCCCTACTTCTAGGGAGCCACTCTGGCCTCCCTCTTCTCCCTCCCACTTGCCCAGCATGCTGCAGGCTCTAGACAGCTATTCATTCTTCCCTGCTCTGCTGACTACCCCCCCACCCCCCGAGCTTAGGCACTCACTCCCTCACTTCCTTCAGGCCCTGCTCAAATCTCTCCTCATGAAAGAGGACTTCTGAACACCCTATACAGAATTTAATAGTGACCCTTCCCCCATGATCCCCTTCCCCTTGTTGTGTTCCTCCCCAAAGCACTTACTAACTGAAATACTTTACATTCACTTGTTACTTTTTATTGCCCTGCACATGGGCTCCATGACAGTGGGGGATCTGTCTGCTTGCTGCTAAATTGCCAGCGTGTAGAGGGGTGCCTGTCATTGGTAGCTGCTCAATAAACATTTGGTGAGTGAATGGACAAATGGATGATTCTTGCGGTGGATGCTCGGTGGGGCACTTGACGCCCATTATCTCATTTCATCGTCTTGACAAACCCGTAGGGCAGGTATCGTTATGTCATTATCCTCCCTTTACACTCGAGGAAATGGATTCTCAGAGGGTTAAGAACTAAAACCAAAGTGTTCACAGGGCTCATTGCTGGCAACTGGTAGAGTCAGGATTTGAACTCCGTTCTAATGGATTCAAGGCCCATGCTATTAACTTAAAATGGAACCAAAGGAATCAAACAGACTACCTATCCTTCTTAGAAAGATTAGCATTTTAAAGACTTGGGATGGAGACCATGGTACACTATTGAATCACTGATGGTGGGACTCCATACAGTCTGGCACTAGACCTTCCCAAGCCCTCAGCTTTCATGGAGGGGCCTCTGCTCACCCTGTTTGCAGTGTGGGGAGCCTCACCCAGTGCCCATCCGTACAGCTAGCCTGGAAGAGGATTCTCACCATGAGCTGTCATTGTTACCCTGCTGGGCTAATTCTCTCTCGTCAGTGGCTGGACACCTGCATCTTACCAAGACATTAGCGCTGACAGATGAGGCACATCTCCAGGGATGTTCCGAAACCATAATAACATTAGCAATCCCATGTTTGCCTGCCCCTCCTGCCCTTTGAGCGCCCTCTGAGTTGTCTCCCACCTTTGCTGGGGCAATTTTCTCCTGCCATTCACGCATTCCTGCCATTCCTTTCTTTCATCTCACATACGCAAGGCAAGTATACAGGTTTCCCCCGCTTCCTCAACTTTGGACAGGCAGAACTGCGCGGGGCGGGGGGGGGGGGGGGAGAGCGGCTTCGTGGGAGTAGGAAGGGCATTGCAGGTTAGGGGACACTTTGAGGAAGTCCATAATGTCAGAGAAGGGAGGGGCATTCTTGAGAAATGGCAAGTAGGCGAGTGTCTCTGCATCGTGGATGGATGGGGAGCAGGCTGGGTGTGCCTGGGAGAGCACAGCTGTGAAGGTCAGTGGGGAAGACAGTGGAGAGCACAGGGCAAGGCATTCATCTGGACCCTGAATCCAGTGGAGATGCTCTCGTCACACCATCTCAGTGCCCCTTCACCCTGGATGGGGCAGTTCTTGGCCAGTGGGGTTTCGGCAAGCCACCGAGTCGGGCTTTTTGTTCTTCGTTGATCACTGGATTCTTGCCTCTGACAGAGATGTAAACACCTGTGACCCTCACCCCCTGGGCAACTCCTATTCACCATGTGCTCTCACCTCCCAGGACCCTCAGCCTTTCTGCCTGTCCCATCCCAAGGAAGACCTCATACACTTCTCCTAGCTGGAGAGTCCCAGGCTCATCGCTTACCCACGGAGGACCATAATCTCTCCAAGAGCTCAGTTTTCCACGTGTAACATGGGAGACTTACCTCTTTTGGCCATTGAGAAATAAAATGAATCTGATGATAAGAGAATGGGGCTTCCTTCCAGGATGAAGAAAACTGGCAAGATTGTCGTCCTCACGCTGACAATGAGGAAAAGCTGGGTAAGCTGCAAAGTGATAACTTCTATGGAGCCCATGAGAAGTCTGCGTTCACGAGGCAACCAAGTAAACCAAACTCCAAAGAGGGACAGAGGCAGAGTGGTACACACAGTGTCTCCCTTCGGCAGAGCATGGGAGACAGATGTGGCTGCCGAAGAAACGGGTAGGAAGTGAACTGAAATGTTAGCAAATTCTTAGAGGCCACAGGTGGGTCAGCGTGTCCGTTTGGAATAGCTGGGAGCCCTAGAAACTAGGAAAGCTGCTTCTCTGGCAAACTCTTCCTCATGAGTCTTCACTGGGCGCTCACAAGAAATATTGGGGGCAGGGAAGGAGACTGCCAGAGGCTCCTCTCGGACACAGGAGGGAAGAAGGTAACACATGGCTGAGGGGGACAGGCACAGAGCCCTCCTTGCTTCCCCGGCCCCTTTTCTCCAATGAAGCAAAAGCATTAAGCCACTGAGGGAGGGTTAGTGAACCTCTAGACCCAGGGCTTCTCAGAGAAGGTAGAAAAGCCTCCCCAGGACATAGGCAACGAACCGTTGCTGCTGGAAAAAAGAGTAGAAGTCAAAACCCTCTACCCCCAGGGGGCAGCAAGAAATACCCAGGGTCCAGACTTCTACACTGATTCCAAGAAGAAGACTATCATACTGGGATAGAGTAGATCAATGAACAGAAGCGCAAGCACAGAAGCAGACCCATGTGAATGCAGTCAACTCTATTTGACCAAGTACAAGAGCAACACGACGGACTCTTCAGGAAGTGGTGCCCGCACAACCGCACGTCCACGTGCCAACAGCTTTCTTACCGAGCTCAAAATGTAAAAAAGATTGTAAGCCCAGAAGTTAAAGCCTTTTGTAATGAAAAGGAGGAATTTTATTCGATCCTGGAATTTATGATTTATTTGACTTTCAGATTCTCACCAAGGCGAGAAAGAAACACAAAGAACACTGCAGAAGAGTTCTTTTTTTTTTTTTTCAAGGGAAAGGTAGGAAAAAAGAAAAGTGGTAGAGGATGGGGTGGGAAGCAATCGTTAATCAGAGACGGGAAGAGGGAATAAAGAAACAACAGAAAGAAATCTGTCTTAGCTATCTGTGACCAGCGAGAAATTCCTGACTGGGAACCAGAAGGCCTGGGTTTAGCCTCAGTCTTGTGAGCGTGGGAAATGTCACTTCACATACCTGAGCTTCTGTAAAATATCTGCTTTAGAGGATTGCCAGGAAAATACCTTTAAATGATAGATTTAAAATTTTTGCGATGCCTGAGATGTAATTGAAGAAGACAACAAATCTTAATTTCTCCTCTCGGCCTGGTCATTTATATGCTTCACAAATCAGCAAAGTTTCCGTAGAAATTCTGTTTTAAAATTCAGGTTTTAGGGGCGCCTGGGTGGCTCAGTCGGTTAAGCGTCCGGCTCAGGTCACGATCTCGCGGTATGTGAGTTCGAGCCCCGTGTCGGGCTCTGTGTTGACTGCTCAGAGCCTGGAGCCTGTTTCAGATTCTGTGTCTCCCTCTCTCTCTGACCCACCCCCCCCCCGTTCATGCTGTCTCTCTCTGTCTCGAAAAATAAATAAAACATTAAAAAAAAATTAAAAAAAAAATAAAAATTATAAAACGTTAAAAAAAAAATTTTTTTAAATAAAAATTAAAAAAAATAAAATTCAGGTTTTAATATGGTTCAGGTATGATAAGGCCAACGGATCAGGAGACAGTTGCCTTTGAAAAAACAGTTCCTAAGAGGAGAGGACACACGGCACTGTGCAGGGTCCCATGGGGAGGTACAGGGTCACTTAGGGGGCAGAGGGATGGACAGAGAACAAGGCCCAGAGCCTCTATGGCTGTTTCACGTGAGAAGGAGTGAGGCGGGGCCAGCAGGCTTAGGACCGGCTACCTTGAATAATTTCAGCAGGTTCTGGGAGGAAGGTCTGTCTCTACTTGACTGGTACCTGATCCTGGGGTGATTAGGGCTGGTAGACAGTGGCCCAGAGCATGAAAGCCGGATAAAGGGGGTGGATGGGGTACGGGGTCTGGACTGGTGCTTTGCATGGGAAGAGCAGGGTCGCAGGGGGGTCTGCCAGCTCCAAGAATTAGCTAATCCTGGGGACTGGCAGTCCCCCGGGGTCAGCAAAGCCCCAGAGGTCAGAGCCTCAGAAGTACAGAAAACAGAAAGGCATGATTAATACAAACCCCAATCACGAAGGTGGATTCATGGTGGTGTTCTGCCCTGCCCAGACTTGCCCCCCACCCACCCCGCTGCAGCACCCATGAAGACCGTTTATGAGACACGGGTAAGCAGTTCTGAGTGTGGGCCAGAAGCTAGGGCCTTCCTTCCGTGCCGAGTCGGCTCCACAGCCGGGAGGAGCCTGAGCTCAAGCCAGCAGTGCCAGAGGCTGGTTCAGGCTCCGGAAATAATGCCACCTGCTGTTAGTCTAAGTAATTAGCTTAACGCGGCAGGCAGGGTGTTATTCAAGTGTTTCTCATAAATAGGTAATGAATTACTGATGATGACTCCCTAGATTAAAAAACAACACTGAAGGAGAAACTTCCAGGTCCCAGAAGGTATTATTAGCCAGTTCAGCCCTGCCCACGACGGGCCCTGAGGATGACCCTCTGCACAGCCCCGGCAAGTAGAATCGCTTCCGGGAACACCCAGAAGCACCGAGAAGGCCCTGTGAGCTGGCTGGGGTCTTCATCAGGCGCTCTGCCCCTGGCTCTGTCCTTTCACTGATAACAAAGCTGCCGAAGCAGTGCAAGGGGTGACTGTAGGCTTGGCAGGATCCTGCTTCTGAGATCGGAGCCCTCCCCGGCATTTAGTTCCCTCCCAGCCCCCGAGGTAATGATAGCCGTAGGGCCTGGGCGTGGGCCTACCTGCCCAGACTGGCACGGGCACCAGTCCCTGGCCCGGCTGCAGAGCCCGCAGGGCACTTGATCCAAGGCCACGGCTGCTTGTTTAGGCTCCTGTGGGCCCGGTGGCTTTACCAGAGCTCATCTGCTTTCTGGTCCGCAGACTACACGCCCACACCCAACAAAGCTACTTGGTAGAAAATCCCACCATTGCAACTACTTTTTCACGTTTCCATTGGCTGTCCTACCCTCACCTCGAACTCAGCTCATCAAAGACAACAATTCTTAGACACAGAAGAGACTTTAGAGAGCATTAAGTCTGGGGTCCCCTTAAAGCCTTCAGGGTATGTGAGCCCACAGAAATCATTTGAAAAAACGAGGGAATGTGCATTTTTCTGTGGCTTCGACCCCAGCGGCAATCAGCTTCTCAAAGGCCCCTGAGGAGCCGTCCATACACCTCCTCTCCCAGCCTCCCAGGTTCTGTGAGAGCATCTTGCCTCCTCCTTCACGGAGAATACGGAGATGCCCTTGACCTCTTACACCCACCCGGTCTGATCACCTGTCTCCACCTACGCAAGACCTGTCCTTCCACCGGTCTCCCAAGTTACCTTTCCTTTCTTAATTTCGAAATGGAAGATTTCTTCCCCCTGGTCTATAAACAGGCTCCAAGGGCTTCCTCTGTCAGAACACAATAACAACGACACCTGTCTCACCTCCGCCTGTCCCTGTCTTAACTCTTTGCTTCCCACAGTCTGCATCTCTCTACCCATTTCTTGCTCCTTTATCCACTGCACTGTCAACTGCACATAATCTCCAAAAACTTGATGCGTTGTCAGCAGCCTGTCTCCTCCTGGTTCTAAACCCACACTGCTTAAAAGCAGGGTAGCTTAGGGATTAAAGACGGGGCACCTGGGGTGCATGGGTGGCTCACAGGGTTAAGCGACCGACTCCGGCTCGGGTCATGATCTCACGGTTCATGGGTTCGAGCCCTGTATCGGGCTGTGTGCTGACAGCTCAGAGTCTGGAGCCTGCTTCGGATTCTGTGTCTCCTTCTCGCTCTCTGCCCCTTCCCCACCCACACTCCATCTCTGTTTCTCAAAAATAATAAATACATGTTAAAAAAAAATATTTTAAAGATGAGGCATCTGTGGCCGGCCAGTCTGGGTTCAGAGCCCGGCCCCGCCTGTGAGCTGCTGGGTGACCTTCTGCAGCTTTCTTCACTTTCCTATGCCCGAGTCTTCTCTGTAAAACACAGACGATACAATACTTTACAACGGTGAGGAATAAGTAAGACCTATAAAATGCTAAGTGCGGTGCCTCGTATATAACGAATGCTCAGTGTGCTCTACTAACGTTTGCACCTACACACCCCAAAGGTACTGACATTTCAACATGCCTAAAACTGAACTTACCTTTCCTCCTTGCACTTCTTTCTCCAGGCTCGGCATCTGCCTAGGATGACGCCATCTGTCACTTGGGTTCCCTGTGTCTCCCCAGGCTCCCGTTGGGTCTTCCTGCCTTCACTCTTTCTTCCCCAAACCACTCTGCACACCTCAACTCAGCTCAGTCCTATTCCTCTCCATGAAAACCCTCCAGTAGCTCCCGACTGCCCACCAGATAAAGGCCAACTTCCAGGTTCCACCCCGTAAAGCCTTCGGAATTCTGCCCCCTCTTCCAGGCTGTGCCCACCCCCTCTCTCACTCACCCCAGCCCTGCTTCCTCCCTTATGTTCACTCCTTGCAGAACTGCTCGCAGGTGCATGCTGCCTTCCTGTCCTCCCCCCATGACACCACCAGCATCGGAGCGCCTCAGCCCTCCAGATCTGAGTTCCACGCTGCCTCCTGCATAACCCCCTGCCCCACTCTCCAGCTCGTCGGCGCCGCACGCTGCCGTCTGATACAGCCTCCTGGACATGCTCTGTCACACTTCTGTGCCTCGGCCCAGAATGTTGCCTCCCTCATTATCTGCCAAATACTCATCCTTCCAGTTCTGCTCCCAGGGTCATGGCCAGGTGAAGCCATGCAGGCTGAGCTCCCGTCCTGGGACAGGCTCAGTCACAGCGCTCTCAGATGCGTTGCAAGGCTGTAAGCAGTAGCCTCATCCAGCAGCCTGGGCTCCTGCAGGACAGTGAGGTTGCGCATGCCCGCCCACATCCCTTCTCTCTCTTCCTGCTATGTTTTCTCAGTAGTGCTTGTTATCATCTGACCCCAATACACATGTTGCTCCTTTGTCCATCTCTGTCTCCCCTCTAGAATATGTATTTTACCAGGGCAGAAGCTTGCGGCTGTTATGATGTATCCCCAGAGCCTAGAACAGTGACTGGCACATAGTAAGTGCTCAGTAAATATTTTGTTGACTCGCTGATCGGTTACATTACCTATCTTTGTATCCTTAATAGTTGATACATCGCCTGCCTTGTGGTAGATACTAAGTGTACGTTTTTGAATGAATGGACGGATGAATGAATACTTTATGGTGTTGTTGCTAGCCTGTTTAAAAAAGTTCAAACACTGGAGTTAGATTCAAAGTTCTCTCTACCTTCTAATCCCGCCACTCAATATCAAATGTGCTGTGTTTAGCATGAGTGCTTATCTGCTACTGCCCTTGACTGTATCCCAGACTACTCGTCTCTTCACACCCCTGTCCACACTCTAAACAGAAATACTATTTACACATTTATTCAACTCATATTTATTAAGCACTTGAGATAAGCCAGTCACTATTCCAGCCACTGTCATTACCTCTGCCTATTCTCCTCTTTCTTTCCTTAAAGTAAGGACAAGTTGACCCTGACTGACCATCCAGGTCCCTGTCACTTCTCTCCTTAGACACTAATAACCCATAGGTTAGCACCTCATCACTGGCATTATTAACCTAGATAAGATGTGGCTTTTACATACGGGCCTTTTTCACAGAAAACATCTCTGTAGAGAATCAGCACTTTATGACATTTCAAACATTTTGGATGGAAATCTTTCCAAAAAATTTTTTTTTACATTTTTTCCTGTCTTTTTTAAAATTTTTTTTTAACATTTATTTATTTTTGAGACAGAGAGAGAAAGAGAACATGAACAGGGGAGGGTCAGAGAAAGAGGGAGACATAGAATCTGAAACAGGCTCCAGGCTCTGAGCTGTCAGCATAGAGCCCGACGCGGGGCTTGAACCCATGGACCGCGAGATCATGACCTGAGCCGAAGTCGGACGCTCAACCGACCAAGTCACCCAGGCACCCCTCCTGTCTTCTTAGAGTACTGTATACAGAATATCCTTCTAATCTTTATAACTCAGGTTCATCACTATTATTCTGTGATGTGACAGTGTGCCAAGAGAGGTAACTGGCAAAAGGGCAGGAATTTGGGAATTAAACAAGCTTCATAATGACCTTTGCAGACCCTGAGGTCTCCTGAGGTCATCCCCTGTTCTGCTTTGATAAGTATCTTATCTACGGTGGGTTTAGAAATCAGATGATGAAGTTTATCAGAAATGTTTGCAAACTAAGTATAGACAGTATCTAAGGGAGGATATGAGAGATTCTCCTACTCATAAAGTCTACCCACTTTAAATCATGGGTTTTATACAGTCTATTTTGTTAATCAGAGGACTTTCTCCTGTAACTGCTGTTTCTCAGGTGTATTCAGAATTCTTGAGGCTGGATAAGGGACTTTTAAAAATTATGCTTTTGGTGCATTTAGCATTTTATGTACTGTATTCTCTTCTGTTGTTGACTGTCTTTATGTCTTTTCAATTAGATTGTTCCCTGGTTAGATTATAAACTTCTCAGGGTGTCTAGGTGCCTCAGTCAGTTAAGCATCCGACTCTTGATTTGGCTGAGGTCATGATGCCACGGTTTGTGAGATCGAGCCCCACGAAGGGCTCTGCGCTGACAGCACGGAACCTGCTTGGGATTCTCTCTCCCTCTCTCTCTGCCCCTCCTCCCCACATAAATAAACACTTAAAAAAAAGATTGTAAACTTCTCAAGGGCAAGTGGTATTTTATAGTCACTCATTTATTTGCTAAGCTTTTTTTTTTTTTTTTTTTTTAAGCAACTACTATGTGGAAAGATCTTGGATGAAAATAAAGGTAAGACATGGTAGCTTTACATTATTAGGGAGCGAAATGCAAATAACCAATAGAAGCTAAGAAGGTAAGTGAAAAAATCCAGAGTGCTGTGTGAATTCAAATAGGGGAGAGGAATGTTTCCTGGTTGTGAGAACCGGAAAATGCTTTGGTAAGAGGTAGCCTTTGAGCTGGATCTTGGCAGACAGGGAGAATTTTAGTGAGTAGCATTCTAGGCTTTGGGGATACCATGAGAATGGTCAGGAAGGGAGAAATACACACATGAGTTGGTGAAACATACAGTCATGCAGGAGTCTTGAGAGCACCCAACATGTTGTACCCCACTCCCCTACTTGAGTTTGGCATAAATGGAGAATTGAAACAATGGAGTGGCCGTTGGAACCCGCAATTTTACCTTCACTACTAACTCAGGTCAAGTTGGAGGATTCAACTTTAGGCAAGAGCTAAATAAGCCTGATCCTCTCTAGGATAGAAAACAGAAGCCAGGGCAAGCCTCCAGGTTACACAGACCACCATTCAGCTCCTGACAAGTTTTCCAACTCTTACCTTTTACACTTGGATACTTGAGATTATTGAATTAAAACATAGAGTGGATGGCACTTAAATGCACATTTATTACCTTAAAATAGAGTTTATTATACACTGTTCCCCTTCCCCCCGAAAGCACATAGTAACGGTAGCTAGATTTAATAAACTACGGTGAATTATAATCACTTCGCAGGAAAATTTAGTGAGGATTTGTGTATTTCATGGGGGCTATCCAGGAGCATCGTAACTAGGAATGGAAATCCCTGGCCTGTTCTAACATTGAAGAGTCTATGTTTTAAAGATGAAAGACACATTTTTTTTTAATGTTTATTCATTTTTGAAAGACAGAGACAGAGCATAAGCAGGGGTGGGGCGGAGAGAGAGGGGTACACAGAATCTGAAGCAGGCTCCAGGCTCTGAGCTGTCGGCACAGAGCACGACACGGGGGTCGAACTCATAAACCGCCAGATGATGATCTGAGCCGAAGTCGGATGCTCAACCGACTCAGCCACCCAGGCACCGCGAAAGACACATGTTTTTATAAAGCTCTACATTTCTGCACCTGAGCACGGTGGCTAGACAACTGGTTTTACCCTTAAGAAGGTGGCTACCCGCATCAGCAGGACCTGCCCTCTGGAGACAGGTGACAGGTTGGTGAGGGGTGGGCAGATGTCCTGGGGTGGCAGGCTGGGGGTGGGGTTCAAGGTTGGCACTTTGAGCATATGATGTCCTCTGAAGAAGTGTGACATGTGGGAGAGACAATGGGGACGAGAGGGATGGGGCAAGAGGTGGTGAGGGGACAGTGTGGGCTTTGGGGTTGAAGTTCCCCCCCCTCCCCCAAGGCTAGCTTAGGGTGGGCGTATGTTTCCCCACACCAACTGCCCACAGTACTTCATTAGACATGCCTCTACATGAGAGCTCGTCACGTGAGCAACTTTGGGTTCCAGCCGGATTCCAGACTCTCCACAGGGATGCTCAGCCCTACCCACGCGACACAACTAAGTAAGAAGAATGCAGATATTCAAATAAACAGATGACAACTGTTCAGCGCCTGCCTGGGCACCAGCCACTTTCCATCATCCTCCCCAGATGCTGCAAGGTTGGCATTCCCATCCTCTCACTTTCTGGACAGGGGAACAGACTCAGAGATGGAGCCAAAGGGGTTGAATCCGGACTGAGCCCCCCACCCCGGGGGCTGTGTGCCTTCAGAGGTGTGCTCTTCCAGCAGTTTCCAGAAAACTGGCTGGGGTGGGGATGGGCAGGGGGAGGGGGGGCAGTGACTGCTCTGTCACAGGAGAAGGGAGAGGGTTGGCTGTGGGGGTGTGGGGGTGTATGGTTATTCGTGGGCTCATTTCCTGGGCTGTGTGAACTTAAGTGTGAGTAACGTGTATTGGTTGGGGGTATATGGACATTTGCAGCTCAGTACTTGGGATGTGTGTACATGAGTGTGTGTGTGTGTGTGTGTGTGTGTGTGTGTGTGTGTAGGGGGGGGGGGGGTCAGTCCCTGGTCTGTGTGAATGTATGCGGGGCCCCGGTCAGGGCAAACAGGCTTGGATTTTGTGCACGATTGTGAATATGTGTGTGTGTGCGCGCGCGCGCGCGAGCGTTCAAGGGTGCAAGTATGTTGGGGTGCGGGGTGGGGTCGAGGCCGGGACATGCGTTAACGATGTATGAATGAGTGAGTGAGCGAATGATTGAGTGAGTGTGTGTGGTCAGTCCCTGGGGCCTGTGTGTGCATGAGTGTGCACGCGCGTGTGTGAGTGTGTGCGAGCTTCGGGTGTGGAGCGACCGCGGGCGGGGAGGGGCCGGGAGACGCCAGCCGGTCCCGCCCTCCGCTGCAGGTGGGCCGGGCCCGCGGCGGGGCCGGCCGCGCTCGCTGCTCTTGGCTCGCGGCCGCGCCG
The DNA here is from genome assembly GCF_018350215.1 of Panthera leo. Lineage (NCBI taxonomy): Eukaryota > Metazoa > Chordata > Mammalia > Carnivora > Felidae > Panthera > Panthera leo. Next base: position 98,305,258 of record NC_056686.1, read on the forward strand.
GGCTCGCAGGGCTGGGCTCGGGCTGCGGGGCGGCGCCGGGACAGGAAGCGGAAAGCGGCAGTGCAGCAGCGGCGGCGGCGGCGGCGGGGCTCTGCCTCTACGGGAGCCCAGCGCAGGCCGCAGAGCCGGGGCCGCTGTGAGCCGAGAGCGCGGGCCGGGGAGCCCGCACGGCCGGCGCGGAGGTGAGTCCCGCGGGAGGCCGGGCGCGGGGCGCGGAGCCGCTCCCCGCCGCGGGACCCCGCGCCCCGACCCCGGACTGGGACCCCGGGTCCCCGCCCTCCTCGCCTCCCGCCCGGGAGCCCGCTCCCCGCCTGCGCACCGCACCCGGATCGTGCCTCCGGGGTCCCACTCCTCTCCCGAGCCCGCGAGGTGCGCCCCTCCTGCCCCGGCCCCTGCCCCGCCGCCCCGGCGCTCCCTCCCCACGCCTCGGACGCCGCCGTCTGCCCCGGCCGCACTTTGGGGTGCGCCTCGGGGTGCGCGTTCCGGCCGGCCGGCGGGGAGTGGCCGACCTTCCCGGGGCACCCGGGCGGCTGTACCGGCCCAGCGGGGCGGGGGGCCGGGCCGCCCTGCGCTCCCTGGGAGTCGGGCGCGCACCGCGGTTCCCACCCTGCCGCGGGGCTCGACCCTGGAGCTGCCGGCCCCGGGCCAGAAACCGGCACAGAGCCGGCCTGTGTTCGCACCTCGCTTGCAAAACTGAGCCGGCCCCGGAGGCCTGTGGGGGGCGAGTCCGGTTGCGCCCGGGAGAGCGCAACAGGCAGGTAGGAGTTTACTTTCAAAAACGCCGGGGTGGAGCAGAAGGCGTCCGGCAAGTCCCCGCCCGAGGTGTCCCCGTTGGAGGAAATCTCACCGCACCGGGGCAGCCTTCGCCACGGGCAGGACCTCCCTTCCTCCTGCAGCCTTTGAACTGCCCCAAGCAACGCGCCCAGAGAAGTGTGAAGCTTTATAAAAATTTAAACGCGTCGCCGGCGGAGGCAGGCGGGGGGCGGAGCCGTGGCCTGGCGGCCGGGAGGTGAGCGGCTGAGCCTCGGAGCTGAGAAATCTCTTGCTCGGTTTTCGCGTCTTCAAACCAGGTCATCAAGGCCCAGCCGAGGAGGTGTCGTGAGCCCGTTTAGCTCCTCGTTAAGAGATGTCAGAGCGCTTAATATTCTGATGATTGTGTGGCTGGCGCGTGCATTCTGTTGAGCCCTTTGGACCAGGCTGTGGTTGGAAGTGCATGTATTTTTAGACCTTTATGCCAAAAGCCAGCAAGCTGTAAAGAATCTGGCCGTTTTCACTGATATGTTTATGAATTTTACAGAGTTGCTGGAAAATATTATAGCTTGTGTCACCCATCAACAATGCTAATTAGCATTCTTCCTCCTCAGGGTGGGTTGATTACACAGCTCCTAGGCTTTTTAAAGTGACATGGCAGAAACTGCCTAAAACCAGGGAAAAGTAATTAGTCATTTTATGTAACTACTAATTAGAGTTTTTAGAGCTGAATTAAATCAGCGTGATCTAGCTGGGGCTTTGATTTGTGGGAGGAAACTGTTTTATTCTGCAGTTCAGAGAAAAGGACACTCTTCACCTATCCATGAGCCTTTAGAATTCCCAAACATTGGTGTCTGTCAAGGTAATTAGTGAAATTATTTGGTTGCAACTTAATTTGTAAGTAAAATGGCCGCATTTTGAGACGGCATATCTGCAAGGACTGCTTGCCAGGCAGTACATTTTTATTGTCTTACGTGTTTGAGCACCAGGACAGAACCATAAAGGAAAGTTTCCTTACCAAGCACCATTTCCATGTCACCTTAGTCTATTGAAGAATTAACAGGCGTTGAGTGAGGAAGTTATTCTCCCCTCCATCCCCCGATGCACACAAACACCCTGTTTGTCACCCCAGACCTCAGCGGCATTTTTGGGTTACATGGGTGCTTATCCCATTGTATTTTAATGAGCAGTTTCTACCTTTGGACCTGCAGCTATTTCAGATTCTTTTCTTCCGGACTCTCTACAACGCTTGGGACACCGGGCCTGTGAGCAGGAGTTGAAATTGCAAAATTCTTTGTGGGTTATGTGTGGTTTGGGACAATTTATGATGGTTGCCTGCCCTCCAATGTGTAAATAAACAGTTCTGGTAATTGCTGTATTGCTATTCGTTTTCCATAGCTAAGCGCACAGGTTCTGGAATTAGATTCTCAGAGTTCAAGCCCTGGCTCCTTCACTTACTGTGACCTTGCTTTCCTTAACAGTAGCATGACATTAATATCTGATGTCCTTTACATTGTTGTTCTCAGGATTAAGCGGGATATTGCATGCAAATGATTTAAATGGTCCACAACACATAGTAAGCACACAAGTAACTAGTCTGTTAAATTGTTATTGTCATGCGCTCTCTCTGTAAGGTAACTAGCTGTGGTTAGGGGACTAGCTGTGTGTGGGCATGTGATGCGGGCATCGTGCTATGCCATTTTCCAGAAGGTGGACAAGACAGGTTTAAGTGGACCATGTTTCTGCCAACGGCTTTGGTCTCGCCTGCAGCCTGATGAAAAGGTGCATGCTGCTGTCCCCATTAGTGCCTTTATGAATGCCATTTATTGGACAGCAATCATTGGACTAGGCACCATGGGATTTACAGAGGAGGTAGTACTCATAAAAATCTGTTTGTTTTTTTTTTTAATTTAATGTTTATTTTTTTAGAGATAGAGAGAGAGACAACATGAATGGGACAGGGAGAGAGAGAGAGGGAGACACAGAATCCGAAGCAGGCTCCAGGCTCTGAACTGTCAGCACAGAGCCCAATGCAGGGCTCAAACTCACGAACCGAGAGATCATGACCTGAGCCGAGGTCGGACGCTTAACCGACTGAGCCACCCAGGTGCCCCTAAAATCTATTTTTGAAGCTTAAAAATCTAGCAGGGGATAAGGGGGTCACTTGAAAACGGATACTCATCATAGAACCCCAGACATGTTAACCATCCACAGCTCTTCAGAAATCCACACCCTGCTGCTGGGGGGTGTTCCAGGGGTAATTAGTGACTAGAGCCAAGAGCAGTTATTCGAGGAAGGTGAGTTGAAATCTTTGGCAAAACAGGTAAAAAAAAAAAAAAATGAGTTTAACATTTTCTTTGCTTGTGTATAGTGGCCCAGAATCATTCATTTATCAGAGTTCTGTTGTAATGAAAATATCAATTGGGTTTGTCACAAATGCCACAGGCCTTCTGACCCCCCATCAGCGACCTGGAGGGTGTTTTATGGTTTAGAGAGCACAAGTTCAGCAAAATGTTTTGCAGGGCTTTACCATACCCTTCCCACCCTCCCGTACTTACAACCCCAAGGCCCTCCAGATAAACCCAGTGGAACACACAGTTTTTTCTCTGATCCCTTTGATAGTCACTTCCCACCTGGGACTAGTAAAAGGAGGCCCAAGGAACAGAATGGATGTCACTAAATTACTTAGCTACAGTTAACGGTATTAGTTCAAGGTAGAGTAGCACTGACCAAAAAATGTACATATAGTGTAATGCAATTGGTATGGAAGTCTTGTGCCATACTAGGGTATTCTTCCTAAGGAAGAAGGTATTCCTTCCTTGGGGCGGGCTCTGTGCTGACAACTTGGAGCCTGGAGCCTGCTTCGGATTCTGTGCCTCCCTCTCTCTCTGCCCCTCGCCCGCTCACACTTTGTGAGCTTGAAAAAAATAAACTTAAAAAAAAAGATCTTAAAAGTTAATGGAGTAAACCCTTTAGCATTCTATGTATGATAAAAAGTAATATGCACAGTATGCATAAACATGATTGCACCAGAAACTTCTTTCCCTTGGATTTACTGCAGAAGGAGCAGAGTGGCTCTTTAAATACAGTGTATGTCTCCATACCCCTCACAAGATAACTTTCTACCCTCCAAACCATAGTTCCTGTAATTACTTCATAGCTGTAGGCAGAGCCGTTGATGTTTTTATAATTTCCTTTTCGTCAAGGTTAACTTGTGTTTACCACTGTCATTACCGTAACATATTATTTCCCTCGTATGATTTTCTGAACACTGTGTTTTTCTTTTAAGTAGTAGTCAGGTATATTTTATGTGGGTGAACTTGACTTTAGGGAAAGATCCTCTCTGAGGCCAGTGACCTTCAATTTGTTTTTAATAAAGCATGGCGAAGGGGGTTGTCTCTGACATTTGTGCCTGGGAATCCCAGAATTTAAGATGCTGCCATGCAGTCAAAAGTGCCCTGTGCACCTGTCCCAGCGTTGCCCTCCTGGCCTTCATGAGATGTCACTTGACCAGCCCTCACCCTTTCCTGGTGTTTGCCTCCGTCTCCCACCCAAGCAGTGCCTATAGCTGGTACTACAGGGGTGAAAGGCAGGAGGGCAGTGGTGGGGGGGGAGAAGGGGTGGTCAGGATGTTTGTGGGAAGCAGCTGAATGAGACTGCTGCTGATTTTTACTTAGTGTGTCTGCAGTGAGATTGTTGTGTGAGCAAAAAGTTGGTGGTTCTGACATCACCACTAACCTAATCTCTGCGTTACTTTCCTCTTCTGTAAAACTGAGAATGTAAACTAGACAATGGCTAGGGTTTCTTCCACAGTGGATCTGTGGCCTCCAAGGCCTGAGGTCTGCCACAGAAACCCTTACTCAGCACACATTTATTGATTGCCTGGTATATTTCAGGAGCTGAACAGACAGTAATGAATGTGGTCCCTGCCCTCCTGGTGCTTACAGTCTCCACTGGAGCCAGACATTAAGTAATCGTGCAATGTATGATTAGAAATTGTGACATAAAGGAAAAGTATAGGATTCTGTGAAGGGGCCTCATGTAGACTGGAGGGTCCCGAAGGGCCTCTTGAAAGAAGCAGTATTTATTTATTTTTGAAATTTTTTTTCATGTTTGTTTTTGGAGAGAGAAAGCGTGAGCAGGGGAGGAGCGGAGAAAGAGGGGGGCAGAGGATCCAAAGCGGGCTCTGTGCTGACAGCAGAGAGCCGGATGGGGGGCTCGAACTCACAGACTGTGAGATCATGACCTGAGCCAAAGTTGGAGAGCCTGGTGCCTTGAGGGGCCTGGAGCTGGAGAAGGAAGAGTGCAGCCTGGGAGGTGGGCAGGGCCCACACACCAAATGAAGGATTTTGGTTTATGCCAACTGTCGTGGGACACCATCCATGGCCTGGTTTCAAGCAGAGAAATGACCTCCACATTGTGATATGAAAGATCACTCTGGGTGCTGTGCACCTGCCAGTGTGGGTCATCTCTTGGGCCAGGATGATAGAGGGACAGTTCCAGATTCCAGGATCCATATTTATACTTTTTTTTTATTATTATTTTGAGAGAGAGAGCGCGCGCACAGGCGCGTGCACAGATGTGCAAGTGAAGGGGGCGCAGAGAGAGAGAGGGAGACAGAGGATCCGAAGCAGGCTCTGCACTGTCAGTATGGAGCCTGATGCAGGGCTCGATCCCATGAACTGTGAGATCATGACCTGTGCTGAAACCAAGAGTCTGATGCTTAACTGACTGAGCCACCCAGGGGCCCCTATGTTTACACCTTTATGTGACTGTCCTATTCAGGCCAGTGTAGCAGCCTATCAGTTTATTACCCCAGGAACCTGATTCCTTTTCATTACTTTATTATTTTCCTGATAAGGCATCCCTCTGACCTTATTTGAATCCTGCTACTTTCTTGTGCATAGAGGCGAGCTGTCTCGGAAACATAGCATTGCAGTGATAAGCTTCGCCATGGGTGTTCCTGTGGGCTATATCGAAGCTCTTTCGTTGGCCCTTAAAATGAGTCCACCCGGGATTTTGTCCATTTGCCTGCTGTTGCTCGTGCTTAATCCTTACTCAGATCTTGGACAAGAGTAGATCGCTGAAATAGAGACAGCATGACTTAGGAGAAAGGGCCCGAGCTCTGTGTAGACTGGGTTCTGTGGGGAGACCTGCAGGCTTCATAATACACGAGCCCTCTGTCCACAGAGCCTAGGGGAAGTGGGTGGCTGAGCACCAGGAGAGTGACGGAGGCTCCTGAGGACTGACGTCAGCACTTAGGGACAGCAGGATGTGTGCGAGTCACAGGAAAGAGACTGTCAGAAGTGGCACTGGGCTGGACGAACGGCGTTGGTGCAGTGACTGTACCCCCTGGCAGAGGAAATTGGAAAGAGGTAGCCGAGTAGGAGATGTGCCCTGGGGATTCTTTCAGTATTTGTTGAGTACCTACCACGTTCACAGTATCTTGGTGTAGGCAAATCATAGCTCCTGACTCCAAGGAGCTTATGCGAGAATAAATCCGTGGACAAAGAAGAAAGGGCGAGTTTTGAGACTGAAGGGATAACCCGATGGGGGGAGAGGGAAGGCGCGTTGGAGAAATGGTAGCATCAGTACCATCAAGTCAGAGGCTGACGGGCAACAGAGAGCTCTGGGACGACAGGCCGGGGGCCGTGTGCGTGTGCTGTTGTCACTGCTGTGTCCCAGCAGCGCTTACCGGGGTCTCCTGTGGCTGCTTGCTAAATGCAGAGGTAGATGAATGCAGAAATGGGGTCAGAAGGTCTAGGGAAAGGAGGACAAGGCTGTGACCTTTGGGTTTGGCCTACTTAGAGCTAGTTCAGTGGAGTGTCGAGGGAGGAGGATTGGGGTGACAGTCAAGAGGGAGGGAGTGGCAGCAGATACAGACCACCCCTTTGATGAGTACAGGCAGGACTTGTGGGAGAACGTGGACGTGGGTGCCGGTAGAGTCAGGTAAAGCCCTTCCCCAGAGGGCACTCGGGAGCCCAGGATTTCCTTTGAGGGACGTGCCTGGAGTTGTCCTAATAGATGGCCGGAGGTTTTAATGAGGACTTGGAATGACATCCTTGCGCGGAGGGAGGAGGGGAATGAAGCCTGGGTTGCCATGTGCCTTCCGCAGGGAGCCTGGTTTAATGCTCTCACCAACCTTAGGAGGAGCTCATGTGAAGTGGCCTCATTTTATGGGCGGTGGGTGAATAGTGGCTCAGAGATGTCATGACTGGGAAGCATGAACAGGACCAGCCCAGGTCTCAGGGCCTGGGTCACCTGCCTCTGAGACAGGCCAGCAGCATTTAGCCAGAATTAGCTAATTAGCTCCTGGTACTGAGAGGTTTAGTAATTTGAGGTTTCATAACCAATAAGGGAGTAAAGCCTGGGATTGGAACCCAGCTCCCGATACCGTATCTGTTGCCATTTTCAGATCACCCCTGGGAGAACAGTGGCTGCCTGATTTATCCCAGTTTGACAGATGAGGAAACTGAGGCCGACTTCAAGGCAAGCGGCCCCTCCCAGGTCGTCCTGGACAGTGAAGAGGTCTGGCTAGAACCCATGTCCCCCCACTGCTCGCCTTGGGCTCTTGATGGCAGAGGAGAAATGATGAGTCCGACACCCAGGCCCAGGGAGGTTCGCCCAGGGTCACAGCCCCTGGAAGTGAACGTGCCTCACTTAGAGTGAATGCTGAGGGCAGACGCATCCTAAGCGGTGTTTGAGGCTGAGGGCCTCTAGGTTTACAGGTTGTTGGCAGGGTCATTGTGGGGGGCAGGGAGGGCATTGGCATTTGCAGCTCCTTTGTTTTCTCTCCACACTTATCTCACTGGCTTTGTTTGCACTGGAAGGAGGGGCCCTGAATGGGCGGAGACCAGCTCTGGGGTGAGGGATACAGGGGCAGACAGACTTGTGGTTCTCAGGCTTCTAGAAGTCAAGGTTGAGCATGTGGGGCTCAGGAATGTACTTGGAAATGTTTCCCATTTATTTCTATTGCAATGCAATATCTAATGAAAACTTGGGGAAACACCCAGGAGCCCGCAACAAATAAATCACCTACTTCCATTTTCTGATGTTCCCTCTTAATCATGTTTACATAGGCCTTTTATATGATTGTAACTGTAACCCAGATTCAGGATGTATCTATAATCCTGTAGTGTGTCTTTTATTTATTTATTTTTTACTTAAAAAATTTTTTTACATCTATTTATTTTTGAGAGAGAGCACGAGCAAGGGAGGGGCAGAGAGAGAGGGAGACACAGAATCCGAAGCAGGCTCCAAGCTCTGAGCTGTCTGCACAGAGCCCGACATGGGGCTCGAACCCACGAACCGTGAGATCGTAACCTGAGCTGAAGTTGGACGCTTAACCAGCTGAACCACCCAGGTGCCCCTGTAGTCTGCCTTTTAAATTTACCATTACATTGTAAAACTTTCCATACTTCGTAATTATTTTAAACAGCTCTATGATTTTTCTTTGGGTGGATGAATCATGTTTTCCTTACCTATTCCTCTGCTTTGGGGGCATTTAGATGATTTCTCACTTTCCACTGTTATAGACGATGCGGTAGTAGTTTTTCTTTAAAAAAAAAAAAAAAATTTGTTCCCTAGGATAAATTCTCAGGTGTTTGGATTCCTGGATTAAAGAGACAAAAAACTTTTTCTCTCTTTTCTTTCTTTCTTTTTTTTTCATTGGTTTTCAGCAACTGCAAGCAACATCCCTTAAAAGCTGCTTCCCTGTGTATTGTTCTTGGGACCAGCAAACTGGCAGTGGGGGCTGGGCACTGTCTAGGCTGTGGGATGGGAAGTCACTTCCTCCAGCCTGAACCCATGCAGCGAGGCTGTGGCCAGGAAATGGCCAAGGGCCAGGTCTCTCCCGGCTCTGGTTTGCCTGCTGCTGTGGAAGGGGTTTGGCCTGCCCCGTACCTGCCTCCCAGACACCCGGGGAAGCTCTTTGCTGCCTGGGCAGTGCATTTAACACTCAGACACTTCTTCCTTGCTCACTGTGTTCCATAACAGAGACCCCAGAGGAGGTGGTTGCCATCATTTATCTTCCAAGATCTTTGGGTTGCCTTTGACAGTAAATCTCTTTTTTTCTCTCCACTTTTCCTAGAATTTGTTCCTGTCGAAGAGCGGCTCCTGGATCTCCAGACCCTTTGCAGTCTTAGGAGGCGAGTAGGTGAAATTCCCTACCTCTGAGGAGAAACACTGCCCGCTCCTTCATCAAGAGCAAGCTCCCCATTGCTATGGATACCGAATCCACATACTCTGGATATTCTTACTATTCAAGTCATTCGAAGAAATCTCACAGACAAGGGTATGTAAGCTCTGGGTTGTTCCACATTTCCTTCTGGGGACACTGGCGGGTGGGTCCAGATTTCAAGAGTCACTTTTCAAATGGCAAAGCCAGGTTGCAGGGCTGCTGATGGCTGGAGGTTCAGTCCATGGTGCGTGAGAAGCTGCTGGACGTTAAGGGCGTTTAACTCGCACTGGGAGTAACTATACCACCAATTTATATTTTACAGCTGCCATTACGGTTGACGACCTTAAGTGTTCACAACTGATTTTATTTTATTTATTTATTTATTTTTAATTTATTTTTTTTAAATTATTTTTTTTAATGTTTATTTATTTTTGAGACAGAGAGAGACAGAGCATGAATGGGGGAGGGTCAGAGAGAGGGAGACACAGAATCTGAAACAGGCTCCAGGCTCTGAGCTGTTAGCACAGAGCCTGACGCGGGACTTGAACTCATGGACCGCGAGATCATGACCTGAGCTGAAGTCGGCCGCTTAACTGACTGAGCCACCCAGGCACCCCACAACTGATTTTATTTATTTTTTTAATTTTTTTTTTTAATGTTTATTTATTTTTGAGACAGAGAGAGACAGAGCATGAATGGGGGAGGGTCAGAGAGAGAGGGAGACACAGAATCTGAAACAGGCTCCAGGCTCTGAGCCATCAGCACAGAGTCCGACGCGGGGCTCAAACTCACGGACCGTGAGATCATGACCTGAGCCGAAGTCGGCCGCTTAACCGACTGAGCCACCCCGGCGCCCCACAGCTGATTTTAAATTAAAGTTTCTCCCTGCAGTGGAAATGTTTTTCATTTCTAAGTGCTTCTCATAGATGACAGTTCTCCCAAAGCTTTACCGAGAATGTAAATGAAAGTTAAAAAAAAAAAAAAAGTGTTAATTTGTTGCTTTTTACCCAAAGCTGCTGACTCATTGTCCACTAGGCATTTGCTGTGAGGTTAATGCACTAGGTGGTGGGATTGGCCTGGTGCCATATCTCTCTCTGACTAGTTTTCCCAGTGAACAGGCCCAGGTTATGAAAAAACGCCATCCGAGGTGATGGGGCCCTGTTGCCCTCCTCTATGCAAAGTGCACAGGTCTGCACTGGTGTGCCTAGAGCCTGCGGTATTCCAGACCTGCAGAATGTTTGGTGAGGAAAGGAACAAGGGAAGGTAGGAAGGAAGAAAGGAAGGAAGGGAGGGAGGGAGGGAGGGAGGGAGGGGTGCTACTGTAACTGGTTAAGAATACAGATGGTAAAGTTGTAGTGCTGTGTGCTGCCTCTTACTTAGACTCCTCACCTGTGAAATGGGTATAGCAGTACCCTACTTACAGGGCTAGTGAGAGGATTAAATTAGATTGTGCATGTAAAGCGTTTAACACAGCACAGGGTAGGAGGTCACTATCCCGTGGCCGTATCAATGCTGTTAATGGCCTTGGCATGTCAGCATTACATTCAAAGGTCCCAACTGGCCACAGCCCAGAGGTCCAGCTGTGGTCACAGCCCAGTGTGGGCTGCGAACAGTAGTGGAGGTGGTGTTTCCCTGACCAAGCAGTTCCTCATACAAGCAGCTGAATGCAGAGTGGGATTTTGTTTTGTAAAACAGCAGTAAGATGTTTCTGTCTAGTTGACTTACTCGTTGGTGAGCCCACACGGATTTACACAGGCAGCGGGAGGTCTGGGAGGATATTCTCCAAGCTGCCCGCAGCGGTCACCCACAGGAAAGGGTCACCCACAGGAAAGGGTCCAGACACGAGATGGTGACTGATGGCAATTTTGTTTACGCTTTATCTTTCTGTACCCATTCAGTCTTCCCTAAGGGTGTGTTTCATAATTAAGAATATGAACGGAATGAAAGAACATAAAACAAAAATCTCTGAAGATTGTTTAATGACCCGAGACAATGTTTATGAATCGGTGTTATAAAAAAACAGGAGTCAAAACTTTGCACGTTACAATAGTTACATATTCTTATGAGAAAATGAATGGTAACATTGACGATGCTTGTCCTGTTTCTGAGTATCGGGTTATTAAGATTTTGATTGTTGTTGTTGTTTTTGAAACCTCCATTATTTTCTAAATGTTCATGTATTGGTCTTTTAATCCTAAAAATGTGGGGCAGGGATGTGAATGAGCTTGCCCCAGACCCTGGGTAAGCCTTTCTGGCAGCATGTGGAACAGAAGCCTGCTGAGTGAGGCTTCAAGTACCATAGATGAGCCCAGATCCCGAGAAAGTCAGAAACCCTCTGGTGATCAGAGATTCATCACAAATTTCAGCCGCTGGGTACATGTACCAGACGAGTTCTAAAACACCAGAAACAGCTGTTGGGAAACATCAGATCTTTGGCTCTAGCTGGAGAAAGCCATTCCCTTGTCAGTGTGCCAAGCTTCCCTTTTCCACATGGTGGTGACAGAAGTAGGAATTTGGGGTTCTGTTGGTGCTTGGAGATGAATCGGGGAAGACGTGTTCTGAGTAGGAACCACCTCTGGCCTCCCCTGCCTGTATGTGTGTCTCAACTGTCACACTTCAAGGCCCCAGGCTGTGCTCTGCTGTTTCCTCCGGCCTCTCAGGGGCCCCCCAGAAATTGATACAGCAGTGCTCTCGTGGTGACTTTAAGAGACAATAACTTCCAATTAAAACAGCCTGCGGAATTCTTAGTGCCTTTTTGGACCCATGCGGAAAGTCCTTGGCGAATGATAGCACAAGCTGAGACTTTTAATAAAGCAATCAAGGAATGTTCCTGAATACCTATTTAGAAAAGCTCTGGGTGAAGGGATGGGGAAAAACAGCACCCACATGCGGTGAGTTCTCTGAGAGCCCTGGAGGGTATGGTAACTGACGATGGGACCCAGCCTGTAGTCTGTGGATGGTGGATGCCAGGGAGTTCTTTGTCCGGGCGTAAAGAATATTAAGTGGTAATAATACCCCTCACTGGCGCATAAGCAGGCCCTAGACCCAGCCAAGGGTATTGTGTCCCCCAGGAGTGTCCCCGTGAAGGCTGCTCTGCTCAGGGATTTGTCAGAAATTTGAATGAAAAGTAGGAAAGGGGAGGGACCTTGGTTTTTGGTAATTTTAGTAGGCCCCTAACTCAGGAATAATGAAGTGTACCAAACTTGATATGCCCAGTGACTCGGCGATCATCTTTGGGGGACTGGCTGGGTTCCAAACAGATGACAAGTGACTCCTTTTTAACAAAGAGGTCAGTGGTCTGGTTTTGTGATGTCTGCTGTCTCCAGAGGGTGTCCAGTTAACTTGCTGGGAAAATGGTGCGGACTTCAGCTGACCTTGCCTTACCTTTTGCGTTCCTGGAGTTACATGCTACAGCTATAACAGTGATGCTAAGGAACCCTTGGCAGGTACCTGCTAGGACCCTCAGGCTAGGATCCTCGTGTGCTGAAATGCATTGTTCAAAAGAGGGCTGCCTGAGCAGTGAGGGAACTGGTGCTTTTGTTCCCAGGCTGCCCCAGAGTCAGTTTGCCAGGTGCCCAGCCCTCCTACCCGACTCCATGCCGACCGGAAGCGGCCAGCCAGCCCCGCAGTCAGCAGAGAAAGGACAGGTAGTGGGTGGTGGTAGAGAAGGAAAGGGAGGAGTGACTGGTGGGGCCGGCTTTCCCCAAATAGAAATAGACCAACAACAGACACAGAGCTGAATAGTCTTCCCAGGAAATGCCGACTGTGGTGGGAACGGAACAGGAATTGATGGGGGTTCTGGCTGGAGCCAGGGCGTTTTACAGCAGCCCCCAAGGGCTCAGCTCTAGAGCCGCCTGGGTAGATGTGTTTGCACACACATACACACACGCAGGTACAGACACGTGCTGGGGCCTCCTGCGTGCCGTCGCTGGCTTCTCCACCCTCTCGCCCGCACGCACATGGGACAGTTACACTGATCTGGACTCTGATGGGCAGATGCTGCATAGAGACCGACTCACAGGTAAAGACACCGGTTCCTGTGGCTGACACAGCTGCCCGGCACACCGGTGATCCACACCACTGAGGCGGAGCCGGAGACCCTCCCTGGCGTGCATGGCTTTGTCACAGCCCTCTTGTGGCTTGGTGGCCTTACCCACCCCCCTGCTTCAGTCTCCTGTTTCCACTCTTAGATCCCGCAAACAGCGGGTAGCCCTCTCCCGGAGTGCACTCGACACGGCATTTGGAGCCGTAGAGATGGACATGTGAGCACCCACTGTAGTGAGGCGGCCATCCTGCGGCTCGAAGCTCTGCACCCTGGACAGCACCGAATGGCAGTAGTTTTGTTGGACTTCTCCATTTAGGACTGGCTCCGACACCTTCCTGGAGCGGTAACTCACAACTGGTGATTTTTGTAAAAGCCGTGTGACCACGGGCACCGGCCCAGTGTTGACAGACCCCGCTGCTGATGCTGTGTCCTGACGCAACGCACGCTGGCCTGAGCCTTGTCCCCAGCCTCATCCGCTTAACGCTATTTTAATAAAGAAGCCACACTACGCTGCAACATCGTGAGGCCAGGCGTTACCCTCACAACTCCCATTATTGAGCCCCTGTTGTATACAGGCATGTCACAAACAGCCAGGCTGCCAGACAGTCACCCCCAACAACCCTCCTCCCCAGGGCATTTGGGGGGAAGCACCTTGCGGCAAGTTTCCCCGGACCCCCCGCATCTTAATCACCGGGGGTGCTGGTGACAAATGCAGATTCCCATTGTCTGCCTGCCAGAATTCCCTAGGGGTGAGGCCAGCGAATGTACCTAAATCCCATCCTGGTGCAGGTGTGGGAAGCACTGGTTTAGGGTATCTGGCTCTGGGGGATGAGAAACCTTCCCGGGGTTATCAGATAGTAGGCTCCTATCTGGTTTACCTCAGATGTCACCAGGGGAATGGTTAGGCTGTCACTTCTCCTTTGGGTGCTGCGGGGCCCTTTAAGAGCCGCAGGGGTGGAGGTGGTCAGGTTGATGGCTGGCCCTAGAGAGGCTGTTTCCATCCCTGGGTGCCTCCCCACTTGCTTTCTGCCTTGGCAACGTTCAGGCTCAGCACTTGGCACTCAGTGAAAGAATTTTGATTTCCAGTGGAATTTGTGCTGTCACAGGATTTGACCCCTGGGACTAAGTGAATAGATAGACGGGTTGGGGGAGCATGTGACTTGGCTGACGGCGGAAAGAGTGATGGATCGGAAAGCGGTTGGGGATGGTGGAAACACAGGGTGGAAGGGGAGGCTCCTGGGTCTGGCTGATGGTGGCCCTGGGGAGCGGGGGTTCTAGGCTTCGTCTACACTCTTCATCCTGAAGACTGCGCAGGCGTGTGGGAAGGCTCTCCCAACTTGTTTTTTGTTTCGCACACTGGGTCCTTTTGAAGTGAGTGTCTTCGGCAGCCCAGAGCGTTGGACCCATCGCTTCGTGCTGTCCAAGTTCACAGTGCCTTTGTGGCTGCCGGACGTAGCTCCACAGGCAGATTTCATGGCTCCGGTAGTTCATCCAACAGAGGGTGTCAGGATGAGCATTAGGAATGTTCGTGCCACCAGATCTGCAGATCAGCGCAGCGTAGCGGGTATGAGACGCGGTGGTGGGAGCAGACCTGGGTTCACATCCTGCTCTGCCGCTCACTACGACTTTGGGAAGTCAGTTAACCTCCATGACCCTCAGTTTCCTCATCTGTAAAACAGGGACCAGACTACCAGCCTCAGACAATCACTGTTAGGATTGAATGAAGTTAATGAATTAAAGCACACAGTGAGGTGCTCTCTAAGTCGGAGTGGGAGTGGAATGATTGGCACTGATGGATGCATCTCTAGGTAAACAGACAGATTCTCTGCTGTTGCCCTCGTAACCTGGTTAAAATAAAACACCCAAGTTGACCAGAGCACGTGTATTTCTAGACTCTAATTTAGCAATAGATTGGGATGATAAGTTATGCTCTAGCAGTTGGAGATGCTGTCACTGAGAACTTCTGGGACCAAGAAAGCCTCCCTGCTCTTAGAAGTAAATAACCAATGATTATCCTAGGGAGGTACTGATAAGGTAGGAGTTTGCCCCCAGGAAGTCTGCATGTGATTTTGTTTGGTAAATGGTAGGTTAACAGGACACTGTGGAGAAGGAGTTGGATTGTGTATTAATAGCTCCTTTTATATCTCCTTCTTCGAGGCCCCTGTACTGAAATCTGCATACGTTATCTGTGGGGTATGATCATTATCCCCATGTCAACAGATAAGGAAACTGAGGTTTTCAGAAGTTAAATAATTTGTGCAAGGTCGCACATCGAATAGGGGCAGACCTGAGATCTGACTGATGTCCCCAGAGTCTATGTGTGCAGTGCTCTGCCCTGCCTGGGGGGCCTTGGGAATGAGGGCAAGTGTTTGAGGGAGGACTGATGTCAAGGAGGCCCTATAAGACCGGAGGTTGAGGGAGCTTACTCTTGGCCACCGAGGGGATCCTTTGTGGGGGGGGGGGTCTCCTGAACTGAGTGTTCACAGACGGGGGTGGGAGTCCCAGTTTCCGTAGGTGGTTAATGGCCAGGTTGTGACCACACTCAGCTTCACACAGTAGTTGATCCCTGTTGTAATTTCAACATTGACCCGAGGCAGGGTGCTCTCACGGTTGCCCTGGAAGACCACCCAGGAAGTGCATCTGGGGTAAAATGAGGCAGCAGCCTGTTTTCCGTAGGAAGCCTGAACATACACACACATAGACAGTTGCACCCCTTGGTGTCATTTGTACTAGCTTTTTGTGTTCCTCTGGGTCCTTTGGACTCAGCCAGAGCCTATGGGAATGACTTTCAGTTTAAATTTCTAGGAATGAGAAGTAAATGCTTCTCTGTGCTGGTTTAGAATTTCCTTTCTTCTTGTGTTATGCAAAGGTGTAGGGTGACAGTGTGTCTCAGATTTTTTTGGACAGACCAAACTGTAAACATTTTGCAGTGTTGCCCCCACAAGAAAGTCCTAGAAAATGAATTTAGGCAGATTGTAAGCAAATCAAGTCAGCTACAGAAATTCTAAAATTCACAATGTTAGGCTTTGAAAAGGTGTATTTTCAATTCCACTGTTGAGGGTGGAGTGACAGTCTCTGTGTTGGGTCTTTGGATGGCAGGAGGAAAATACTAAGTTGGGAGTAAAAATGAGCTTATTCCTTGTAGGCGGGTGGCTTGGGTGGGCATTGGCTGCGTGCGTGTGTATATGTGTGTGTGTAGAATTTTTCTAAGCTCAAAATCAAATCTGCAATGTATTTTGATGAGAAGTGATTCACATGGTATAAACGTGCCAGCTGATGATCAGTCATTTTTGTTTTTTTCAGGGAGAGAAATAGAGAGAGACACAAATCACCCCGGAATAAAGATGGCAGAGGGTCAGAAAAATCTGTCACCATTCAAGCTCCCACTGGAGAGCCCCTGTTGGCAAACGATTCCACTCGGACAGAGGAAGTTCAGGTAAGGATCAAAGGCAGTCTGTAAGCACACTGCCACTGGATCAAGACTCTTTTCAGTAAATGTTTTCCTAAGTCTTGTTGCAGTAGGTTCTCTTGGGTTTTTATCTTTATTTTTCTAGCATGATAATTAGTTTATCTATGTCTCGTGGTTTCTTGTTGGTCTAAGGACAGCCTGTCCTGCCATTGGCTGCCTTGGGGATTGTTCTGAAATGCGATTGGTTGGCCTGCTTTGACTATGGTGTTGAAAAGAAGCCAGCCGGGCTGATGACAGGGCAGAGAAAGGGAAAGTTACAGGCTGTCGTCTCCAGAGACTCGTTCCAAAGTGGAACGGTACGGGAGGGAAGGAAATGTCCTCTCTAGCAGCCCTGAGTGGCATGGAGAAGAAGAGGTTCAGAGAGCCCAGACTGACCGCTAAGAGATATATGAAATAAATCGGGGGCTGGACACTTAGATGCCCGGTAGGAAAACCGGGAAGAATGAAATAGGCCCTCAGTCACAGAGAAGGGACACACACATATCAGGCAGGCTGGGGGCTGAGCAGCAAACTGTGGGGCACCTCAGCGTCCGGACAGAGGCGTGGAGCGTTGGGGTCTGTGGCAAACTAGAGAATGCATTTCCTCTGTCAAAGGAGCAGCAGCTCCCCAGCTCTGGACACGTCTTACTGCTCAGGGGTGCGGGAATTCTGTGTTTCTGGGTGTACTGGTACTTAAGAAGAGCGGGAAATCAGGATTTTATGTGAAGTCACCCAGTTTTAAAATATTGGCAGTGTATTAAAAGACACCGTGTGGGTTCTTCTCTCTGGGTCCTGACTATCTGGCAGCCCGCCTGAGTTAAATAAACATCTGAGCTGTACTCAGAAACACGCTTGCCTACCTTCCACAGCTCTTGAAATACATGCACGTACAGCCTTGGCCCCGAATAGACCGATGTGTGCTCACACCTGCAGCTGCACACATACGTGCATCTTTAAGCAGACAGAGGCACTTGAAATTGGGATTCCTCAGAGCACACGAGGTGCTCTCAGAACCCAACGCTCAGCTGTGGGATGAAGGTGGAGTTTGGCCAGTGATGAGTAAATGCCATTAGTAGGAACGTCGCACTGTCTGCCATGGCTCTGGGAGGGCCAGAGGGGTGGCCTTGGCTGGCTGACCCTGAGATTGGACGCCCTTGAAGTGCTGCAGGGCGGCAGTTTCCTTCCGCATGTGGATTCCGCAGTGCTGGCGGCCCGCTGGGAGGACATTTCTTCTTTGCCGCTTCTCTACACCTTGGAGCTCACCGGGAAGCTGTTTGTGTTTACACTAAGTTGATGTGATGGGAAAGGCCCTGACATGGGTTTTTGGAGGCGGTACTTCTCCGCAGCTCTGTGACCAAGGGCAGTCATGACCTTTGTGGGCCTCAGGCTCTTTAGATAGTAGATTTAGAGGATCTTAGGTCCTTTCTGTTCTAAGAACCCCAAGCTTCGGAGGACGCTTCGGACAGCTACGCTCTTTAGGCACAAGGTGTACATCCATTCTTTAAATGTACAGGGGATTTAGTTAGAAACGCTGGCTAAACCATAGCAGTGTGGTGGTCAACGAAATGACAACGAGACACTAGGAATAATTACTTCCACACTGACTATCAACTGAATATTAGGCCCAGTACACAACATGGAATCCAGTATTTACGTTTCACTCTTTCTAGGTGTTATAAAGTAAGTTATTTTATGTAGGCTGTGAACTCACCTTATATTACAAGTTGTTGATTTTTTTTTTAATGTTTGTTTATTTTTGAGAGAGAGAGAGAGACCGAGCGCGAGCAGGGGAGGGGCACAGAGAGAGGGAGACACAGAATCCAAAGCAGGCTCCAGGCCCTGAGCTGTCAGCGCAGAGCCCAAGGCGGGACTCGAACTCACGTACCTGCAAGATCGTGACCTGAGCCAAAGTCGGATGCTTAACCAAATGAGCCACCCAGGCTCCCCACAAGTTGTTGATTTTTGACGTTGTGGCTATTTTTTCCTCTATATCGGTGATTTTTTTTTTCATTGAAGGAAATTTACCCACAGAAATGAACAGATTTAAAGTGTAGGGTTTGAGAATTTCAAACAGCTGAATAAACCCAGAGAACTTACACTATCGATACATATGTTTTTATTCCTCTACAAAGTTCTCATGTTCTCCCCAGTCAATTCCCGTCCCCACCCCCACCTCTTCAAGACAGACCCTGTTTTGATTTCTACCGCCATAGATTGGTTTTGCCTGCTTTAGAATTTGATATAATTGGGATCGTACTCTTTTGGTTCAGACGTTTTTTAGTCAGCGTAATGATTTTGAGATTTACCAAGTTCTGGTGTGTTTTAGCAATTCATCCTTTTTTATTTTCGCTGAGTAGTATTCTGTCGTCTGAATATACTACAGTTTGTTACCCATCCTTCTGGTGATAGATAGACATTTGAGGTGTGCCATTTGGGGCTACTGTGAATAAAGCTGTTAAGAACATTCTGGCATGGGTCTTCTTGCGGATGTGTATTTTCATTGATTTTGGATAAAACCGTGGGAGTGGCATTGTTGGATCATACAGTTCAGCATATAGTGAAATTTGTATGACACTACCAGACCCGTTTTCAAGAGTGCTTGGACCATTCGGTACTTCCCTCAGACATGTGTGAGAGAGTCTTGGTGGCTTTTGGCTGTTGTCCTAGAGAGTTTGTGGTATGTGATGCTTGTAACCTTCCAAGTCGAAGACCTGTTTGTTCATCGGTCAAGACCATTGCCACCGCCCACCAGTCCTTGTCATAGCCTATCTGTTCATAGATCATGATTCTGATCATTTCTAGATCTAAGGTTCTTGTTCAGTTTTGAGATCCCAATTCTTGCTGATTCAGCTGTCAACTTAAACTAGATTTTTCAAAGTTGGTGTCTTACACATGAATTTCACCCAGTTTGTCCCTACATCAGACTATTTTCTCCAAGTTAAATCATGTACACAAATCTCTGATGCAAAAACCTCTTTGGAACCCCTGTGGCTTTTCATTGCCTTTGTAGTGAAGTCAGGTTTGCTTGCCAGCAAAATAGCAGAATTGTTTGAAAATCTTAACAAGTGGATCTTGGTAAAGGAAGAGACTGCTTGCTCCAAATGGAAGCTACCTCAGACTTTAAAAAGAGAGAGGAAAGCACAAAAGTCAGAGACACTGCAATAGTCTGGTAGTTCTGTACCCTCGATATTCCATGTGTCAGTGAGAATGTGTGTTTAGGGAGGAAGTTTTTTTTTTTTTTAATTTTTTTTCAATGTTTATTTTTGAGTGACAGAGACAGAGTGTGAGCAGGGGAGGGGCAGAGAGAGAAGGAGACGCAGAATCCGAAGCAGGCTCCAGGCTCTGAGCTGTCAGCACAGAGCCCGATGTGGGGCTTGAACTCACGAACCCTGAGATCATGACCTGAGCCGAAGTCGGATACTTAACCGACTGAGCCACCCAGGCGTAGGGAGGAAGTTTTGAGTTGTCCTGGCCATCCGTACTTGAATTTGCTTAGGTTGCTCGCTGAGAAACATTGTCACAGAGTGCTTGACGCTGATACTTCTTGAAGAAAAAAAAAAAAAATAGCTACAGGTTAGCTGTGATTTGTACATAGCAGTGAAGGTCCCTGGCTCTTCAGAGCTGCTGGGGGGTATTATAATACCTCACTTCCGGAAGTTGGACTCTGTCGGCCTTCGTAACCCAGCCATGAACTGAGGCGAGAACACAGAGTTTTCTTATGTTACGGGTGAGCCCTCACATGTCAGTCTCAACGGCGGGATTGCTTATTGGGCCAAAAAGCCTCTCCGGAGATTCCAGCACGGGGGATGATAATCCACATGATAAGAATGAATCCCCCAACAAACACACCAAAAGGGTAGACTGCGTTTTCTCTGTTTGGAAAGGTCAGTATATGACCCCCTTGGAAAAATGCCAGTGAAAACCGTTCAGGTCAAAACCTCCTGTATTTGAAGACTTAAGCCTCCGTTTTCTGGGATGCCCGTGGGTGTGGGCTGGCTCAGAGAGGAGGGCCCTCCGTGGGCACCGCGTGTCCAAATGCTTGCTTCGTGGCTTTTGCCAGTGACCTGCCGCCTGTGGCTCTTCACGCTCCCTGTTTGTGTTCCCCGTCAGGATGACAACTGGGGAGAGACCACCACGGCCATCACAGGCACCTCAGAGCACAGCATATCGCAGGAGGACATTGCCAGGATCAGCAAGGATATGGAAGACAGCGTGAGGCTGGATTGCAGGCGCTACCTGGGCCTCACCGTGGCCTCGGTCCTTGGACTGCTGGTGTTCCTCACCCCCATTGCCTTCATCCTGTTACCCCCCATCCTGTGGAGGGACGAGCTGGAGCCTTGTGGCACAATTTGTGAGGGACTCTTCATTTCCGTGGCGTTCAAACTCCTCATCCTGCTCATCGGGACCTGGGCGCTGTTCTTCCGCAAGCAGAGAGCCGACGTGCCGCGCGTCTTCGTGTTCCGTGCCCTTCTGTTGGTCCTCATCTTTTTTTTTGTGGTTTCCTATTGGCTGTTTTATGGGGTCCGCATTTTGGACTCTCGGGACCGCAACTACCAGGGTATCGTGCAGTACGCGGTGTCCCTCGTGGACGCCCTCCTCTTCATCCACTACCTGGCCATTGTCCTGCTGGAGCTGAGGCAGCTGCAGCCCATGTTCACGCTGCAGGTGGTCCGCTCCACCGA
This sequence comes from Panthera leo, assembly GCF_018350215.1. NCBI lineage: Eukaryota > Metazoa > Chordata > Mammalia > Carnivora > Felidae > Panthera > Panthera leo. Next base: position 98,326,362 of record NC_056686.1, read on the forward strand.
CGGCGAGTCCCGGTTCTACAGCCTGGGACACCTGAGGTAAGGGCTGCTGACTGACATCTTTCTAGGAGGCCGCACGTGAGGGGTGAGGACGGGTGCCAGGACCAGAGTCTGACTCCTTCCCTGAGGTTCTGGGAAGACGTGTGTGTGTGTGCGTGTGTGTGTGTGGTGGGGGGGTGTCCCTGTCCGTGGACTTTCCTGACTGCGGGGTGGGGTGACACAAATGCTGCCTGTCATCCAGGCTGGAGTTTTGTTGGGCGAGCTCTCAAACATGGCAGCTCCCAACAGAGCTGGAGGAAGGATGCCTAGTGATGGCTGCTGGCCTTGCCCCTGAAATTGGCCTGTGGGCAGTGGACAGAGTGGCCAGCACCTCCAGGCTGCTCAGAATCGCTCATTGTGCCTTTATTTTCCACGCCCAGAGGCGTCCTGGTCTAGGCACTAAATTATACGGCCACCCTAGTGACCCTCCAGTAACGAATCAGGTGCAGGTTGGAGACCCTGAACTTGTGAGAGTTGAATGTTTTGAAAATGTACGTATGTGGGACAAAGTTAGAAATACATTGAGATGTCATACTTTAAATCTGCGTATATAATCTACTTGGTGGTCAACTAAAAAAGCGGTGGTCGCATTTTATCTCATTTATTTTATTTTTATTTATCCCGAGGTAAGCGCTTTGTGTAGATTGTCACGTTTAGTCCTCACAGAACCCTTTGCTATATGTACTCTTCATCCCCGTTTTTTTTATTTTTATTTTTTTTTTAACGTTTATTTTTGAGACCGAGAGAGACAGAACATGAACGGGGGAGGGTCAGAGAGAGGGAGACACAGAATCTGAAACAGGCTTCGGGCTCCAAGCTGTCAGCACAGAGCCCGACGCGGGACTCGAACTCACGGACCGCGAGATCATGACCTGAGCCGAAGTCGGCCGCTTAACCGACTGAGCCACCCAGGCGCCCCTCTTCATCCCAGTATTACAGATGAGGGGGATTAGGACACTTAAACAATGTGTAGAAACTAGTAACGGCTGGCCTTCGTTCGCAGTCACCTAGTTGTCGTGAAGCTGGGCCTAGGTTAATGCCCTCATCATGGTATGTCTCACTTTGTGTGTACGGGACTATTTGTTTTCTCCCACCAACTGAGGAAGGGGCTGAGGACAGGGGCCGTGTCTCCCTCTCATCGCATCCCCAGTGTCTGGCCCCGGAGCGTGGCATACAGCCAGCACTCACAGGGCTCCCGGTGAACGGATAGCCTGGGATGACCGACTTGGCCGTCTCGTCGGGCTCCCCTGCCTCCTCGGGCGATACATGTTGAGGTGTGTAACCTGCCTGGCACCTGGTGAGCCCTTAGTTAATTGTGGCCATTACGGCCTCTGATCGTGCAGCTGGCAAAGCGGCCAGTATCGGCAGGCGCACCTTAGTGGATCTCAGAACAATGGGCTTTGTCATAGTTCTGGCTGGGACACAGGAAGGTGGCCCAGCCCTGGTTTGCAGCTGGGCCAAACCGGCTCAGTGTTGGCACACACCCTCTTTCGTTCCTCTGGCTTCACCTGGGCCACCCCAGGCCTGGGCGGGGGGGGGGTGGTTAGCATTGGAAGCTGCTGCCATCCTGACCGGTCCTTGGAGGGAATTGGTGTCTGAGTCACGCGCCCTGCACGGCAGAATCCTGTGTTTCGAGTCCTTCGCAGATGCCCGTGGGGCTGTGAAGGGAAGTAAGCCGCTGCTGCTTGTTCATCTCTGCTTTCTTTCCCCCTGTTTTGCGGTGGAGAATGACCAGCAGACTTGCATTAGACACCTGTCAGGTGCGCAGCCCGGCACTGGGGCTCCTGATGCGCGATGGCTACCTTCAGGGCTCTGTTGCGATGCTCCTGGGGCCCACAGACCCTTCCCGGTTGTTCTTACCATGACCGATAACTGCCCGGCCTCTCCCTGCCAACCCTGAAGCCGCTAACCCCAGCCCCCAGGGAAACCCGAGCGTAGCACCTTGCCAGCAGCTCCGGGGGGGAGCGTGCTGAGGGGGTGCCCTGGTCTTCCTGGTGGCTTCTCTCCGGGCCCTTTGTTTTCCTCCTCTTCCCGCCTTCAGTAAGGCCCTCTTTGTCCTCACGTGGAGACCCTGCTTCTGGGGTGGAAAGGTGGCTGGGGAAGGGGAGACGCCTTTTCTACACGAATGCCTGGCTGCCCCCGTGACAGCCGGTCTGTGCGAGCTGGAGCGGGCTTGGCACCTCTCCTGCTGGCACCGTGTGGGCTCAGTCACCCGCCGACTCTTGGGCTAAATCTGGTCTGCGCCCAGCGGTGGCCGGAAGAGTCACGGGGCCAGAAATAGAACTTCTAAACCCTTTCGTAAAGTGTGGAAACGGGAGGGGTGGGGGAACCAGAGAGACAAAGAGCGAGGCCGGGAATCAGATCAGCTGATGTGCGCCGCCCTTCTCCCTTCCCTTTATGTAAAGCCTTCCCCGTGGCAATGACCTGACGGGCTTAGGTGCAGGGCCACGGTGAGTTCTTAGTTCTTGTTTTGTCCTCAAAGATGATTTTCTTGAATCGACTGAGCTATTTTTGACAGTTGTCAAAAGAATGCCTGTTCTTTCGTTTCTCGAAGCAAATATGCTCCTCGTTAGCTCTCACAAAAGGCACAGTGGCCCTGTTTGTTGGCAAGAATGGAATTATGGGCTTATTTGAAAACTTCCAGAAAAATAAAAGATTATTGTGGTACAAAGTGAAACGTTGTCAATAGACTAAGATATTACTAACGTTTGTCCAGTGCCTTGGGGATGACAGGGGGCTTTTTAGATGTCTGCTGTCATTTCCCCTCTCTTGCCCTGCCAGGGTGGGGCAGGTGGTATGGGGCTGCTGCCCTTTACAGAGGAGAACCCAGGGTGCCTAGGTGGCTCAGTCGGTCTGACTCAGGTCATGATCTCATGGTTCGTGAGTTTGAGCCCGACATCAGGCTCTGTGCTGACAGCTCAGAGCCTGGAGCCTGCCTCATGTGTGTGTGTGTGTGTGTGTGTGTGTGTCTCTCTCTCTCTCTGCCCCTCCCCTGCTTGTGCGCTCACTCTCTCTCAAAAATGAATAAACGTTAAAAAAAAATTATAGGGGAGCCCAAGCTGCACACAGATCAGGGACCTGTGTGCCCTCCTGAGGGTCCCACCCCTCCCCTGCAGCACCCTGGGTCTCAGCACATCTGCTTTGTAATTATGCATGCACACCTCCCTGGTCACTTGTTTTGACCTCATTCTCACAATGAGCTGCTGACTTTTCCAGGATGTCACCAAATATTGGTAAGTTTTGATCTGACCACATTTGGGGAGAAATCCAGAAGAGAGACAAATGGCATTTGATTATCATAGTTAATATATTTCTCAGTTTTGAGCTCTTTAAAGCCAAATGCTATGAATGTTGGAGCGTAGAAGCCAGTCGAATTGACTGAATCTGAGATGTAGGACAGCAGTTTACAGTGAAACCCTAAGGTAACAATCACCTGGTCCTTACCATGTGCCGAGCTCCTTCTGCGCTCCTAACAGAACTCATTTAATCTGAACGGTCCTGGGGGAGGCACCATCATCCTCATCTTCAGAGGAAGGAACTGAGACACAGAAGAGTTAAGCTGGTTGTCTGCTTGTGACTGTGGGAGCCAGAGTTTGAGACCAGGCTGTCTGGTTCCAGAATGTTCTTAACCTTTGGATAGATGCGTCCATATTCGCATCACTGCTTTAAGAACACGTGAACGAACTCGTCACCAATTTGGAGTTGTTCACCGTGGGCTAGGCTGGGTGCTGGCGATTTTTTTAAAATAACGTGATTCTACTGAACTCTCAGCTGCAGGGCTGGAAAGGAGAGAATGCAGAGAGTATTGCCAGAGATGTCCGGCTTGCGCTCTGCAGCCATTCCGTAGCCCATTGGTTCTTTTTGTTCAGTCAGTCAGCACACAAAACCTGGGCCTTGAAACCATAGCGGTAGGCAGCCGACGCCCCCAGCCACCTCGGGCTCCCATTCTCAGAGTCTGCTTGTTCTTACTTTGCATATAGTTCTAACGTTTACTTACCGACTTCTGTACCTCAAACAAGTGCACAAGTAACACATTTCAAGTGAGAGCTGCTATAGGGAGGCATGTGAACATCAAGGAAAAGTGGTAGCCGGGAGTCATCAGCAGAGAGACTGGAACCACAAAAGCAGGTAGAACTCTTGCCTGTTGACAGTGACCCGTGTTCTGTGAGATATGTATCTGGCTGAAGCTCCATTGTAGCTAATTCAGCGAGCAGGCTTTGACTGTGTGGGTTTCTAGGCATGCTTCATTCACTGACGTGGAGAGTATCTTATAAATTGGTGCCGACCCTGCACCTTTTTATCAAGGGTCTGGTTACCGACCATAGAACCACCTGTGCTTTAGAAGAAATGATTCGCAGATTGCTTTTCAAACAGTGCAGGTTTATGGTCATGCATGATCGTAGCATTGCTGTGTTGAAAGGGGCTGTCGTGTCCCACCCCCAAAATTCACAGGTGGAAGTGAGAAACATGTCACTGGAGAGTGGCGAAGAGACCGTTTTTATTATAAAGTGGCAAGGAACTTGGCTGAACTGTGTTCATGTTCTGGTGTTCTGTGGCAGGGAGAACTTGTGAATGATGGAATTGGATTTCTAGCTGAGGAATTTTTTTAATAGTTTTTTTTTTTAATGTTTATTTACTTAGCATGCATGCCAGCGTGTAAGCAGGGGAGGGCAGAGAGAGAGAGAGGGAGAGAGAGGATCCCAAGCAGATGCTGCACTGTCAGTGCAGAGCCCGACCTGGGGCTCGATCTCATGAACTGTGAGATCATGACCTGAGCAGAAATGAAGAGTCAGGTGCTTCAACTGAGCCACCCAGGAGCCCCGATGTTTAGCTGAGAAAGGTGTTGAGGATGCAGCTTGGGTCCTCCTTAACTGCTTATAGTAAAATGTGACAAGGAGATGTGTTGCAGAAGGGAAAGGTCGTTAAGCAAAAGGGAATCCAAACTTGAAGGTTTGGAAAATTTTCAGCTTATTCATACAGCAAAAAATGATGAAGTGGATACTAAAGAGAACAACATCAAGGGTGTGGTCACACAACTGTTTGATGTTTTCTAAAGTTTATTTGTTTGTTTGTCTGTTTATGAAATCTTTACACCCAATGTGGGGCTCGAACTCATGGCCCCGAGATCTAGAGTTGCGTGCTCTACCAACTGAGCCAGCCAAGCTCTGTTTGATTTAATCAGGAGTTGATCAGCCATTCCAGCAGAAGCCAAGAATAAAGATGGGAAGATGGGTTTGTCCCAGTAGTAACACTGTCACCTGGGACTAACGGATACAGAGAAGGGGGTGTAGAATGAAGGAAGGCTGAGAACATGTGTTATCCTCACGAATAGGGAGGAATGACCCCAAAGATGATCCAGAGATCATCGGGCTGCCACTCCCACTACAGGCCCAGGGACCAGGTTTCTTTCTCATTGGCTTCAGAGGTTGTGTCCCCCACTTGGGGCCACTGCTGAGAGCTGCTTGGGCAGGGCCAGCCCTGAGCCCCGAGGACACCGTGTTGAACCAAAGAGGATTACCCTTAAGATCAAGATCTTAGGATCTAATGGAATTGGCCTTGCTAGGTTTTGGACTTGTCTGGGACCCATCAACCCTTTCCTCCAGTTTCTACCTTTTGGAATGAGAATGCCTATCCTATCCCTATCTCATTAATATATTGGAAGCACATAAGTTGTCTGGTTCCACGGGTTCACAGCTGGAGTGGGATCTTTGCTTCACTGTAGGTTATACCTTGAGTCTCAGCACTTAGATGAGACTTTGCGCTTAGGGCTGGTGCCGGAATGAGTCAAGACCTTCTGGGCTGTTGGGATGGAATTGGCATATTTTGCATGGGAGAAGAACATCAATTTTAGGGGCCAGGGGTGGAATGTTATGGATTGAATTGTATCACCCAGAATTTATAGGTTGCAACTCTAAACCCTGTGTGGCTTTATTTAGAGAAGGGGTATCCAAAGAAGTCATTAAGGTTCAGTGAGGTCATAGATCTGATAAAACGCATGTTCTTATAAGAAGAGACACCAGAGAGCTTACACACACACACACACACACGCGCGCGCGCGCGCGCGCGCTCTCTCTCTCTCTCTTTCTCTCACCCCTGTGCTCACGGATCGAGGAACGGCCATGTGTAGATATCATGAGAAGGTTGTCATCTGTAAGCCAGGAAAAGGGCTCTCACCAGAAACTGAATCGGCCAAACCTTGGTCTTGGACATCTGGGCTTCTGAACTCCAAGAAAATAAGTTTCTGTTGTTTAAGCCACTCAGTCTATGGTATTTTGTTATGGCAGCCCGAGCTAAGACGGGAACATGACACAGTGGTGACTCTTGAGCCCAGAGCCCCAGGAAACCATGGGATCAATGAGCGCAGTTCAACCCTGATGAAACAGAGCTCATATTGTCCCTTCTCCGGCTCACGCCTGCGTCCTCACAGCTCGAGTGGGAGCCTTGCTTCTCTCGAATGCACTTGGGTTTTCTAGTTAGAAGTGAGAAAGCGAGAGTCTCTGGGGGAGATTAAGGTTATTCCAGTAATTCCAGGGCAGATCTACCTCCCCTTGAAATCCTAGGTCTGTGATCCTGGGTCAAGCGATAGCCAAGCTGGTAATTACACCGCCGATCAGATTTGACCGTCCCACTGAGCTGTGGGCCTTCCCTCTCACATTCAAGACTGGCATCAACGGGTTTGGTTAGGACCCAGCACCATTGGCTGCAAAGCTGGGGAGTGTTTTTAAATGACCACCGGGGATTTTGGTTCATGTCATTTATGATCATGGTTTCGTACACAGTTTTCATTTTTAGAGAGGTGTGTTTTGTTTAACTGCTTTTCATCGAAGACGTTTGCCAGTCCCCTAAAAAAGCAAAGGATAAAAACGAGTAAAAGCTGAGGAGTAGAGTGGAAAGGTTTTTGCTCGGATCTGCGTTGCTGTGGGAGAATTGTGAGGGCTGCCGTTTGCGGTTTGGCCCGGGGGTGCCTGTTCGAAGTGGCTGTAATGAGGGTGTGAGACGCTGGACACTGCAGCCCTGTGTTTGGACAGCTGCCTCTTGGCAGTGGCCACAGCTGGGAAGGCTTCCCTCGCACAGTGTCTGCCCGTAAGCCCTGCTCCGAGCCCCTGAGCGGCCAACCCTCACAGAGTGCAGCCACCGAATGGCCAAGGAGCCCGTGGATGCAGAACTGGTCTAGATGGCCTTCCCAAGGGGCCACAGGTGGCTAGGACATGCCAACACACAAGAAGGCGGATGGACAGGTGTCTGCATTCCCTGTCCTGCAGAGCCACTGCCCGGCTCCGCTCTGTGCCCGTTTTGGCTCCGTCTCTGCCGGCAGAGATCTAGTGGGCCAGGCTGATGGCCCTCAGAATTCCCGACTTTTCATGCTCTGCTCCCGTGGTTCTTCCCAAGGCCAGAGGTACTGAGGCTGAGAAATGGGAGGCTGGCTAAGAGAATGCCAGTCAGGCATCCCAGGTGGGTCTGGAGGTACCGTAGTTCCTATCTAAATCTCTGTCTTAGCCCCAAGCAGGCAGTTGTCTTTGATGTTTATCTGGTGTGATTCAGCTCAGTAATTTGAAACGTTGAGAAAGCTGAATTTCCATCCCAGGCAGGGCCGGCAGGTGCGGCCCAAATTGGACCATGCAGGGAGGTGGCGGTGTGATGGGGTCGGTGCCCTGTCCCGGAAGCAGGGCTGCGGACTCTTCGGGCAGACCATGGCAATAGCCAAACCTGCCGCTTACAGGGAGGCGTGTCTCAGGTTTGCCAGCATTTCTGCTGCGGGAAGGGCCGCCAAGAGGACAGCCCGCCATGACGGGATCACCTCCGAAGGAGGTCTCAAGTGTTGATGCCACACTCAGAACCGCCCGCCCCGTGGATCATGGCATCGTGGCCTAAAAGGGCAACACGCGGGACAGCGTTTTGTTGTCTGGCTCCTGAGACCAGAAGAACCAGACCGGTGCATGTAGCCGTGAGCTACCTCTCGTCCTCCCAGGGAGGGAGAGCGTGGTCTCTGCACATGTTCTCAGTGTGGTCTGCCTGACATTCGGGAGGGTATTTTCCAGGGTGATCATTTGTTAAGAGGGGGGACGTAAAGTGCAGAGAGAAGGGCCCCGGTGCTCCCCCAGGCTGCACTTTGGAGGCCATTCCTTGGTGACCAACCCCCTTTGAGCTGTTCCCGGCCTCTAGTGTCTCTGCCTCCTGATGGGAGCCCCTACAGGGCTTGCGTGCAGCCCCATTTGGTGCCTACGCCAGGGACACTTTCCAACCCATAAATATTGATTCAGAGAACTAGGTTTCTGCAGCTTCCGTGTGGCTGGGGAGCCCGCAGGCCGCGGTCCCCCCGGGAATCCATGCAGCCTGGAAGGGAGCCTCCCTGGGCCGCGCCAGCGGGACAGGGCCCCAGCTGTGGGGCCTCCGTCAAGGTCGGCAGTCTGCCTCCCATCCCAGGATCTCAGGCAGCAATGTGTGTCGCACCTGGCCCATTGTGACAGAGTCCCTGAAAATCCAGGCTTGTGCCCAACTCTTTCTACCGTCCAGTCCAGGTCTGTCAGTAAACACAAGCCGTTTCCCATTTTCGCCCCTCCCTGTCCTCAAGTTCCAAGGTGATCATTGCCTGTTCCCTGTGTGGGATTCGTGTAAGCCACATCCCCAAAGGCAGTCTCGAGACAAACATTTTAATTAAAAGGCAGGAGGGCCCAGAGATGCAAACGCTCTTGTGCGCGGTTCCCAGGAGAGGTGGCAGCGGCATTGAGGGGCTAATTATGCTCGTGTCTCTGGGACTCGGCATGAACATTGCTGCACCTTGTCCTGACTCCTGGTCACCCCAAAGTCACTTTATCTCTACGTCCAGGCCAACAGCGAAGGCCACGCATCCAGGCTGCGGCCTTGCTGATGCTTGTGGGGAGAAGTTAGTCAGATAGAACTGAGCCCATCTGCCGGCTCGCCCACACTGGGAGTTGTCCCAGAAAGTCGAACCATTTTAGCGTTTTCTCAAAGACCCCGGGTTCAGGCCTAAAAAGCCGCCGCCGGATCAGGCACACCTCTAAGAGTAGTAGGAGAGAGGGAGGCCTTGGTTACTGTTAGCATCCTCTGGATCTTCCTGGCCGGCTCTCCCTCTCTCCTACCCACACACTCCCTCTCTGTCCCGCTGTCCCCCCCTCACCGTCTCCGACCTTTGCCATCCTCTCAGCCTGGCCCTGCTCTTTCCCTGTCTCCATCTGTCTTGCCCTAAATACAGATGTGTTCACTTCCTAAAGCTGCGGTGGGACCACAGACTGGGTGGCTTAAAACAGTTTTCTCTGTCCGTTCTGGAGGCTAGGAGTCTCAAATCTAGGTCCTGGCAGGGCCGGGCTCCCTCTGAATCCTTCCTGGTCTTCCTGGCTTCTGCTGGCCGTCCTTGGCACTCCTTGGTTTGCGTCCACGTAAGCGCAGTCTCCGCTCTGTCATCACGTGGCGCTTTCTGTGTGTGTCCCCTTTTCTTTATAAAGATACCAGTAGGACCTTAACTCACTGTAATTACATCTGCAGGGATCCCATCGTGAGGTCCTGGGTACACACGTGGATTTGGGGAGACACTTCACCCCACCAACAGGGTCTCAAAGCTGTTCTGTGACTCAGCAGGGTGGCCCTGTCGCTGTTACTGTAGTTGTTTGGGAGGGTTGCTTCACACCAGCCTGCTTTGCCCACACCCCTTCCTCTGCCCGGAATTCACCTTACAGCCCGTTGTCCGCACGGCGTGGCCATCATCCATCATTTAACACTTAGAAACTCCGCTTCGCCTCCGCCGCAGATCTTCACCTGAAACCCTCCACCCCTCCCCTGGTCACAGGTTCTGTCACAGTCCGTGGGTCACCACCGACGGGAGCTTAAGCCTCTTAAGGTTCTTTTCACATCTGTTTCCAGGTCCTTGGGATCTAGCGGGTGCTCCTAATTCATACTAGCCTGTGAATGGTGTTGGAGAGACTGGTTGTTAGGATTTTTTTGAGTGTCAGCATCCTTAGCTGGCTAGTAGAGTAATGAGTACTTGCCCTGAAAGCAAGCCCTTGCGGATTTTGCTGTGACTGGAACCCTGCCTCTTCAGTGCCTTCCTGTCGGCACACACCGAGGTAACCAGATTAATGGCAGCTGTCATTTACGTGGGGCACTAACATGTAAGAAATGCTTCCACGTTTTTCACGCATGAAGAAAGCTGTTTTTGTTGACAGAGCTAAAGGGAGCAGATGAATATTTAAAAAGAAGTGGCTAGGGGCACCTGGGTGGCTCAGTCAGTTAAATGTCTGACTTCAGCTCAAGCCACGATCTCACGGTTCGTGAATTCAAGCCCCGCGTCAGGCTCTGTGCTGATGGCTCGGAGCCTGGAGCCTGCTTCAGATTCTGTGTCTCCCTCTCTCTCTGCCTCTCCCCTGCTCATGCTCTCTCTCTTTTTCTCAAAAAATAAATACACATTAAAAAAAAAATTTAAGGGGCACCTGGGTGGCTCAGTCAGTTAAGTATCCAACTTCAGCTCAGGTCATGATCTCACGGTTTGTGAGTTCGAGCCCTGCCTCAGGCTCTGGGCTGACAGCTCAGAGCCTGGAGCCTGCTTCAGATTCTGTGTCTCCCTCTCTCTCTGCCCCTCCCCTGCTCACTCTCTCTCTCTCTCTCAAAAATAAATACACGTGCAAAAAAATTTTTTTTAATTTAAAAAGAACTGGCTAAAACCTGCCTGAGGCCTCCCCACCTGGCCCTGTCAGGGGAGGGCCTTTCTAGCTGCCCGGAGAGACATTAAAGCCTGTAAAGCGCGAGGATCTCAGACCGGCTGAGCTCTAAAACCTGAATATTTCTGATTTTAATAGCATGTCTTAATTTAATTACGGAAGCCACAACCAAATCGAAGGAAAAGCGAACAAAACAGGGAGCTCTCTGTGTGTGCATGCGTATGTGTGCATATTTGCATACACGCGTTTCTAGGCCTCGGTGCCCTTATTTGCGCAGGAAGAGAGTTAAAAGGGGGGAAGTTTATGGCCACAATTGTTTCCTTCAAATATTTGATGAGCTTTCACAAGAAAGGAGGGTTTGGGTGCAGAAGGAAGCGGTGGCAGGACCCCTGGGTAGAACTTAGAGGAAGGTCATTTCAAGGCCAAGTGAGAGAGAACTTTCTTTTCACAGAGAGGCTGGTTGCCGTCCGGGGCGCCATAAAGAGAATCGGTATGTGGATTGGGAGTTTGGCCTAGACGGACTCGGATTTCTTTGCTTCTTGTGTCTCTGCCTAGGTGAGCATTAAGGTTCTCTTCCTTCTGCGAAGAGTAACATTTTGTGATTCAGGGGCAGGGAAGCTTAGGTCGTGCTTTCACCAGAGATGCACGAAGAATCGAGCCAGCAGCCAGCCTCAGCCCTTTGCTGCCAGATGCTCATTGCCCTTAGGAGCAGGACCGTTTGCATTCCATGGCCGCGTGCAGTTCACAGATGCTTTTCCTGCTCTTCTTTCGTTTGCTCTTCGGGACATCTGCACGCAGCCCTAGGTGCTCTCTGGCGTCTCGGCTCCGGGGACCGAGAAACAGGCCCCGGAAGGGAAGGGACTGTACAGAGCTACAGGGCCGCGGCAGCAGATTTGGGGTCTAGGCCTTCTGACTCTGAGGCTGCTCCTCGTCCACAGCGTGTATCATGGGTGCCTCCCGGGAGCAGGGCCCGGTTTGCAGGAGGCTGGGGTTGGCAGGAGACGCTGTGTAAAAACAGGCGGTAGCGCAACTCTAGGGTCTGAGGCAGTAAGGAAAGCTGTGCAGAGGGGATGTGTCCTGGCTTATTTCCTGTGGCAGCGCCCTGTGGCCTTGCTTCGGGCCAGGTACTTCGGAATGTAGTATCTCATTTAATCTTTCGAACGGACCTGAAGGGGCGCCTAGGTGGCTCAGTCAGTTGAGCGTCCAAATCTTAATTTTGACTCAGGTCATGAGCTCACGGTTTGTGAGTTCGAGCCCTGTGTTGGGCTCGCAGCCTCACTGGGATTCTCTCTCTCTGCCCCACCGCCACTTGTGCGTGTGCGCGCCCTCTCTCTCTTCCTCAAAATAAACTGTACAAAGATTTTTATTTTCATTTATTTTAGAGAGAGAGCACACAAGCTGGGGAGAGGGGCAGAGGGAGGGAGAGAGAGAGAGAGAGAGAGAGCGCCTTTAGCAGGCTCTGTGTTCAGTGCAGAGCCTGATGCCAGGCTCAATCCTATGACTCTGGGATCATGACCTGAGGTAAAATCAAGAGTCAAATGCTCAACTGACTGAGCCACCCAGGTGCCCCTAAATAAATATACTTTAAAAAAAATATACACCTAAACCAGGCAAGCAAGCAACTCCTCCTTGAGAGCAAGAAGGTAGAGGTCTCTGGTTTTTCTCCCAACCTAAATGCCAGCTGACCTTAAAGTCTTGGAAAGCCATAGAATTTGTATTTGTCTCCATTGATATTTAAGCTCAGGAGGTAAGTACAGGTGTCACCAGACTCCAGTCAGATCCTGGCCTATTTGGATCTTGCCCTCTGTCCCTGGAATTAAAAAAAAATTTTTTTTTATGTTTATTTTTGAGAGAGAGAGAGGGAGAGCGCGCAAGAGCGAGCATGGGGAGGGGCAGAGAGAGAGGGAAACAGAATTCGAAGCAGGCTTCAGTCTCTGAGCTGCAGCACAGAGCCCAATGAGGGGCTCGAACTCACAGACCACGAGATCATGACCTGAGCCGAATTTGGATGCTATTTATTTTTGAGAGAGAGAGAGAGAGAATGGGGGAGGGGCAGAGAGAGAGGGAAACATAATTGGAAGCAGGCTCCAGGCTCTGAGCTGTCAGCACAGAGCCCGATGTGGGGCTCGAACTCACAGACCGCGAGGTTATGACCTGAGCCAAAGTTGGACGCTTACTGACTGAACCACCCAGGCGCCTCTGGTTCTTTTCTTTTCTTTTCTTTTCTTTTCTTTTCTTTTCTTTTCTTTTCTTTTCTTTTCTTTCCTTTCCTTTCCTTTCCTCTTCTCTTCTCTTCTCTTCTCTTCTCTTCTCTTCTCTTTTCTTTTCTTTTCTTCTCCTTTTCCCAGTTTTTTTAATGTTTATTATTTCTGAGAGAGAAAGAGAGAGCAGGGGAGGAGCAGAGAGGCAGACAGAGGATCCACAGCGGGCTCTGTGCTGATAGCGGAGAGCCCAGTGTGGGGCTCGAACCCAGGAAGTTCAAGGTCAGAGAATAAGCGATAGAGCCGAGAGTCGTGCTGTCTGGGGCCAAAGCCCGGTACCAGCTGCTCTGTGCACACGGTTTCCCACAGCAGAGATGTGGAGAACAGTAGCAAGCGTAGCTGTGTAGGACATTGATTTGGTTTGGGTTTGGGCCTTCAGAGTTCATCTTTCAAAAATGTCTTTCAGGTTCTTAGGAACTAAAGCACGAACTCTGCTCCCAGGTGTTTGTCTCTGCCGCAGTGCATGGGCAGGGCGAGCCCCTTGTCTCTGTTCCCACGGCAGTCGTAACAGACGCCAAAGGCCATGACACGTCTCATTCCACCGTCTTTGTCCTGAAAAGAAAGTGGGCCAGTAAGGCAACATTGTCAGCAGTGAGTTTCACATTTAAAAGTGGCTGTCGAGGGGCGCCTGGGTGGCTCAGTCCGTCAAGCGTGCGACTCTTGATCTCGGCTCAGGTCATGGCCTCACGGTTCCTGAGTTCGAGCCTCGCATCGGGCTCTGTGCTGACAGGGCGGAGCCTGCTTGGGATTCTGTCTTTCCCTCTCTCTGCCCCTCCCCCGCTAATGCTGTTTCTCTCTCTCTCTCTCTCTCTCTCTCTTTCAAAATAAAAATAAAAAATTTTTAAAAAGGTAAATAAAGGTGGCTGTTGAATTGCCTCAGACGTGTGTGCTGACCCGTTGCGGGCCTGCCTTTCCCACGAGTTCAAGTTTGGGTCAGCCTGGGCCAAGCAGAGTAGAGGGGTGTGCTTTCGCTCTGGCAATGATGTCGGCTCTTCTGACCCTAAATATTCCATCGTCCGTGTGGTCTGTCACATACCTGGCATTCCTGTCCGTGTCTTTACGTGCAGGTTCAAGGGAATTTCTGTTACAGTTCTGCCTATCACCGTGCTGTTTTCCACAAATCCGTGTGGTCTGTGAGCAGTTATTTCCCTGGATCATGATGCAGGGGTGTGTGTTGGAACACGATATTGATTGAGCTCAGCCTTCTCTATCTTGCAGGGGGGTGGTCCTTGCCGTGGGTTTTGGGTGAGGCCATGTCTATAATCTGTACGTCAGGCTCCACCTGCCTATAATACGGGGTTTCTGCGTGAGGGTTGTTTAGTCAGATTACTAGTTCTCGGAATATGACGGCGATAAGAGAGATGGCAGGTTTCTCACCAACTTGATTGTTCTTGCCCCCACTCTGTCCCCAGAGACGGTCCGGTCTGGAGGCTGGGACTAGTTGAAAGATTCGCTTTTCTCCATCTCTGAGGCCCTTTTTGCCTTGGAAACCCCATGGTTTTATGAAATGCATGCTCTGGACTGATCGTATGCCTATTGGGATTCTGGGGTTTCCTGCAAGAGCAAGTTGAGCCAGTGAGTAGTATGTACTTGGGGGAAGTCATAGGAGGTGTCCCTTGCACACTGGGGACTTTGATGGCCTTGCTGAAGAGGGAGAGTAGCACGCTTGAAAACCTCACAGGTCCTGTGTGGTGGCTGTTGATGCTGTGCGTTTTAGGGACAGATCAGTGGTGACCAGAGAGTTAGAAAAGGCTTCCTAAAAGAAATTGGGCCTGCTTTGGCCTTGGAAGACCCCAAGTTTGGAAGATGGTGAAGGACAGAGGCTCGGAAAGATACTGAACCTTGACAATGGCCAAGGACAAGGGTGTTCCTGCATCCTGGCATTGTGGGCCATGGCTGAGGCCAGCACTGGTGCCCTGCAGGATGTCCCCTCGGTGGCTGCTGAATTGCTCTTTTACTGGAAGCCAAATGCCATATTAGTAGCATGTCACTTTTAACTTACAGTCAGTTGTCGGACAAACTCAGTCCACGGCATGAATCAGGATCCAGAATAGACATGAAAAAGACCTTAGACTTTGGATTGAAATAGACCTCAGACTCACGTGCCATAGCGGATGTCACTTAGCTGGAGCAGAGTTCCTCACCTGGGTCCGCCAAAGCCCTTTTCCCTATTTATACCCAGGCTGAGGATGTATGAGAACAGAAAGATGATTGCCAGAGGCGGGTAGGGAGACAGCACCTAGGAAGGAATCTGATAGCCACAGTGAAGGCTGGAGTACAGAAGAGATGTGAAGAAACAGCCTTGAGTACCCAGCATGGGGCGTGGGGACAGGTGGCCTCTGTCTCCTGTGGGGTCTGACATTTTCACGGGGCTCTGTACATGGCACAGCTCATAATTAACACATGAAACATTCATCCTGAGTCACCAACAAGGCTTAAGTCACGTGTAGGTTACTGTCTTTAAAAAGGTGAAAAAAGGCATATTGAATTTTTTTTTAAAGTTTGTTTGTTTTGAGAGAGAGCACATGAGCAGGGGAGGGGCAGAGAGAGAAGGAGAGAGGGAGAACCCCAAGTAGGCTCTGCACTCAGCACACAGAGCCCAAGTGAGGTCACGACCTGAGCCGAAATCAAGAGTTGGACGCTTAACCGATTGACTGAGCCACCCAGGTGCCCCACATTTTAATCCAGATTTCGCAAACATTTAAAAAAGATTTTTTTTAATGTTTATTTTTGAGAGAGAGATAGACAGTGAGTGAGCCTGAGCTGGGGAGGGGCGGAGAGAGAGGGAGACACAGAATCCGAAGCAGGCTCCAGGCTCTGAGCTGTCAGCACAGAGCCCGACGCGGGACTCGAACTCACGAACCTCAAGATCATGACCTGAGCCGAAGTCAGACACTTAACTGACTGAGCCACCCAGGCGCCCCACAAGCAGTTTTTTGAAGTTGGGACTTCAGTTATGTGTTATTTTTAGTTATGTGGAGCTTTCTGTACCCAGCATTGCTAGATCTGTTGAGTGGTGCACAGACGGTTTTCTATGGACGAGGCCATGCACCCCTCTTAGAGGCATTTCTAACCTTCCCAGGGGAGTCCCTCAGCTCCTGTGTCAGCTTGTCAGCCTGGAGTGGGGCTGGCCCGGTCCGTGGCTGCTCCTGGGAAACTCTGGTACCTCTGTGGAGGTGACAGTCCTGGGGAAGGCGAGCACTGCCTGACTTTTCCTCCTCATTCCGAACTGTTTTCCTGAGCAAAGGTTCTCGAGGACTCGGAGAGCCACACAGGTAACGTCAGCAGCTCCTTTCCCGGGTTCCCTGCCCCATCCCTGCGCGCTCCCCAGGGCCGCCTGGGCTTTGGCGTAAGTGGGCTTCGAGGGAGGCTTGTGGACTTGCCCGGTTTGGAGAGTGTCTGCCCGCAGCCCTGTGCCAGAAGGAGGCAGGGCGTGGGGTGGGCACCCCGGCAAGCGAAGCCGTGCTGGAGCTGCACCTGGGCAGGACATCCCTTCTCCAGGCAGCACAGCACATTGTCTGTGGTTTCAGGGTAGAGAGGCTGGGAAATGGGGCCACCGGGCTCCCATCCAGCTTTCCCTCTCCTGCCTAGCAGGCCTTGACTGAGTTAGCGGGATCCCCTGGGCTCCTCTCTGCGGCCTGGCTGGACAGAAAAGCCAAACCCAGCAACCACAAGAGGGTTTGCTTTGACGACGGGCCTGAGAATAGCCTGTGAGTTGCCCTTTAAGTTTTAAGTTTTGATCAGGGAAATAACTTTCAGCTGGAATCCAGGAGCCTAGGGATGTTTTCACCTTTCACGTGCATATGGTAGTGTGGGAGGAAATATCTGCACGTCAGCGTGTCTGTGTGCATGAACTGAGACATTGTGTGTGCGGGGACTTCTGGTCTCACTGAGCCCGGAGCCTCTGGAGAGACAGTGCACGGGGAAGGGGGTGGGATGGGTGCTTATGAGGGCGGGTGTGTGTGTGTGTGTGTGTGTGTGTGCACGCGCATGCACGTGTGATCAGGCCGCAGAGAGTCTCTGGATGGAGGGGTGGGGGTGAAGAAGTTCTTGTCCCGCTTTGGAAAATACTAGAGACAGCCGTCAAGGAAGAGCCGGGTAGTTCTGAGCTGGAGAGCCACTGAGCAGACTTAAGACCTGTGACACAAAACCTCGGCTCAGGGACCCCTTGGCTTGCTCAGGGAGTCTGGACCTTCCCTGCACTCTTCCCTGTGCTCCCTCAACCCACACGTATTCCCGTCAGGTGTCACAGGGCTTGGGTTCTCTGTAGGGCTGGCTAACGAGCAGCCCCTTGCGTCCTGCCTTTGCATTCCCCGGGGCTGGGTAGACGGAGGCACTCAAATGTGGAAGGGATATTGAGCAGCCGTGTGACTGAATGACTAGGGCTTTCAAAACGCGCATTTGCTCGTAGGACTCTTACTTCCATTATACAGGGCTGGTCTCGCCAGATTCTCCCAGCTTCCCATGAGTGTGCCTGTCGAGGCTGATACTAAGCAGCAGCCGAGGGTAGACCATTGATTGACTGAAGCACTGTTGGGATATAAGTGGGATAGCTTTGCCATGGCCCTGCTATCAGGGAGGTTAGCTGATTGACTTCTGGATCGTTTTTAGACTCTGTGCCAAACAAGGGGAGCCGAGCCGGGGTTTGACAGAGTGTCCAGCTGATAGGTTAGGGGGCTGTGTTGTCTTTCTGTGAAGTGCACATCCCTGAGCCACTCAGAGAGTTACAGTGGCCATCCAGGAATGGAGGGCAACCCTGTCCTGGCACCTGGGCTATTGTAAGTGACCCTGGTAATCTCACCCACTTAGCAGGGGCTAGGAAGGAAAATAAGCAGGGCAAGATAAAAATAAATTTGTAGAGTTGGTGTCAGCACGTACACTGTCCCACAGGGGCCTCGTGTCACAAGGAAAGAGCATAGGCTGGAGGTTTGTAAATCCAGATTGGAGTTCCAGCTCTCCTGTGTGCCGATCAGAGATTTTTTTTTTTTTTTAAGTTTATTTATTTATTTTGAGAGAGAGAGCACACGAGCAGCCGTGGAGCAGAGAGAGAGAGGGAGAGAGAGAGAATCCCAAGTAAGTTCTACACTGTCAGCACACAGCCCGACAGGGTTAGAACTCACAAACTGCAAGGTCATGACTTGAGCTGAAACCAGGAGTCCCATGCTCAACTGACCAAGCCACCCAGGTGTCCCTGGTCAGAGATTTTTGAATGACAGTTTTCTTACCTTGAATGGTTGTGGGAGTCAGACACGACGGTATGCGAAAATCAGTGCTGTATGAACCCAAGTTTTTCTTTGAGGTGGTGAGTGTCCTGACCAAGAGCAGGTTCTTCTGCCGCCAGTAGGGAGTGTGGACACCCTCCTTCCTCTGCCCCTGTACCTGTTGGCCTTAGCTCTTCCCTGCTGCTCTCCTAGGGGCCTGACCTTGGGCAGGGAGAGCCCGCTGCGTATGCCTCTCCTGAGGGCCAGAGACAGCAGAGGGCCAAGGGCAGAAGGCCTCGTAGACCAGGAAAGGTCAAGGTCTCAGCTAAGGGTTCAAGGGGTCTTGCTCCCTCTGAAACATGGAGCTCCAGCTGGCCTGGGGCAGATAGGATGGAACCCAGAGGAGGGATGGGGATTAACTAATATCTGCAGGCAGCATGCATTTATGTATTTATGTGTTTATATTTATTTATTTTATGAGAGAAACAGCACAAATAGGGGAGGGGCAGAGAGAGGGAGAGAAAGAGAATCCCAAGCAGGCCCCGCGCTGCCAGCCTGGCCACCCAGGCGCCCCACTGGAGCCGGCTTCTATCACGCGCCCTCTGCCCTGTGTGGTTGTAGTTGGTTCTGATTTCTAGAAAACCAAAAGCCCAGCCTTCCTTACAACAGGGGCGATGGGGCTTAGAGGGAGCCCCTGCACGGAGACCTGAGAAAGCTGAACCTACACTTGGTCCCTTCACCCGTTAGCCCCGCCACCATCTGTAAGGCTCTTGACCCTTGTGGGCTCCTCACTTCCCTCGTTTGTAAACTGAGAAAAATGGGAAAGTTCCGTGCAGCCTAAGCAAATCTAAGTTGTAACTGATTCCTTTCTCAGCTGTTGTCTCGGTGGGATGTGGCTAATGACATAGCCGGGGAGAAGGCACAGGAGCCGCTTGATGACGGAACTCAGTCTCACCTTTAAATTCTCGTCCCGGAGACAAATGGGGTGGTGAAACCCAGGAGCCGCTGCCAGTCTGCCAGGTTACCCTTGGTGTCCTGACTCCAGAAGAGGATTTTTTTTTTTTTTTCATTTAGGACCTGCTAATTCAATGAAAAAGCATTGCATTAATTTTGCCCTCTTTTCTCAGTATCCAGCGAGCAGCATTGGTGGTTCTGGAAAATTACTATAAAGATTTCACCATCTATAACCCCAATCTCCTAACAGCCTCCAAATTCCGAGCAGCCAAGCACATGGCCGGGCTGAAAGTCTACAATGTAGATGGTACGTGCCTTGAAATGGTGTCTCTCATTGGTGGATCTAGGGAGCACAGTTTGGGCAACTCTTTAGTTTCAACCTTATGGTCCGTCTGTTTGGTTCTCCCTCCCCTCAGTGTCCGTCTCTATGGTACATTCTCAGTTCAGAACCATTTTTTTGCTTTGCTTTGCTTCTCTTTTTCCTTTTCTTTTCTTCCCCCTCCCTCCCTTTTCTTCCTTTTGTTCTTTCGTTCTCTCTCTCTCTCTCTCTCTCTCTTTTCTGCAGGCAGACATACTTCCAAAGGAATGTTGATTTACAGCCCACACATGTGGGAGGTTCATTCATTTTGGGATTTTCTGATTGAAAACAATAGTGATGTACGTTTCCTGCATCCTGCTCAGAAAGCCGCTTTTGAAATTTTGGATAAGCTACCCACAGACTCAGCTCCCTAGGTCCGTGGAGTCAGTAACTTTCAGTAGTTCAGGCATCTGGTGAGATACTTACAGGGATTTCTCAATCCTGGCTAGGAGCTGGGGCTGAGTGGGTGGCCGGAGGCCAGAGGCCAGCCGGGGGACGTCAGAGCTGCATTTCAGAGCTATCAGATGGTTAAGTGCAAGAAACAGGACACAGTGTCATTTCTTGCTCAGTGCCTTGGGTCAGGGCAAGAGCTTTACAGACCCTATAAGAGGATCATATTGTTAACAAGTCGAGTGATTTATGGATGGTGTCCATTTTTACTGGCGATATCCTCCCCATTTTTGGCAGGGGGAGGTGGTTTCATGAGATATGCACTCTGGTGGGATTCCCAGAGGGTTGGTAAATTTCACCTGCTCTGAAAACTTAGCATAAATTCCCACGAGTGAAACCAAGTTATTAACTAAGTAGTTGATACAGAAGAAAGCATGTGATCTGCCTTGTCCTTCTGAAAAGCGAAGGTGGTCTGTGGGCAGCTGGAAACAGGGCCGCGAGTTCCAAGTCTGTATTAACAGACAGGCCATATTGCCAGACCTCAAGTCCTTTTTTTTTTTTTTTTCAATAAACACTGTGACCACTGTGATATTCCAACATGGCTTGCTGTCCTGTGCATAATCCGTGTCTCCATGTCCCTTGGCTTTCTTTTTTCTCTGTCCTCGTTCTCCCCATTGCGTCTCATTCTCTCTCGTTGTCTTGTTGCCGAAACGTGATGTTCCACATACCCTTTGTGGCCAAACTGAAACTTTATGTAGCCGATGGTGAGTAACCTCTTCAGTGTACTCCGTGTGTTGTTTTTGGCCAACGTTTTAATCACCTCCTCCTGAGTTCTTTCTCCATTTCCACTGATCCCAGAGGGCTTGGGGGAGATTTCCTTCCCCCAGGGAGCGCACTGAATGTGAGTACAGGAGGTCCTGTCCACCCTCCTGGGAAGCTCCTTCTGAGATTTGTGTAGGTGCGGGTAGGCGGGTAGACGGTACTGACAGACCGCGGTACTAGCTTTCTGCTATACTTTGCGGCCCCATGGCATTAAAACCGTTCTTCCGCCTCCACTGTCCTTCCCCAAAGGCCCCAGTAACAATGCCACTGGTCAGTCCCGGGCCATGATTGCTGCTGCCGCTCGGCGCCGAGATTCCAGCCACAACGAGTTGTATTATGAAGAGGCTGAGCACGAGCGGCGGGTGAAGAAGCGGAGAGCAAGGTCTGTCGTCCCCCCACCCCACCCCGACATAACCCCCTGTCATAGTAGACTTTTTATTTATTTTTTTACTGCTGGAATGAAATCTCAATGTGTAAATGTGACATGCTCAAGCCTTAGGACTGTCTCCCGTCCCAGGGTTTCTCAGACTTCGGCGCCCTCGGGAGGGCTTATTAAAGCACGGATCTGAGGGTCCGGGCCCCACCTGCAAAAGTAACTGACTTACTATTCAATGGGGCTGGAGCTGGGCCCAAGAATCTGCACATCTTACAAATTCCCAGCTGATGCTGAAGCCGTTGGGCTGCGTGGCCCACGCTTTGAGGGGCCCCCCTCCTACACCCCCAGGCCCTTGTTGGTTTCCAAGTTCTGATCACGTGAACGGAAGCGGACAAAGTTGGTTTCCATCGTGGATGCTGGGCCCCTTCCTTCCTTTTCCCCCCAAGGCTGCTGGTGTGGGTGGCTGGATCAAGGGGGATACAGCTCTGGTTCTTTGCAAGGCTGCTACTGAACCGCCGGCCACCCCTCAGCGTGTGCAGAGCCCTGTGTGTGGCCAGAGTTTGAGTAATCTTACAGCTCTTTTCCTGTAACCCTTCGTTGTGGAGATGGAAGGGTTGAAGCGAGGCCCCTGAGCTCATTCGTGGCAGAATCGACTTGAGCGGTCATCCCCCCGTCCTAGGGCTCCTTCCTCTTCACCCCTCTGGCTCCCCTGCCTTCCTTTCTCCCTCTGTCCCCTTTCAGCCATCTGGACTGACAGCTAAGGAGGTGAGCCCTGGCTGAGCTGGCAGGCCGGGACGCAGAGGCGGGCGGGGGCCCTTCCAGACCCTTTAGCACCGCTCTGCTCTCAAGCCTGCAGCGGGCCCCATCCTGATGACTGTTCTGTTGCCCGCCAGGCTGGTGGTGGCCGTGGAGGAGGCCTTCATCCACATCCAGCGTCTCCAGGCCGAAGAGCAGCAGAAAGCCCCAGGGGAGGTGATGGACCCCCGGGAGGCCGCCCAGGCCATCTTCCCCTCCATGGCCCGGGCTCTGCAGAAATACCTGCGCACCACTCGACAGCAGCATTACCACAGCATGGAGAGCATCCTGCAGCACCTGGCCTTCTGCATCACCAACAGCATGACCCCCAAGGTGCCACCTGTCCCTGAGCCTGGGAGGTCCTGCCGTCGGGTGTGCCCGGGAGTGATATGGTCAAAGTCTTCTCTAAAGCACCGACTCGTGAGAATTCATGACTCCCGCTTAACTTTGTATTATCTGGGTGCGATTGGTTTTTGTTAAATGGCCCTTTGATAGCCTCTAGGTTCACACAGAGGAAGGACTTTGACTTAGAGACAGTATAGGCAGTAGTTAAAGGAACTCGGCGGGTTCTGGAACCGAGCAGACTCCTTCTAACCTTCCTCCTCCACCAACAAGCTGGTCACCTTGGGCAAACACTTCAGTGGCTCTGCGCCTCACTTTCCTGCTCTATCCATTGGGGCTAATGGTTAGTACCTACCTCATCGGGCTGCTTTGGGAACTCAAAGAGCTCGTTCATATGAAGTGCTTAGAACAGTGCCCGTCGTATGGTAAAGACTGAATAAATGACTGTTATTAGTGGAGGAAAGAATGCCAGCACTCTGTTAGGCGTTTTGGATGTCGTGGAGTTTGTTTTACTTGAATGGTGTTTTGAATTATGACATGAGCATACTTTCAGGGATATTGCAGGAAACGGCTGTGCATCTCAGAGAGGGCTGTGGCCAAGGAAGCAGAATAGAGTAAATGACCTGTCACCAGACAGAGGGGAGCTCAGATCCCAGCTCCACCAGTTGATTGGTTGGTGACTTTGTAGAAGTCACTCTACATTTGTTTCCTCTTTTATAAAATGGGGACAGTGGCAGCATCTACCCGATAGGCCTGTTGTGTGAAAGTCATGTTAAATGTGGCAACACGACGTGTAAATCACAAGGTAGGGAGTAAATGAGCTTGGCGTACAGTGCTCGTGAAACGATTGGTGGCTTTTGTTCTAAGGGCCCGTGTACACGCATCGCCCTGTACATGTACAACGTGTGGCTGTGTTGTCACTCATCAGTAGCAACTGTCAGGAAAGCAATACAGAAATATTCAGTGGGGGTCTGTAAGGTTTCATTTCCAATTTCTTTGACTCACTAATTCCTCTCCTAGAAAAAGTATTCAGCGCAGTCAGATACATACACAAATATACATGAAGGTGATTTTTGCAAAATAATCTGGAATAACTCCACGCCGGCCATCACTTAAAAATAGAACAGTGGCTTATAAATCACTGTATGTCACCTGTTAAAAATAGAAGAATCTTTGTTAGAATATTAAGTTACAAAAAACGGAATGCAAGAAAGTACGAGTATGATACATCTACACATGCAAAGTGATAGCTGATACCATGTGGGACGGAAGCCGTTTTCCTTTTATTTGAGATGTCTTACTGTCCTGGTTGCTTTCGTTTTTGTTTAAAAAATGTATACTTTTGGGGTGCCTGGGTGGCTTAGTGGGTTAAGCGTCTGGCTTTGGCTCAGGTCATGATCTCACAGTTTGTGGGTTCGAGCCCTGCGTCGGGCTCTGTGCTGACAGCTCAGAGCCTGGAGCCTGCTTTGGATTCTGTGTCTCTCTCTCTCTTTCTCTCTCTCTCTCTCTCTCTCTCTCTGCCCCTCCCCCCCCCCCCGCTCATGCTCCCTATCTCTCTCTCTCTTTCTTTTTTTTTCTTTCAAAAATAAACATTTAAAACAAAAATGTATACTTTTTCTGAATTAAAACTCATTTCACACTCTTTCTTTGTGTAAAAATCCAGGCATTAAAGAAAAATATAATGTGCAAAGGGAACTCTCCATTCTACTACCCTAAACTGTTCATAGTGATAAGGAGTCAGTATGTATGCTTCCAGAGGGGTGTGTGTGTGTGTGTGTGTGTGTGTGTGTGTGTGTGTGTGTGTCTGTCTGTCTGTCTAAAGTAGAAGTGGGAAAAAAAGCAAACCACAAATGGGAGCTTATGCACACACATGCACACACACACGCAGTTTGGAAACTTGCTTTTTTCATTTAAAACGATCCCTTGGCTGTTTTCCCATGTCAGTACCTTCCAGATCTCTGTCCTACAGATCTAACTCGTTCTCTTTAGTAGTTGCATCTTATTCCACTGAATAGCACGATTTGTTTAACCAGGGCTTACGATGCACATCTGGATTAAGATCTTTCACTAGTTTAAACCAGGGCTCAGCTGTTTTTGTTAATCGAGTTTTATTGGAACACAGCCACACCCTTTTATTTCCATATCGTCTATGGCTGCTTTCTCTCTACACAGACTGAGTTGACCAGTTGTGCCAGAGTGTGGCTTGTGAAGCTGAAAATATTTACGTTAGAGAAAATGTTGCCAACCCCTGGCCTAAACAGGGTTGCAGCAAATATCTTTTTTACATGTCTTTGTGCATCTGTGTAACTATTTCCGAAAGATAAATTTCTGGTAGAGGAACAGCTAGATCAAAGGTACAGATCTTGCCAAATTGTCCTTCCTATGCATGTTACTATTTTACACTTTTGCCTCTGAGATAGGATTGTTTATTTCTCCCACACAATTGATGTGTTGGGTGTTACCATTCTTTTTAATCACTGTCCTTATGATGTCCAATGATGTCTTTAATCATAAGAGGAAAAAAAATATTTTTCATTTTAATTCCTATTTCTTGAATTATTAATGTGGTAGAACATCTTTTTTACTATGTTAATTTTCTATTAATATTTATTCTATAAATTATTAATTTCATTTCTCTGATTGCTGAGTTATTTCTTTTTCTCATGACTCATAAGAGCTGTTTCTTTTTTGTGAGAGAGAAAGAGAGAGAGGATGAGCAGGGGAGGGGCAGAGAGAGAAAGAGAATCTTAAAAAAAAATTTTTTTAAATGTTTATTTTTGAGAGAGAGACAGCATGAGTGGGGAAGGGGCAGAGAGAGAGGGAGACAGAGAATCTGAAGCAGGCATAGAATCTGAGCTGTCAGCACAGAGCCCGACGCAGGACTCGAACTCACAAACCATGAGATCGTGACCTGAACCGAAGTCGGATGCTTAACCGACAGAACCATCCAGATGCTCAGAAGGAGAGAGAGAATCTTAAGCAGGGGCTCAATCTCAGAAACCGTAAGATCATGACCTGAGCCAAAATCAAGAGTCGGACGCTTAACCGACAAGGCCACCCAGGTGCCCCCGTAAGAGCTATTTTTATATTAGAAGGATGTTGAGGCATGGCTGTACTTCCCGCCTTAGAATATAAGCGTACAGATCAGAAATAATATACTTGGCAGCAGAGTGAGGTATAGAAGGAAGGGGATGCACATAGAAACCATCCTGTGTCTAGGACCAGAGTGCTATATCCCGATATATCCTGTCTGAATTGCTGGCTCATTCTTTTCTTGCAGCTTAAGCGGTGTATTTATTGATTTAATACACCGCTGAGCCGAATGTCACACGGGAGTCAGGCCAGTGATTATAAGCGCTTGGAGGAGGGTGTGTTCATGTGTCCAGAGGTTCAGGTGGTGGTCTGAGGAGATGTAAACGCCCAGGAGGAACAGTGCATGTGGACACCATTTGGGGCAGAACGGGGGCAGGGGGTGCTGTCCAAGAACTCCCAGGAGCTAAGGAGCTAAGCACTGTTGGAGCGGAAGGACAGGGACATGGGCTCTGGCATCCCTCGGACTTGCCCTGTGCACATTGGTCCCACGGGAGATCACCATCGCTCACACTGGTTGGGTTTCCCTTGTGCCATGCGATGGTTGGAGGTAATCTTTTCATCCCCACAGCGGCCCTGTGAGTTAGGAGCTGTTACTCTCTCCACTTACAGGGAGGTTAAATGACTTGTCCGCAGTCACACAACCTGTGAGTGGTACAACATGCATTTTCAAGCATACAAGTATATCCTTTTATGTGTTAGGCTTACATTTCCCTGGTGTCCCTCGGGGCCAGCCCTTGCCCTGAGGAGCTGTCCGTGCAAGAGGAGGCAGGCCCAGCACAGGGACAAGTGGTGGCATGTGTGGTGGGGCCGAGCCTAGGCTGGGCTGGTGCCTCAGCGATGGCTTCCGGGCAGATTTGGATGCCAGCCACCACCACCCCCACCCTGCCCCACCTCTGGTTGGAAGTTGGCAGAGGGGAATGAGGACGTCCAAGGAGGTTTCCCTACCCAACAAGGTCTCCGTTGTGAGGGTCTGATGGGAATACGGTGTGATAAATTGAGTTCCATCTTGGTTTGCTGGGAAACATTTTCATTGGCACAGGATGAATAGGTCCCTGGTGGCACTGCCGTGGACGTGGGGTGATTCTTCCCTGATGGCCTTTCCCCTCTTTTCCAGGCCTTTCTGGAACGTTACCTCAGCGCAGGCCCCACCCTGCAGTATGACAAGGAGCGCTGGCTCTCGACGCAGTGGAGACTGGTCAGTGATGAGGCTGTCACTAACGGACTACGGGATGGAATCGTTTTCGTCCTCAAATGCTTGGACTTCAGCCTCGTGGTCAATGTGAAGAAAATTCCATTCATCGTACTCTCGGAAGAGTTCATAGACCCCAAATCTCACAAATTTGTCCTTCGCTTACAGTCTGAGACCTCAGTTTAAAAGTTTTATATTTGTGGCTTTATTACAAAAAAAAAAAAGAATATATGAGATATATATATATATATATATATATATATATGTATACCAGAGGGGCATCCTTTTTTATTCTTCTTCATCACTGACTGAAACTGGCAGATGATAGACCAGTGTCCTTTCACCATCCGCACTTTATTTGGAAGGAAGCAGGGGATGTCCACCCTGGAAAACAGTGACTGACGACATCTGACTTTTGTGGATGGGACTTCTCTAGAAGCTGTTCCCTGGCGCTTCTGTGACAGCTGTAAACCAAAGCGGAGCTGGTGGCTCTCAGGAGCCTCGCCTTACAGCATCTAGTCCCCGCCTCTCGTCCAGGACCACGCCCTCCTGTCACTTCTGGTCCACCCCCTGGTAGAGCTCCCGGGGGACACATCTTTATTCTGTTCGGGGAAACCAGACACGACATGTCCACACATGTGTTTGTGTAAGTAAACGTCCAGCACCACATCACCCACGGGAGCCACGGGCCGTTCAGGAAACGCCTGCCTTCATCTTTGTTCTTTGTTGCCTTAAGTGCTGCAGAGAGAGGTCACGACAGAAAATGTGCACTATCCGTTTACAGCTCTATGTGATTTCATGTTGTTTTCTCCCCCAAGGAGAAAGCCTGCCTGTCCTGTTTCTGACCCTGCTTCCCTCGAGTTGAGCAGGTAGACCTTTCCTGACCCCACGATTGCCCACCCATCTCCCTCCACCTGCCCTCCCCTGCATGCACCACACACCGGCCAGGGAAGGCTGCCAGGACCTGGCTCTTCACGCGGGCTCGCAGGCTTTGTGCGCCGCCTCCAGTGGGCCCCGGGGATTGTTTGCACAGGGAAGCGTAGAATGCCTACCAGCTAGAACACAGGGCGAGCAAGCCTGCTAGGCTGTCCCTCCCAGGCTGCAGTGGGAGCCCCCCGCCCTCCCGGTCCTCCTCCCGGCTGCTCATAGGGACCAGGCGGAAGACTGACACCGGGACTCAGGGACTGGCAGGTGCAGCTCGGAGCCTCTCATTTCCCGCGGAGATGAGTCCTCACCAAAGCTTCAGAGCCGGCTGCCCTGCCACGGGAGACCAAACAGTGCCCGGCGCAGTGACAGCTGCTGCTGTCCGCTCCCTGCTTTCTGACCACCATCACTGTGCAACTCGTCACCTCTGCCACTTAGCACCAGGGAAGGAGCTGCTTTGGCCCTGGTGCTGGAATTTCTTGTAGTTATTGGGAAAGTGGGGAGAGGGATTGGGTAAGCGGCCGAGCTTGGGAGAAGGAAAGGGAGGGAGCCAGTCTTAGGATCCCGAGCCGTTCATCTGTGATCGGTTTCTGAAATGCCGCTGGTTTCAGTGGGCTCACCCCTGGCCAGAGGGAGCAGCCGCGGCTTGGGGGTGGGGGTTGTGGCAAGCTGACCCAGCGGAGGCCTGCTGTAAGGGAGACCCTGTCTGTGCCTCCGTCTGCCTTCCTGTATCATGGCAAACCTTTACAAAGTATTTGGCCTTGCTTTTCCCAGGAAGTTGGGGGTATTCAGTCACCTCGCTTTAGAAAAGGAGAACGCTGTCGGAATGTTCTCTGTGTGTGTGTTGGCTCGTACCTTTACTGGGCTGTGCGTTCCAAAAGTGGTGCAGTATTTGTGTATCATTTTTCAAAATCACAATTGGCTTTGGATATTGGTAACGCACCTGTACCTGAAAAAGTAAACAGCATTCTCGAATCAACAGCCTTCCGCTCAAAAAGACAAGCGTTGGAAAAGCAGAAAGGAGACACCAGTCAGTGTGGCCTCGAGCCAGGATGTGCTGTGTCACTACATGGTTCTGTTTATGAAAAACACATACCATGTAACCATGGTGCTTTTTTCCTAGCTGTTGCCTTTAGGTCCTTTCAAACTGGACATTCCTTATGATATCTTTCTCAGGAAATCTATTTTGGGAGATGGGGCAAGGAAAGGTGTAAGTGGATTAGACTTTGGCTGTGCAGCAGTTCTAATGTCCCAGGCTAAGGGTGTCAGAGGTTTCTGCATCAGGGAGGGACACAGTGGCTGGAGACGCCGTAAGTCCATGGAGTTCATATACAGGACACGTAGTTCGTAATGACACTGTTCATCAACGTTCTAAAATACTGTGCCTCCGACCCGATCTTAAGTCCCCAGCCCAGGAGTTACGTTGGCATCACTGCCTTGGTGTATGTATTCCCAGCAGGGTGAAAAAGGGTTTAAATTAAGGAATTTGTTTTCTCTCTCCCCTCCCCCCATCCTCCCTCCCCCCAGTCTTTGCATAGGAGAATGTCAGCCTTTCTGAAATTATTGTTTCGGTTTTAAATTGGATATCGATTTTTGACACTGGCTTCGTATTGAGTCCCCTTTGAAAGAAGAACAAAATAAAATGTAGGATCTTTGGATAAAGCCTTTGCACTTTCAAAACCTTAATAACTCGAGCTGCTGGTGCAGTGGGAACATTGTAAATGACATTAAAGAGATTGAAGGTTTCAGAAAGCTGCGTCACACAATCGAAAACGATGCGTTTTCATTTCAGTCCATGGAACCAATAGGCTATTCTTTTTAAAAGAGGGTAAACTGCCTGAGGGCTAGTAAAATATAGGAGACTTCACATTAGACGAGTCAGGATTTCATTTGCCTTAAATGTTTATAGATTTTCTATAACTTTCAGCCTAAGGTATTAAAACATGAATGTTCAATGTGAGGAGTAGAGGACCCCGATGAGGAGTGCGTGCCTGAGATCACTCTGTTCCCTGCTGCTGTTTTAACCAGTGGGTAATTTTTGTTCTTCGGTGCCTACTTCTGATGGTGATTATAATTTTCAATCGTCCACGAACTGCGTGTTACAGTTAAAAAGTCTGCATTCCTAGAGGGGGAAGGAACTCTAAGCTTTGTGGTTTATTCATCCTCTGCGTTATCGGTTAAGTCAGAAGCCAGAATACTTTTGCTGAAGTTCACGAAGCCCTTGAGAAAATGCCTGGCCAGGTTTTTGCCCGGCTCTCATCATCTTCCCTCTCTGTCCTTCCCTTTCACATCTACGGCCAGGAGAAACTCTGTGCAGAGGCGGGTGGAGGTAGGTGGCCCTGGGGAGGGCGGGGGGAAGGGGTGTGTGTGTGCGTGCGTGTGTGTGTGTGTGTGTGTGCGCGTGCGCACACGCGCGCACATGCAGCATTGTGGCTCATTGCTAGAGTTCGCCTTTTCAGTGTGTGGGGGGGTGATGAGATGAGGTGTCCCCCTCCCCTCTCACCCTACTCATGGCTCCCCTTCATTTTGCGTGCATGTGTTTAGATACCGCTGTATCTCTGTGGCAAGTCCTCTGTCGAGATGGCGGGAATTAATTACCCTGACTCTCCTCACCCCCACCCCCGGCGCCTGGGGAAGTGAGTGTTAGTCACTCCACAAAACCAAGAGAATCGGGCCCTTGGTTCACACGCCCTCTGGCTGGGCTCTGTGATGTAACGTTCCCTAAATGGGGACGCACACTTGTTTGTGGGTATGTGTTTCCATATCTGTGTGCATTTCTCTTGAGGGTAATTTACAAGACAGGCGGCGTCTGGTTTATATGTTAGCCATCTGAACATCTGTGTTGTCTATAGATGGGTTAGTTCTGTCAGCAGGTAATTGATGCGTGTGTTTGTATGGATGAGTGTCTTGAGGGTGTCTGTGTTTCCCCCATACCCTATGGCGGAGAGAGTTCCTAACAGCACCCAATCCTTCGGAAGGCTTCTCTAAAGTCCGTTATTTCTCCCTTGGCTCCTATATTCCTTTCCATCAGTTATACTGGCTTCTCCCCAGGAGTAAATGGCTTTAGCATAGAAGTGTCTTCTGGAAATTTTGATGTCCTGCAGACAATCCATTAAACTCTCTCCTGCCTCAGGACCCTATGACCTGAAAACAGTAAGAAGCAGAGAAAGAAAGGTCAAGCTTTCTGATAATCACTTCTCCAAGTTCACTACCTTGGAAGCCTTATTCTATGTTTCTGAGTATAACTTAAAAACTGAGCTTCATAAAAAAAGATAAGACTGATTACTAAAAGTAGCACAGAAATGTTAACATAATATTTAAATAGTCCAGCAGTGATCCTGCGATTGTAAAGTGATGTAAGTATTTCTGGGTAGTGTTTATGCTTTATGGATCTTGTTACAAAAAAAAAAATAATAAATCACTACTGTGAATTTACTATGAAACCTTGTGATCACATTCCATCGTTAATAAAATGTGAGTCGTTCTTAAGCCCATAGCACAGTTCTTAAATGGTATTCAGGGCAGTAGTGAATCAAGGTAATTTAGACACTACATTGAAGTTGGTGTATTGCACTTTAACCAAGTTGATGCCTAGAAAATTAGATTTCAGGTCATGTTTTTGACAAAACATATTTTGGTCAGACAAGGAAGAGAAGGGTGCTGACACTGTGTCTCAGGTATCACGTCAGGTGCTGTTCTAGAACGGGAACTCCTTGGAGGCAGGGTTATCTCAGTTTAACAGGTGAGAAGGAGGACAATCAGGGAGGGAGGGACCAGTCTCAGGTCTCATGGCTAGTGAATGGGATTTCAAATCTAATGTTTGATTCCAGCCCCTCGCCCTCTGTACCTCGAGGTGTGATCTAAATGATCTGGCATCTGGGAATGTGGAGGAGGGACCTGAGGACACTTGACCTTGAATCTGAACCTGGGGGTGAGGGTTCCTTGGAGGTGGTGGAATCCCTTCGATTCTTTCACTTTGCACCAGAGCTGTGGCCCCAGGGGGAACCTCTCTATGGTGCTGGCATGTTTTTTGCGATTTCTAATTGAAAGAATTTGAGAATGCCCCACCCCCAGGAAAACCAGCACGACCAAGGTGCTGTTGTTCTGGCAGCCACCCTTTGCTTTTGCCCCTCTGGCCCTCTGCCTCCATCCTGCTGGCTTGGGCAGGTGGGCAGCGGGCGGACCAGGCTTCTTCCTGAGCTGAGGAAGCTTCTCGCTGGTGCTCTGCTTCACCTGGTTAGGGTGGGAGAAAGACCACCCACAGGCCCAGCCTCAGGAGCTCTGGAACTGGGGGTCCCTGGCCTCCCCGTGACATCGGTGCTCTCAGCAAGCACTTTGCACCCCACTCTTTTTCCCCACAGTTGCCCTCAACAGTTTTAACAGAACTGATGAAACAGAACTCTGGAAACGCAGTTTTCCTCTCTTCTGATGCCTTTAAGTTTTGTTCCTTGGAGTACAGACTACCTTTTTCTCTCCTGCTGTTTGCTTTCCATAAAGGACAGGAAAACGAAGATGGGGCTCTCATTTCTCAGCATGGCTGCTCCTTAGGGATTGGCACAGATTTCCAAAGGGTAGAAAAGCAACTGTAAAACTGCTAAATAAAATAGAATTTGGGGACTCTGTGAGTCTCCCTTGCCAGGCCTTGTCCCATTTTTATTTAGATAATCCAGTTTGCTTTGTTTCACCTGTAAAATAAATCTCTTTTAATGGGTTGTTTTAGAGTTTCCCCAATACAACAACAGATCTCTAACAGCCGAAGCATTAAGTGAAAGGTTACTTCCCATATGGCACTAAGGATCTACAATTACGATGTCTCGCAGCTTGAAAACACCAGTGGTTTGACTTAGGGGAATAAAAACACTCTTACCTTGAGCCTGGGAGGGGTGGGGCGCAGTGGGACAAATGTGATAAATGCCAAGGCTTTGGTCTTCAGAGTGTCTTTGGCACTTCTTCTGGCACTGAAATAAGTTTTGCATACAGATATTTGAATGTACAGTTGTCTGGTTTTGTGTTTGCTTATATTTACCGGAGTTTACCCATGTAACATGAGCTTTCATTCTGAAGGAGCTGGTCATTTAGGAGTCGTTAAGCCCCCCAAAAGCCCAAAGCCTAGGAAAGCTTCATCTCTGAGGACCAGAGACTGTCGCTCAGGGAATTAGTGATGGGACCCAGGCATGGGATCTGTGGGTGACAAGTCTAGTTTGACTCACGTCATAGGGAATTCAGATCGTTGCACACTGTCACCATTGCAGGGGCCAGGTAGGAAGAGGTGCCCCTCCGTTATAGAAACAATGGAATATTCGCTTCATGTGGTTCATCATTCTTCAAGAAAAACGATCGTAAAATTCAAACTCTGGTGGTAATTCCTTATTTTTATAATGGATTTGCTGTAGGGTTTAGTTAAATAGCAAACTCCCCTGAGGTCCCTAAATTAGGACATTACCCAAACTTGATGTCCAAGCAGTCATTTGTGAGTACAACTGTTGTGTAGAGTACAGGACACTGGCCAGAATGAGAGTGGCTGGGTCCTGACTCATGGGGGTGGTGAACCTCACTCACCTGGTGAATGACCACTTACTCAACAAAGACTCTAGAGAGAAGGCCAGCAGGGCCGAATCAGGTCTTCAGAGAAGTTCATTTGCCAACAAATCGCTTTTGTATTGAAAGAAATTTTCACTTGTGGATCTACAACCCGGAAGATTCCATGACAAAGCCATCTGTCTCTGTCTGAGGGAGCCAGAATGGTTTGTGCAAAAACGGGGCCGGGGGGACTTTGCGTTCTTTCTTGGTAGTTGATACTGTGCTTTTGGTAACCGGGAGGGGGCAGTTTTGCTAAGCAGTCTCTGCTCCCGTCACCACGTATGTATGAGACCTTCTGAATAGGCTCTGATGAGGCCTTTCGAACATCTAAATGAATGGATCAACCAGCAGTCATCCGCACGAGGACACTTACACACATGCACAAGGTGTATCCTAGGAGATGTCTTCTCATTGTGACATCTATCAGTACCAATGTTAGTGTTTACAGCTGACACGGCGTACCTGGCAGCCAAGTCATTTGGTCCCCTTTTGGGTCCCACCCCCAATCCCAATTAACTGTTAAAACATTTTACATGTTGCATTTTTTTATACTGTAAAACTTGAAAAATAAACTGAACTCCCAAATTGTATTTGGCTTCTTTTTTTCATGTGATTATTTCAATCTAAAAAGTTGTTTGGTGTTTTTCTTTTTTTTTTTTTTTTTTTTTTTTTTTTTTTTTAGGGAACATTTGCGCTCTTGTATGATTTTGATACCCTCTTAAAAACACGTCAAGGTTCTGTGAAAACCAAGACAATTATAATGATAGATTGAATGAAATGTGGATTGCCACTGTAATGAAAACTATCTGTTGTGATCATTTTATGCTCAAGAGAATGTTTTAAAATGAATAGATAACTGGACATTAAAATCGTAGGCTCTAAAAATGAAGATCAAATGGGCCTTTTGAATAAATCAGCAAGTGAAAAAAGATCCTGGAGTTAAGTAGGGAGGAAGAAAAGTGTCAGACCCTGGATTTGTTGGTAAATATTGGATTGTTTTGGTGAGTGGTTTGGTAATTCAATGTTAATTATTGAGGGATTTCAGATAGGTAGGTCTATTCAAAAGGAACTTGATTATTTTCCAAAGAAATGTTGGAACTTGCCTTCTGCTACACTCAGCTACTTTTTACCTGGATAGAATGCTGATAGCACACAATCAAATTCTCACCTGTTGCATGGACAGGGGTCAGAGAAAGCAATTGATTTGAAGATATTCACTGTACAGATTATTGACAAATTCTGTTTCTCTGGGCCATCGGCCAAGACGTGCATACTTTATATCTGCACAAGCAAACCCTGCTGGAGAAAAGATTAAAGTTGCCTGCAGACATAAACCGAAGAGTCCTCTCTTTTTCATTCACTACCCATTCTACTGCTATGGAATTTTGGAAGAGTTTTGAGAATATCAGATGATAAACTATCAGATTATGGAAGTGGAGTGAGAGATACCAGAAAGGCACCAGTTAAGTCACTGCCTGCATACCCAGTGCCAGAGACCGGGCTCACCAGCAGTGGCGTGACATGGACATTGTCCCTGCTTCCGGAGAGACTTGGCAGTTCCCTGCTGGTGTCAACGTGTCACGCAAGCATCTTCTGGTTACACAGGCTAAGGTTGACCTGGAAAAACAAAAACTGCATTCGACTTTTGGGTATGTTCTCTGTATTTACAGTTGAATGTGTTACTGAGGTTCTGAGAATTTGTACTATTTCAGACTAGATGATGATGCATTTGAAGGACTGACACAAGCTTCTTTAAACATTTTCCATTTCTAGCTTTTTGCTCAGCGCTCCCATCTCACCCACTCATTTCTGCCTTCTGTGATCCGCGTGTGTGAACAAGCGTCAAAGGGCCATTGATTGAATACTTGAGCGAATGAGTGAATGAGAACACGATAGCATATTCAGGGCTGAAGCTACCAGCCACAATCTAATCACATGTGATTATTTTAAGGGAATCATTGGTGTTTTGTAGGGTCCTAGGGTTAACCTTGAGCGTTCTAGCCATCGCTACTCTGAAGAGTTCAGACTGTTAAAATGCCAGATTAATTCCAAAGAGGTCCTTAGTTCACTTTGCAAGCATGTGGGTCTGCAGATGCATTACAATAAATGCGCAGTCAGGTGTCTGTGGTTATCCTGTTCCCGGAGGGTGGGGTCTGGGATTTCTGCTGCCATCCCATGCTGCTTTGCTTCCCGTCGTGGTGCCTGTATTTCTAGGTGACTGTGCTTACCTGACTAAAGAACTTCACACATCGGAAGCTTCCTCACTGAGCTAAAGAGTTCCTGTGTTCGTATTTTATTATTTATTTTATTTTATTTTATTTTATATTTTATTTATTTTATATTTTATTTTATTTTATATTTTACTTTATTTTATTCTATTTTACTCTATTCTATTCTATTCTACTCTACTCTTTTTAGCAGTTGGCTCTCCGAAGCAACACTGAACAGATGACAGCATTGCCAAAAAGTCCCTGCATGACTTTGGATAATCACCAGCATATTCTTAATGGTACTAATAGCTTTTGATAATCACTAGCACATTCTTAGCGGTGCTAATCACTGTTAAATTAGCTTTGCGTAGGGCTTAGAGTGTACTTAGTCAAACAAGTTTATTAAGTACCTATCAGAACTTAGGCACTGAGGATAGAACAGAATTAGACAAAGTCTTTTCCCCAAGGTTGCTTTCAAACGAATAGATGTACACATAAAAGCATAATAAATTGTAGTTTCTATAAGAGAACTTTACACAGGGTGCAGTGAGGGCTCAGCAGATGAGGTGGCCAGTTAGCTCCAAGAGTCACAGAAGAGTCCTAGGATGCACCCTACTTTATACTTAAGGTAAGATAGTTGGGAGTTCGCCAGGCAGGCACAGATGGGAAAGGACAGGCATTCCAGTAGACAGAATAGCATGAGCCAAGGCTTGGAGCTGTTAAGCAGCCAGGAAGTTTCCACAGACTTTAGCTTCTAAGAATAGAGGAGGCAGGTGGTCGGGAAGCATCATGGGAGATGAGGCTGATAAGGTGGATAAAAGGCAACACACATAGACCTTGAGCGTCCTGCAAAGGAAACTGGCCTTTACGTAATTACAAAGGTACACCTGACCCCGTAGCCTGTTGCCAGTGGTGCTGATAAAACAACTTCTGATAAAACAACCACTGGGCGCTATAATCCCAAATGGGGCATCTGGACGCCATAATTCCAAGACAGACACTCCACGTAGGCAGCAGAAATCACCCCGTCTCGTCCAATGCTTTCCTAATCCAGGATCCCAGATCCCGCCAGCATCAGTCAGCGCTACTCACACTTTGCTTTCTTCATACGGAGGCGAGACACTTCAAGGACTTTGGGTTTTACAAAACCCATCCCGTTTCTCCTCCCCAACCTCCCACGACACATCCCGGCTCTGCATTCACAATCAACGACCTTTCCATTCATAGCTCACTCTTTGGCTTCTTTTAGTCAGAAAAAAAAAATTTTTAAACACCTACTGGGACTAGAGAGTCACTGAATTTTAAGCATGTGTGTAACATGATCGGTTTTTCATTTTAGAAAGATCACTTGATCGCAGCACTCAGGCTGGGTTGGAGATGGGAGAGCAGTTGGAACCCTGCTGTAACCCAAGTAGGAGATTGTACAGCCTCAGTTACACAGCAGGGGTGGGCGCAGAGGAGAGCCCAGGACTTGCTCCCTACTCGATGCAGAAGCAGGACACAACAGAATGACTGTAAGATTTCTGGCTCGAACACTGCCAGAGGGGGATACCTCTTCCCCACTCCTCTGCTTCTATGAAGAAGGATCATTTCCTACGTGCTGCTGGCCTTTTGCCTAAACCTTACTCCTGTCCTGAGATAGAGCGAGTTACCTGGTTAGTGGGTAAACAGACCTTTGTCCAGATTTCTTGGGGTGAAGTTCTTGGGGGTGAAGTTAGTGTGGAGGGTCTGGTTTTTTTCTCTTCTCCTCCATCCTCGCCCACTGAAAGGCAATGGCCTTGGTCCTCTCTACAAGTCTGATTCCCTTGGGGAGCCCGCAGTTGGAGGCAGGAAGCTTGGGAAGCCCATTCTTCTCATATCTAGTCTCCAAATTGCTGCTCTTCTGTAATAATGGTGATTATTAATTATTATTATTAATTACTAACATTGCACTGCTGACTTCTTGACCTAATTTGGGGGAGATCTTTAAAGCCCCCAAACTGCGTTGATCTTAGGTGCCTAGGGGACCTCCAGATGAAGCTGTCCAGGAGAGATGGTTGGGGTGAGGGGTTTGAAAACAGGAGAGCCTGGCTAGAGATACATGATGCCGGTAACCACAGGTGGAGTGAGATCACCTGGGGGAGTAGATGAGCCGTGGTTCCTAGCCTTGGCTTGTGTCAGTCCCCAGTGACTCTAAAATGTAGACGGTCAGTCTCCAGCTCTGTAGATGGCACATCAGGGTGTCTGGGCTCAAGACGGGCATCTGTGTTTTCTAAATAAGCTTGGAGGACAATATTCTGCTGCTCACTGAGCAGGGTGGAGAATCCCAGTGGGAGTGGGAAGTTGGAAGGCAGAGCCCCAGGACCCACCAGCACTTACGAGGGGTGAGTATGTCTGCATGTATCAGGATTGTTGATCAAAAGCTACTTGGTAATGATCTATGACAAATGACATTACTAGTATGGGCTTCCTGCATTATACACACTAGGGCCTGGACAGTACACAGCCTTATTGTGGAAAAGATCAGCTCATTTCTAGCTATGAGATGTTACTTAAAAAAATACACTGAAAATGATTGTGCATTCTGGATAGCACAATGAATTTTTTCCCCGACAGGATGGCCAGAACTTGCAGTTCTAATTAACCTCCATTTCAAATATGGGAAAAGTTGAGTACGGCCTCCAGGGAAGGAATATCTTGGCTTAAGCAGCGAAAAGAATTGTGGGAAATTCACTTGCGTCCATCTCAGGACACTATCCAAGGAAAAGAACTGGGATCCTTTGATTGCTTAATTTAAGGAATTTGATTTAGTTTAAATCCTTGATTTCAGTATAAAAATGAAGTTACATTTATACTCCTTTAAAGTGTTTGTGTGGCCCTGGGAAAATTCCTTGGGCCGTCTGAGTCTTCACTTCCTCATCTGTAAAATGGGGAGAATAAGAACTTTGTGAGGATTAAATGACATAATACATGTAAAGCACATAGCATCGTGCTCCAGGCACACACCAAACATTCAATAAATACCAGCTCAAGAGGTTTTAGACCAATAACTAAACAGCACTACTACATACAAACAGTACTAACTTAACACTCAGTGCTTCTAACATGGGAGTACCACGACATGATTTAGACTTAATGCATATTACTCAGCCTCCAGGAACAGGGAATTTTTCCTGGGCTGGAGAACAGACCACTTTCATGACAGACCACATTCCTTGACTACTTGAAAGATTAGCTTCAAAGATTGCTTTGAAAATTTACCTCCCCAAGAGCTTATTAGAGGTGTGGTTGGGTCTGGCTGGGTCACAACATAGTCCAGCTTGGGAAGTGTCTGCCTTGCTTTGTGAAGGGGAGGCCTTGTAAGCATTGTTATCCAACAGCGCTGGGGAATGATACGTATTCTGGTGAATCAATCATTCACCCACCAGTTCAAGAAACGAGTGTGTACTTTGTGCTGGATAAAGTGCTAGTTGCTGAGGATACAAAGATAAATAAATTCCTTGCTTCCAAGAAGCCTACAGTTTAGTGAAAAGACAGGCACATAAATATGTTACAATTTAAATGATTTTTTAAGTTCATTTATTTATTCTGTGAGAGAGAGAGAGAGAGCACAGCAAGGGCAGAGAAAGAGAGAGAGGGAGAGAGACAGAATCCCAAGCAGGCTTTGCACTGTCAGCACAGAGCCCAGTGTGGGGCTCGAACCATGAACCTGAGCCGAAACCAAGAGTCGGATGCTCAACCGACCGAGCCACCCAGGCGCTCCTATGTGTTACAATCAAGGACAATTTCCATGGTTTGGGGTATGCACAAAATTCCATGGTTGCAGAGGGGAAGGCAGCCCCTTCAGATCACCTTGACAATTGGATACACAGTGATACCACTCTTCCAATATGGGACTCCATGAAGAGGAGGAGGAGAAGTTTAGGGGAGAAGGTAATGAGTTGGGGTTTTGCCATGTTGTTTGCATTGCTTGTGCAACATCCAAACCAAGATGAATGGGGTCTAAAACTAAGAGAGTGGTCAAGGTTAGAGACCCAGACTTGGACGTCATTAGCCCACAGGTGGTAGCTGATGGGCACGGATGATAGTACCTTGGAAGAAAGTTAGAGTCAAGAGATACTGTGAAACACTATCATTTAAAGGGCAGGCAGGGAAAGAGAGGCCAGAAAGGAAAACAGAGGGAACAGAGAGGTAGGACAGGAACCAAGAGAGAATGAGCAGGATCAGGAAAACCAAGCGAGGATTTCCAAGATAGTCTCAATATTTTCAAAGTATAAGTTTAATGGCAGTGTTAGTTGGCTACTATTCCATACAAGGATTACCCTATTTCCAAAGCATTTGCACCATGTCTAACACGTGTTAAAAGATTGAGAAAATAAATTAGAACGTTATAATGCACACTTACTGCTAAAACTATCAAGCACAATGTAACTTCTAGATAGTTTTGAAGGCACTTTGGGATTCTCTCAGTGCCTGAGGGCGCCATTATGAACTCTAGCTATTGTCCTGTGCAACTGTGGGAGGGCTGACAAATGGAGCATTGGTTGACCTCTAGATAAACCAACTTTCACTCCCCAAGGGAGGGCTCACTAGCAGCAACAGAGAAGGGTATCTAGATCCCAGTTCAGACTAGGAAGCCAGCTGACTCAATCAGGGGCATGAACCCAGAAGAAAAAATTAAAAACCTGTAATCCTCCCACTTTCCCCACCCCCTTGTGCATAGTGCAAGATTTGTCGTCGCTAAAGGGAAGTTCAGAAAGCAAATCTACCCCCGATCCCAGATCCTAACGTACTAGAAATGATGGTGATATCTGTACACATGGGGTTCAAGGCCTCCCGGTAGCTATCCCAACACTTGGATCTGAGCTCATAAAGGTCTCACCTACACTTGAAAGAATCAGTTTAACTGATTTATAAACTCGTTTCTAAGGCTGAGCCCTCCCTAAGAGAGAACCTCTTGCCTTGAGGAGGGATCCCCACTGATGTTCCAGGCACGGGGGCCAAATGGATTAATTGCGGGTCTCCCTGGGCTCCGACTGTAAGGTCACTCTATGCTCGGAGTTTGCCAGCTGTCCATTCTGTTACCGTCACATCAAAGACAAGTAAACTTGAGTAGCGGTGTCAGGGATTGTTCGACCAGACCACTGGATTCCAGCACTGCTACGACCGCTGACAGTCTGGCAAAGAACAAGAGTTTTTCCAAGACAATCAAGACAGTCCACATGGCAATAATTCCCCCACTTGTTCCTGCTGAGTGGGATTACTGGGTTTAGAGGCATTTGCTGAATGGTACAGCTCCTGATGAGAAGGGGTTGGGGAAAGGGATGGGCAAGGGGGAAGGAGCCGGCGGGCGGAGGCCAGGGCTGTGTGCTGTCCCCCGCCGTGCTGTCTGCATGGTCGTGTAGCTGTGATTTTGCTTTGATCAGTCATCCGGGGTGGGGGCTACTCATCATCGTCATCACTGTCATCATTATCCTCATCAGAATTGTCGTCGTCATCGTCATCGTCATCGTCGTCATCATCCCTGTCGTCATCTTCATTGTCGTCGTCTTCAGTGTTTATCTTCCCGGAAAGCACATCCTCGATCCAGTCTTCCAGCTCCTCAGCTGTGGGCAGGTCGTCATCATCTGGGATCTCCATCCAGACGCTGTCGGCCTGCAGCGAGGGACCGAGGGACCGAGGGACTGAGTGAGTGAGTGAGTGCAGGAAGGACGAGTCAGACCAGAGGGGTCCAAGCAGCCTGGCTCAGTTGTCAGGGACATGTGCACACTGTTAAATGTGAAAGCCTCAATGCAGAACACTCTGGGTAGTATCGCACTTGTGCAAGATAAAAGGAGGGGTGTGTGTGTGTGTGTGTGTGTGTGTAGTTTGTGCAGAACGGTTTCTGGGGAAGGAGGAAGAGTGTGGAGGCAGGGCTGTGGAGGGTTGGCAGGGGAATGGGCGGAGCCCAGCATGCTGAGACTGGCAGCTGCTTCAACCCGGCCCCTCCTTAAGATGCCACCTCCCCCCACCCACACACCCTGAATTTCTTCCTTGCTTCTCCACCCTGGAGTAGTTCCTCCAGATCCCCAGCACTCCCCACCCTAACCTGCCTGCTCTCCTTATCCCAAGCATTAGGTCGTTACTGTGGAAAGTGCTTGGGATGGGGAGGAGGGCCAGGATTGGGGCGGTTTCCAGGGGTATTGAAATCAAGTATTATTATGAGTTGTAATTATGTTTGCACTGGTTTTTTCCCCCTCTGATTACATGAGCATATCTACAAGACACCTATTTAATAAGAACAAACATGTATATAACATTTCTGGTAGGATGGCCATGAAACCACTTACCAGTGGTTCCCTCGGGGAATGGGAAAAAGTAGAAGGTCAGGGCAGTGGGAAATACTTTTGCTTTTCACCTTATCGTCTGCTGTTTTACTTAAAAATGTTTTAACTTGAGCAAATTTTAAAACTTGTTTATTATTATTAATTTAAAAGGCAGTTTCGAAAATAAATAAGTACAGAATTCCCCAGGTGACCAGACTCCCAGCAACAGGGTAAAAGGACATTGCTACCTGGGCCCCATTCACAAGCATTTCCACCGCCATTAATTAGGGCTCTAATGACTTCTCTGTGACCATCTCTTTCTGTCCATTATTTGCCCATTATCTGTTGTATCTGTGCCCCCTTGTGTTTTTTGTTTTTTTTATGGTGGAGTCATATCAGACATCTGGGCTGAGATCTAAAATTCCTCATGCTCTGCCAGTCCACCACACCAGCTTGCCTCCCTGCCCTCAGTTCAATGGCACCTGCATGGTGAGAAGAGGCTCCCTCTTCCTATGTGATCTTCCTCCCCTTCTCCTGTAACCCCCTTGCTGACCAGCCACTGTGCAATGGAAGCTGCATGTGTGGGTTCTTTTGCATTAAAAAAGTTTGTTGTGCTTGGGGAGAAAATTCACAGGAGAGGCTACTTGGGTGGAAAGCTCCAAATAGTAAAACAGGACAGCTGGCCCTGTAAGCAAGGAAATATGGCCATACATTTCCAAGGAAGTGCCCATGGAAGTGAATCATGAAACCATAGATTAAGACTGGCTCAGACACTAGGCTTGGGCCACACCGGCAAGTTTTTCATTTCGGGACAGGCTAGACTCGTATATGTGGTGGCCCAGTCAGGACGGGACAGTCTGAGGGTGCCTGAGCAAGCTTTCATGGGGTATACTCACATCTGTCACATTCACCACCCCAATCTGTGGCTTGAATAGATCAATCTTGAAAGTCTTTTCCCAATAGGCAACAAGCTGAAGCAACAACAAAAAAAATGAGATTAGACGGCAGACAGAGGGCATTCCCTGTTAAGGCCACATTTTGTGGCTGGACCCACCTGCCATCCCATCATCATAGGTCACCATTGATTAAAGGTCTCCAAAACATCTGCGGGCACTTTGAAAACTGAAGACTTGGCCTCAGCCCTCAAGCACTTTAAATAAGTATGAAAACAAGATGTTATAACACAAACTATGAAAACATGTAATATAAAATCTTCTACAGCTGTAAGGAAGAATATTACAGAGATGGTCTGACGTTGATTCCCAAATTACTTGTGGCTCTTTTATAGTTTATGTGTGGCGAGAGAGCCATTTTCCCCCACTTCTCTTTCAGTGGCCCATTTAAAAATCCCTTACCTTGCACTACTCTGATCCACGAGGTGGCTGGGAAGGTAGTGAAGTGCCATCCAATTAAAAGGGTTGGTGGCGGGGGAGGCGTACGTTGCCAGGCTTGGGATCCACATGGACTAGCCTGGGTGGGGTACTAAAGGAATAAGGGGCCGTGGGGCTAAGACAGTGCAAATGATCAATGACAGAAAGTCTCCAAGGCAAATATATGGCTTGATGGGGACCAGGGATAGTCGGGAACCTGGATGTCGGGACAGTCTAAAGATTTCTCCTTTGTAAAAACCAAGATAAACAAACACACAGGGCAGGTTGGGAGAGCTGCTGGCCATCTGCAAGCCTGCATAACAAAACAGTCCGGGTAAACTAGAAATACAGTCTGGCAGAGGCTAACTAAAAAATGTCATAATATCTAGGATCTTATGAGGCCAAGACTCTGTTACGATTACCCAGAATGATGACAGTGACCTCAGGTGTCAGGAGAGTCTCTGCCTTCGATTCACTTGCTCTGTATGTAGGGTTGGGTTTCAGGACCCTCAAACTCATGAAATCCCCTCCATTTTGACTATTTAATCATGATTTGATCCGTTGTGTCCTATGCAACAAATGGTAATTTCGGGAAGAAGACAAGTTATCGTTTGTAATCTAATGATAACTAAATGTGTACTGGTCACCAGCAGCTGGCTCATCCTAAAGTCCACTGACTAGCAGGCAAAACTTTGGCATCACATAGTCCTGGGTCAGGATATCAAGTCTACCACATAGTAGCTTCAACCTCGCCAGCTGTTTTTCTTTTCATCTGTCATACAGGGATTATGATAGTCCCTACTTCATAGTGTTGTCAGGAGGATTACATGAGATGGTCCGTGTGAAGAATTTACTATGGTTCCAAGCATACAGTAGAGTAAATTAGTTACATCCATTATCACGACCACTGGGCTCGTGTGCTGTACGAATTCTGTTTATTATTCTCTTTAGAAGTAAGCATAACCCTCTCTCTCTCTCAAATAAAATTTGAAAAAACTGGCTCAGGTCATGATCCCAGGGTCGTGAGATCGAGCACCCCCATCGGGCTCCACGCTGAGTGTGGAGCCTGCTTGGGATTCTCTCTCTCTTTCCCTCTGCCCCCTCTCCTCCCTCTCTCTTTCTGTCTCAAACATATTAAAAAATAAAATAAAAATAGGCATAATCAAGGCTTTCTGGCCGTTGATCACTGACACCAGCAAGAGTTTGGACTTTAATTTTCTTACACATTCACCATGTGCTAGATACAATGCTAGGACCTGGGAGAACACAATGCACGTGGCAGATGGTCTTTGCCCTCCAAGAATTTGCTCCTTCTCTCCATGAAGTTCTTAACTCCATGCAAAATGTTCAGGTCTGATTTTAATTTCTTAGTAACGCTGGTTCCCTTGGAATGACGCTCCCCCCTCCCCCAGAACATGAAGGAGGCGATAGCAAGGGAGGTGGTGGGATGGGGACAGCAATGGACGTGCTAGCAGAAGAAATTCACCCCGCTCACTTGCGTGGGTGGGCCGGAGGAACCCCTGGTCTCCAGGGAGGTGAGTGCTGGGTCTAATCGTGTCAGTGCGAAAGTCAGTGTTGCCCCAGTGGCCAAGGTCTCCCACACTGGATGGGGGTGGTCATCGTGTTTCTGCAAGTGCGTCTCCTGCTTCAC
Organism: Panthera leo; assembly: GCF_018350215.1. Taxonomy (NCBI): domain Eukaryota; kingdom Metazoa; phylum Chordata; class Mammalia; order Carnivora; family Felidae; genus Panthera; species Panthera leo. Next base: position 98,370,871 of record NC_056686.1, read on the forward strand.
CCCCTGCTCATGCTCCCGGGACTCACAATAACACAAGCATGAGACTGTGAAGGTGACCGCCAAAGGTGCTGGGGTCTGAGCCACTCACCAGAGGAAAGTCATCCGGGTCAATCCACACGATGCTCAGGTCAGGGTTGTCCGTGTTGTCCCTGGCAACCTGTTTCAGGATTTCCAGGAACTCGTAACCATCTGAAGCAGGATTCGAGAAGGCTGAGTAACCCCAGCACAGACATGGCTTCCAACACCAAGAGCAGGGAGTGTGGTTTTTCCACGAGGGTTTCTTAGGCTTATTTGGTGCATACCCTTAATTATAGGATTATTCTATAAAATGAGTCAGATGAGAACTCCAGCCGCAAAGCAGCTTCCTCAAAGGAAATGATAAAAATTTTAAATAAAAAAATTAAAAGTTCACAGGGAAGCGGCTGCTTCTTAACTCAAAGCTGGGCTCCATTGGCTAATCTGCACATGAAAACTGACCAGGCTTGAGTCAGCAAGTACAATCCTAGATCAGAGGAACCCCTGCCTGGTCCTCGGTTCCCTGTGCCCTCTTTGGAAACCAGTAATTTGCCATCCCTGAGTTCTACATACCAAGAACATGTAGCCTGGATGCTTAATTTTCTACAACCTGGAATTTCTAAAACTTTCAAATTATGCTTCTGATTTACAGCTGGTTTCATAGCTTTGAGATAGCAAATAGGGTTTCTCTTCTTCCCTCACCATTTCCTTGTATGTCTGCCTTCCCCCAACCAGGCAGCAGCATTCATTGCCCCCAGGGGAGGGATGATTCATAAGAAAAGCAGAGACAAGCCTTGTGAGCCTCAAGAACACAGTTTTTTGGTTTGTTTGTTTGTTTTTTTTTTTTGTAATAAAAATAAAAAATTAAGCCTAAACCTTTAAGGACTGGGAGCATAAAATTTATACCAGAAACAAAAAGTTTTGGAAGAAAAGCACACCCTAACCCCACTACATCCCCACCCGACTCCAAACTAGAAACAAAGAGTGGAGACTCTGGGAAGTATCTGAGAATGAGCTCTGTGCCTGTGCATATGTATGTGTTTGCGCATACGTGTTTTTACGTGTGTGTGCACAGATGTAAGCTGGTGTGTACATGTGTGTCCACACACAGAAACTCCACACTTCCAGGGAAAATCAGAGCATAGGGGCCTCAGGCTTTGTTTCAGAATGAAACTCAGGAAAATGGAAAGGCCCCCGAATCTCCTGGAGGACCCCTCCGTGCAGGAGCACTGGGGCAGAAAGGTCTGTCCCGAGGCCCCACCGAGTTCTCTGTGGTTCTGAGGAACATGGACGATGCCACAGTTGGGATGGACAGGACCAGAGGTGACCTGCTGGGAACAAGGGCTGGAGATCATATGCAACCACAGCCGATGCCAACCAGGTGAATAGTGCACCTGTCTGTGCCCCCGGGAAGCGGCAAGACCCCAGACCTCTAGGGATGGTGGGGTGAGGGTTGGGGTGGGGGGCATCGATGATCAGACCCAGTTCCCACTGGGTACAATTCAGGTTTGGTTCTAGACAATAAAGTTCCATGTCTGGCCTAGCTGATGTGTGGCCTGAAATGTACACCCTCTCTACAAGCAACTGGCCACCTGCCTCCTAATTCAGTCTGGTAACTGCCCTTTCATTGTAAAGGTTTCTTCTTGTGCTGAGGTCCCAGGCACTTGGTGCTCTTCTCTGTTTAACAAGCCTCGCCCCTCTCCAGGAGCTCTAGCCTTTGCTTGGTAAAGATTTTTCTCTGCCCTTCCTCATCGCCAATACATTCCAGGCAAAATGCATGCGATCCTTAGCAATTCGTCTCTGAGTGGGTGGAGTCACCCACACTGTCACTAGCTCACGCTGCTAACTGTGAGATTCAGACTGGGCCCCCTCAGGCCTTGCTATCTGGAGAGCAGAGTTACTGCTAGTAGTCAAGAGGCCGCAGACTCTTCCAGCAGAGATATGCTCTGCCTGGGTGATTTTTCCACCTAGTTTCTGAATTACGGGTCTCCCTTGATATCCAAAAGTAGAACGTTCCTATGAACCAAAATGCTGTAAAGCGAAGAAGCAATAACATTTTATAAAATCCAAAATCCTCTTTGGATTTCTTTTCATTAGCAAAAGCAGGTGTTAACATAGGACTTTTGTAAAAGCAATGTGATGTAAAGCAAATGTTCGGTTAGCGAGGGAAACCTGGAGATCACGAGTTACCTTCTAGGACAGACCCTTGTGAGGAATAGGGCCGCAGGCTTTAGAGTTCATTGTCATTGTGGGGATTGGATGGAGTTGGGTCTGGGGATATTACTCCTGGTGCCTGTAGGAGAGGCTGAGAAGGTCGAGCACTGCGTATTATGATACATAACCCACAGATTCCCTGTTCTGTGGCGCAGTTCTATTTCCTGATATCTGGACACCACGGATCTCCCTTCTCTGGGGACAGAACCGTGCCACAGAACAGGGAATCTGTGGGTTATATATCATTACACAGACCACAAGGGAGAATTCTCCAAAAACACTTCCCATGACTAGTTTTAGCAGCCAGAAGGAAGTACTCTGGAAGGTAAGAATCAAATTTAAAAGTGAATTTGAGGAGCACCTGGGTGGTTTAGTAGGTTAAGTGTCTGACTCTTGATGTCGGCTCAGGTTGTGATCTCACGGTTTGTGGGATCAAGCCCCGCCTTGGGCTCTCTGCTGATAACACGGAGTCTACTTGGGATTCTCTGTCTCCCTCTTTCTGCCCCTCCCCCACACTCACTCATGCTCTCTTGCTCTCTCTCAAAATAAATAAACTTTTTTTTTTTTTAAAGTGAACTTGACAAATCAGAAATTCACACAGAGGATGAAATTCAATGACACAGACCCTGATTCAAGTAGAAACTAAACTCGAGATACAAAAGATGAACTCGCATAAAGGGAGGCAAGAAGCCAGTTGGACACTGTATTGCAAAGGGGCAAGGGTGTCACCAGAACTACAACTAAACAGGGGCGCCTGGGTGGCTCAGTCGGTTGAGCGTCTGACTTCGGCTCAGGTCATGATCTCACGGTCCGTGAGTTCGAGCCCCGTGTCGGGCTCTGTGCTGACAGCTCAGAGCCTGGAGCCTGCTTTGGATTCTGTGTCTCCCTCCCTCTCTCTCTCTCTCTCTCTCTCTCTGCCCCTCCCCCACTCATGCTCTGCCTCTCTCTGTCAAAAATAAATTCAAAAAAAACTTAAAAAAATATGACTAAACACACAAGATAGCACTATAGTTTTCTGACGGAAAACCCTACAGAATGTTGGAATAAATACAAAGAAATGCTATGTACAGGAACCTTTTCTATTCTACATGCTAGAGCAGGCTTGGAGATAAAAATAAAAAAACTGAACGAATAAAAATTGGGTTCTGCAAGAAAAATCAAATGGACTGGAGTTTTTACATAAACAAGAGAAGTGAAAATTTTGGCTTAATGCTTATTTTTAGGAATATAAAAGATTTTTGCATCTATAGAGTAAGGAAATCTCAGAAAACATTCACAGTAATAAATGGATAAATGAGGTTGACATTAAAGCAAGAGAAACCTCATCCAGATCCAAAGGCAGCTTTTTGACTTTCAGGATGACGAATTCCATAATGGTCATAATCCTTCTCCTCCTTGGACATTTTCAAGAACAGAACAGACGGAAGGAGCCTGGCATGATGCTTAAACACACGGACCCTTGGGGCAAACAACCTTGGTCCAAATCCAGGTTCCGCCATTTTGAGTGTGACTTAGGGCAAGTCTTGGTTCCTCATCTGTAAAGATGGGATGATGATAATCATAGTACCTGTTTCATAAGGTGGTTGTAGGTTACATGAGTTCATACCTCTAAAGCACTGAGATGGTGCGTGGCACATAGTAAGCTTTAGCCGTTATTCCTAAATCATCTGGATTCTTCTGCTTGAATACAAGGAATTTGACCATTCATCTCTCCATTCAATGCATCGGTAATAAATACAATGATCTGGGTGCAAGTGGTGGGTTAGATACAGTCTTGGCCCCATGCAATAGAGAAGACAGACTCATAGGAAGTTACACGGGGAGACAGTATGTGATGGGGTGGCTCCTTCTGGCCCCTGTTAATGACTCTATGACTGAAGGCTTCAGGGTGGCTGTGCCAGTAGGTGTAGCTATGAGAATCTTGCCTCAATATGTGGGTTAGAGCAAGGTTTGTCTCCTTTGTTTTAAAGTCATTAAGCTAACTTGGATATTCCTTAAGGACAGCTTCTGTTTCTTTGTAAAACAGGTGTCCAAGCAGGTGTCTTGGGAAAGAGAAACAGCCATGATGGACCCTCCCTTTCTGACCAGGAAGGCAGGCGTAGGAAGCCATATTTCACTTTTGTTATTCGATGTAAAGCAGAAGATGAGCCCACAATTGGAATCACATGAATAAATAGGTGGGTTTGAAATGAATAAATGTTTACTTCATCAGTGATGCACTAAGCTTAGAGACCTTGTAAGAGTGTGGCCGTATATCTTTAATTGTTTTTGGAGGGGGGGGGGGGGACAGAGAGAATGTGTGTGCAGAGTGGGCGTGTGTGTGCGTGGGGGAGGGGCAGAGGGAGAAGGAGAGAGAGAATCTCTCAGGCAGAGCCTACGAGGGGCTCAATCTCACAACCGTGACATTATGACCTGAGCCAAAATCAAGAAGTGGATGCTTAACCGACTGAGCCGCCAGGGCACCCCCATGTATCTTTCAGAAGGAATAGTCCACGATTTTTTAAAAAGCTAGATTTAAAAAAAAAAAGGAGGAAATATTATTCTGTGCTTTTGGGGGGCCAGTAGTTATTTAGACACCAAAACAACTACAGGACTAGTCTCTGCATTTAATCTTCACATCTGGTCCTGATGGGGTTAGGAAGATCTTAGTATCTCCATTTTAAAGAGGATGGAATTGAGACACAAGGAGAGTATGTGGCTTGCCCGGCGTCACCTGAGAGCAAGGGGCAGAGCCAGGACTGTAACTCAGGTTTTTGGGCTGCACGTCTAGAGCCATTTCCGCTGTCGTTTTCCCTCTGAGAGTTCGGCACTCCTACCAAAGCTGTTGCCATCTTCTTCCCTCAAAGTTGTGCCTGAGATTTGCAAGCTGTGAAAGCTTCAATAGTAGGGAAGCACGGGGCTCCAGGAAACAGCATGGGGGCAGCGTCCTCTGGAGCAGGTGGACAGGGCCGCGCCCCTCTTCCTCCCAGCCCCAGTGTGTTTGGTTGGCTAACTCAGCGGTGTCCCTGAGTGTGACTGGAGTCTCAGAGATCGACCTAAATAAAGAAGAGGGACCTGGCACTGTGAGAACTGTGACTCCCTCCCTGCCACACAGGCTTGGAACCTGACGTCCCATGACCCAGCGCTGAGGGCCAGTGTGGAGCCATGTTTCCCACGGCAGGCGAGAGGCCTCTGGGAATCACAGCTCTGTGGGAGGGGAAACTGGTGATTATGCTCTCCTCCTCCCAGGCAGGGAGGATCTGGTGGGAATGAGGCTGACCAAGCCCTGGGGGACAGTCCCAGCCGTGACAGGAGCCAGGGCTCTGTCTGGCAGAGACCTGTGTATCTCAGAGCCAAGCCCAAGGGCTGGGGGCCTGGATTTGAGCCCCAGTTCGACCACTTCTTAGCTATGTGACCTGGTGACGTTATTTAAGTTCTCCATGCCTTTGTTTCCTCATCTGTACATCAGGGAAGATGATAAGGACCATACCTAGTACATAGGGTTGTGATACATGGACAGTTAGCACTTAGCAAGAACCCCAAATGCTAAGTTCGATAAATCAGATTTGCATTTGGAAGCTCAAATAAGCAGTCAGCATGCCCACTGCAGACAATTGGTCTCAAAAGCATTTCCTAAGAACCTCAGGCGGTCGCAATCCGGTTGGAACAGGGCTTGGAGACGTTCATTCTGGGGCCAATCCGCATCTGCACACGGCAGCCCGTCCTCGCGTTTCCAGCTTGTTAGTGCGAATATTCCCTGGGCCCTTGGAGGATATCCATCCAGCATGCGCTCATGTAGAAACGCCAGTCTGCGAACCTTTCAGCAGGTGTTATAAAGAAGATGTCAGCCTGACGCAGACACATCTAGGGGCGGCAGAGGAGAGGCGTTCGTTTTCAAACCTGTCAAACTGTGGCTCCGGGGGCATCCTGAGCGCAGGAGCGGGAGAGGCTCTGGAGGAGGAAGATGGAGCCGCACACAGGGCCTGGGATCTGGGGCGAGAGCAGAGCGCCAGACGTGTCCTTCCAGGGCCCAGAGAGCAGGCACTGAAGTCTGGGAACCAAGCTCACAGCTGGCATTGTCAGGACCGGTTGGAGAAGAGCCCTTGAGGGACCCAGATCACTAGGATAGACGGTCGTATTCCAAATCTGGGAACATCAGTGGACAGCGGGGAGGACGGCTGACCTCCCTCCTTTACTTGGCACTCTCTTCTCACTTCCCCCTTTCTCCTGCCCTCCCTGCCCCCTCCCCATCTCCGCATTCCAGCTGCATTGCGCATGCTCAGAGCCTGTCTAGGGCCAGGTGGCCCGGCAGGTAGGGTGCTCAGTTGCCCCGGCAAGAAATCAAAGCTCCTGTGTCTGCTCTGCCTCTGGCCATGTGATCTCGAGCACACACTACGGAACTTCTCTGTGTCTTTCACATGGTGGAGGTGGAGGGGGTGGTGAAGGGCAGCAGAGAGGAAGGAGGGCGGGCCGAGTGATCACTGGAGGTCATTGAGGTGGTAAATGGGAGGGGCCCCCAAGTCTGCAGCAAGGCCTTCCTGTGAAGGAAGCCTTCACAGCTCATTCCTGCTCTGCTTCCCCCAGCAGGCCACCCTGGCCTCAGCTTCCTCAGTTGTAAAATGGGAACAAAACAGGACGCCCGTTCTGTCTCATAAGCAGACAAGTGATCATGACCATTTATTTCATCATAATCAGGATGGATTCGGAGGTCAAGAAAGCCTGCTGGAATTTGAATCTTGGCTTAGATACAGCAAGTGATTTGGGTCATTTAACTTCTAAAACCCGCTTTTCTCATCTGAGCTGGGTTGACAATAATCGCACATATATCGCAGCGTGGCTTTGGGGACCGGATGAGGTCATCTCCATATAGCGTGTTTCCTCAAGACTGTTAGCTCTTTAAGGAGAATCGTATGCACTTCCTGGACGTATGATCGTTCTTTGGCCAGCGGGTAAGGATTTGGTTGGGGCAATCGGCCATGTACAGCTTGTTAGCAAGAGCAAAGGTATATGAGCAACCACTGTCTGGGCAGGAATGAAATTCCTAGTCCTGCAGCCAGGCCCCTCAGCCCCGGGTTACACATCAGTGACCTTCGGATAATGACTGACTAGCCACACAGTCTGGACTTTCGCAGAAAAGCCTTTCCCTTTCCTAGGCCTGAGTGGGCCAGGCCCTCCCTTGATGAAAAAATCTGCTACGAGACCACACGCCCCCTCTTTCAGTGCATTTCTTCCCGCTTCTCAGTAACAAGCCCAAGCTTGGGCTCCTTTGGGGAAAGACACAGCTTTGGGCCCAGGGATATTTGTGCAGGGAGGAGGTGAAAGTAGTTTCAGGAGCTTGATTCATTACAGCAGCAATCTCTGTCAAACAGGTTCCTACAACTTCTTGGAGGCCTCTTTGTTCCATTGTTCCGAAGAGCCAGACAGGCTTCCCCCACCATCCTGGAAGGGAGCAGGTGGGGCAGGGTGGCTGGGGGGAGGGAGGAAGCCCCCCCACCCCCACCCTGAGTCTGGCCAGCACACTGCTGCTGATGGCAATTCCATCTCTGTTCACACAACACCAGGAATCCGACTCTGTTTGATTATACCTTGTAAACCCTGGGCAATTGGCTTCCTTTGCTATTTTCTCCTCCAGGGGCAGAGGGGTAGCCAGAAACTGTGGAGAGAAGCTGGAACCATTCGGGCATTTCTTTTTCAGTCAAAGACTAGATATCCTGGGAGAGTTTTTTCAACTCTGCAAGTCAGTGATGGGAAAACTGAGACAGAGTGGACGTTCAGAACTTTTAATAAAAAAAAAAGGGGAGGAGGAAACCCTCAGATAATTTGGAGCATACATTTGGTCTTGATACAATGGAACAGTGTTTGGCCCTAACACGGAGTGAATTACTGATGCATGCATGCTACATAATGGAGAACCTCGAACACATTAGGCCAAGCAAAAGGTGCCGGGCGTAAAAGGCCACAGATTACATAATTCCACTTCTATGACATGTCCAGAATAATCAAATCCATGGAGACAGAAAGTGGAGTAGTGGCTGCCCAGGGCTGGGGGAGGAGAAACGGGAGCCACTGCTGATGGGCGTGGGCTTTCCTTCTGAGGGCCTGAAAACATTCTGGAACTAGATAGAACACAGCTTTGTGAATATATTAAAGCTACACCAAATCACACACTTTAAAAAGGTGAATACTGTTGGGGCGCCCGGGTGGCTCAGTCGGTTAAAGCACCCAACTTCGGCTCAGGTCATGATCTCATGGCCTGTGAGTTTGAGCCCCATGTCGAGCTCTGTGCTGACAGCTTAGAGCCTGGAGCCTGCTTCAGATTCTGTGTCTCCCTCTCTCTCTCTGCCCCTCCCTGCTCCCACTCTCTCTCTCAAAAATAAATAAGCAATAAAAACTATTTTTTAAAGTGAATATTGTCATGTAGGGATTATCAAGTTTGATTAAAAATTGTATGATAACAACATTTAAGTCTCAATCTGTAAGAACTACACAGGCTGATAATGTATTAACAGCATGGCAGTGGAGTCTTGGGGCTCAGTCTTGGTCAGTCATGTGCTGATCTGATCACCTCCTGACAGCTGTTTATTGAGTATCTACTATTCATCAAGGCACTGCACAAGGACTAGGTAAGCAGTGATGGCCAAGACCATCTCTGGCTCCCTCATGACCTACCACTAATTCCTTGTGTCCTCGTGGGAAGTTTGCTCAGCTTCTCGGAGCTTCCTGGTCGTCTCTATGAGTATACAAGAGGCCCCAGGCAAAGGCCACAGTCCTACATTGCCTGGAGCGGCAGTTCCCAAACCCAATGCTGTGTTAACTAACTCACCTCGGAGTTCTGTGAAATTACAGGTTTCTGAATGTCCTGTTATAATCAGCCCCAGGTGGCTTCGGTGCTTGTGCTTCTCTGTGCTGGCAGGTTTGGAATCCCTGCCCGGGCACCTTATGGCCCAAGGCCTGGCTGTTTAGCCATCCTAAATGAAATTCCCTGCCTTCTCTGGTTGCAATCTGGATTTGCCAGGTCTCCCCAAACACACTTCAGAATGTCCACTCACACTTTCCCTTTGGGGACGATTTATCTCACAGGGCATTGCCAAAGGGACCTAGCATTTTACCGCCGGCAATATTGATTATTCCTGCACTTCACTCTTCACGGATGTGAAAAAGAGTGAAGCCAAGGGGCATCTGGGTGCTCAGTCGGTTAAGCGTCTGACTCTTGATCGTAGCTCAGGTCATGATCTCACGGTTGGGTTCTGTGCAGACAGCACTGAGACTGCTTGGGATTCTCTCTCTCCCTCTCTCTGCCCCCAACCCCCACTCAAAATAAATTAATTAATTAAAAAAAAAGAGTGAAGCCAGGAAATAGTCATCCAGGTTCCCAAATAAAACCAAGTTACTCATCCATTTATAGGGTTATTTTGCACTTTAGAAATTAACTGCTAGTTTTGTCCAGTTCTCATTATTTGAGGGGATATTTTCTATGAAGTCTCCCAAGCACATACAGGATTTTACAAACCAAAGGGTACATTTGTTGTAATTCTAATGTAGGATTGTTATTTATATAGGCTAGATCACAACACTGGTAAATAAACTTTTAATGTGAACAGAAGTTCTCTCTCTCTCTCTGTCTCACACACACACACACACACACACACACACCCTGTAAAGCTAGGATGTTTTCATATCCTCCCCAGTACTCAGTGCTCCTTCCTAGTTTGGCCAGCTAAGCAGAACAGAATGAGGTTATGATTCATCCACATCCCTTAGCCACGAGCACAACTGAAAATGAAGTCCTACGTAACAGGCGACCACCAGGGGGTGCCCAATATCTTGCAGTCGCCTTGCAGACGGGAAGTGAGGGAAGAGAAAGGAATGAGGGCCGGCAAAGGTGAGAAGGCAGATCTTGCTCAAGGTGCAAAGGGGAAGATTGGGGGTTTCCTACCTGGGTCACTCCTCTCTGCAAAGGCCACAATGTGGATCCCATTCAAATCATCTTCCTGGAGGAGAAAAGAATCAAAGGTTACGCTCCCAGGGGGAGAGATACTAAGGAACAAGTCAGAGACAGACAGGGAGGCTGGAACGGAAATGGGCAGCAGGAAGGTGGCGGAGGGGCAGTGGACACGGGGGCCAGGGGAACAGAGGGGCGCACAGTAAGGAAGGAAATATTGACGAGCAACTGGGAGGAACACATGCTGTTTGATAAATGGGTTTGCGAGACAGGAAAACACCACTACACACATCAGCACTGACAGGGCCTCACTCCCATGGGCTGCTGGGTCCAGGAGAGCTGCAGTAAAAGGCACAAGGAGGAAAAACATGAGTCTGGCCCTTCAGGCACTCTGAGGGCAGCAAGCACTCTGCACCTAGCTCAGTAAACGCCGTTGTCAGCCTGTGTTTCGAGAATTCACCGCCAGAACCAGCGATTAGGGGAACTTCTGAATGCTGCTGATGGACCCTGCAACTGGCCGCAAACTGACAGCAGACAGGACTCTGAGGCAAATTAGGATGTGGGTCTGTTCTGTTCACACAAGAATCATATACAAGCGTAGGGCTTCTCCGCTAACACACCTCCTGTTGAAGAACCTTTGTAGTCAGTAAGGGGCACCTTGCTAACGTTGACTTTCCAGGTTTCCTTCCTTGGGGTCCTTTCTGCTTGAGTCCCAAAGCTTGCCGAAGCAGTAAAGGCCTGTAACGGATTTCTATGAGTGTGGGGGGCTGTGGGAAGAGTGGATGTGGGAGCTAGAGAAAGGTGAGGGTGTGACACTGACAAGTGGGTGTGGCTGTGGAGACCTGGGGCCAGGCCAAGAATCGAGCAGTTATTTCACATCTGTGGGCAAGTGGCACTCCATGTTTCTACATCCTGGACAGAAAGGACCATACATACACCTGTGTCTCCTTCGCATCAACCCATCCCATCCCATCCATAGCAGGAGCTTTGGAGGACCCTCTGTGATGAGAACCGTGATTCCCCAAAAAACACGGAGAGGAAGATGTATAAGAAGGAGGCACCGGGGACAAATCTGAGTGAATACTAATGAAAGGGAGTCACTGGGCACCCTGGCTGTCACACTAGAATCATCCTATAGAAAAAATTCCAGGCATCTCAACCCTCCCATGATCCTCTGTTTTCATTTCAATTGATTTTAATGCCGGTGCAATCCTATCTAAATGCTAATTTTTTTCCCTTTGAGTTTGGAATGGACAAAACCTCCAAAAATTCTAAGAGAGATTAAATGGAAAATATTATTGTTAAAAACAAGAGAGTGGGCCTGGGCTTGGCCAGATGCCCTGGGGAATTGAATTGTACGGATATATACGTGTGTGCGCGCGTCTGTGTGCAAGTTTATTACACAAATCCGACAGCAACCAGAAGGGGAGTCTGAGGTTTGACTGTTTTACATTTGCTATTATCGCCAAAGAGAATATCCTGATCAGTTCTCATTAGGCGGTCCTGTGTCTCTTGTCTCCTGCCATCAGCTGGAAGTGAGCAGTATTAACTCTGTGGAGCAGGCTTCATTTCTGTGTGTGCTTCTGGAATGCATTTGGAAATTGGTTTTGGAATTAAGAATCTATATTTGTTTCCTAAGAGTCTGCTCATAATATGCCTGTCACTCCCCAGGCCTAAGACGGTGCCTGGATGGTGGACTGATGGGGCTCAAAGATTCAGCACACAGCCCTGTGCTTAACACTTGCAAAGAAGCGGGTGCATGCCGGGTGCCAGATATTTTCAGTAATAAACTCACAGAGCGAGAATCCACGGGCAAGCCTAGAAATCAGGGTTGCTCAGTGAGAACCCAACATGGATGAGTGAGGAAGGACCAAGATGGCCACCCACACGACTGAGACCACCCAGGGGCTTTCTCTGAACCCCACAGCCTTCGCTCCAGATCACCCATTTGGTCTTTGGATCATATTGCCTTGGAAACTATCTTTTTAATAGCACCAATATTCCCTTCTCAACCAGATGGCAAGCTCTCGCAGGGAAGGGATTATGCCTTGAAATAACAATGGTTAAAACGGCCACAATAGTATCTGCCACTTGCCATTTTTTGTATCAGTACTTTGTAAGTACATTATTTCGAAATCTCAAATGAAAGTCTTATTCCTGTTTAGTGCTTAAAGAATTGAAGTGACTTACCTAAAGCCACAGAACTAGCATGGACATGGCTGGGATTCCAGTCAGTTCTGTGTGGCCCCACATGCTTGTACTTTCTCACTGAAAGAGGTCCAGAATAAGCCACTGTGGCATAAAAATTACTTTGAGCCGAAGGCATATGAATTCCTGAAATCCTTTACCTACCTAAAAACAGAGCCGCCCAAAAGAATTCAATTGTCATCAACCCGCTCCCCGAAAGTAGCTCTAATTTCTCAGATAGATAATATCACAAAACTATCAAATCTCCCATCTATTCCCCAAGGGCCCATTTCTCTTTCCAAAAAAGTCATTTGTTTTTCCATAAGTTCTCTTTTACCTCAACCTTCTAACAGGTCACCTATTCTCCCAGAACTGCCCCCTGCCTCTTCCATTTCCAATTAAGATGCTAAGCCCCTTCTTGAGTCACATTTCCTTGTAAACTTCCATGCATAAATCGGTCATTAAATCTGTTTTTTGCTCATGCTAATCTGTATTTTGTCAGTTTAATTTGCAGGCCTTCAATGCTGAACATAAGAGGGTAGAGGAAAGTCTTCTTCCTTGACATCACCTAAAGCAGTAGAATGGGTTCCATGAATCTATTGTCCCCTGCAGGGTGTGTAGGTGTTTCAAACTCAGATTAGTGACTCTTAAGTTAAAGGAGGCTGATAAGGGGCCTTTATGTAAAGTGACTGAGCCCCAGAACTCCAAAGAACTGGAGATCTAGAATTACTTTGGTGAATACTTTACTCTGAATTCTCTTTCACTTTGTATGTCCATCTGTCATAGCATCAACACGCTGGACTGGTTTATACATTTTGAGACTGTTTCATTTGCTCAACCTTGAACTCCTAAGGACATGACAGCAATGTTCATTTTTATAACCCCTGTGCTTAGCACAATGTAATAGGTTCTTATTAATGCCCATTGACTTAAAAAAAAAAAAAAAAGAATATGGTGATCAGAATCTTAAACACTTGTTGAAAAATCTACAAAATATTAGATTCCAAGAAGAAACTATTACCCACCAACCAGATAAATTAATTACCACTGTTCCTGTTTTGCTCTGTTTCCTTCCAGGTTCTGTTGAAGGTTTGTTACTCTTGTTGAGTGGAGAGATGCAAAGGAAAAAACATGCACTTAAAGCTGAAGACTCCCTGGTGCAATGGGATGCTCTAGGGGCTTATCTGGAAGTTTCTGCCCCACCCCCACCCCTTTTAGAAGTACTACTTTGTTACTGCCACAGACAGAGGATTATTTTCTAAGGAACTATTGACTCCCATCCCTGTGGGCTTTTTCCCGGGACTCTGACCGCTTGCCAGCATGGCGAGCTGGTTGGAAGATAAAGTGTCAAAGAGGAAGGACACGTCAGCACTCAGTCTGGACCACCTTGCCCCACCTTGATATTCTTTAAATATTCTAAATAAACAAATAGCTATTCGATTTATACACAGCAAGTATTGCTGGCCACCAATTTCTTTAGTAATATTCAATTCTGTGTTTTTTATGGCTTGCTGCTTTAAAAACCCGCACAGCTGGGGAAAGAGAAAAGCCGCTAGTTGCTCTAGCTTGACTTAGTTTTTCTATCTTATTTAAATATTTTGCAATGTCTAGGGAAGTGGGTGGTGAAGTTAAAGACTTCCAAGTTCATTAACTGGTCACTTTCTCCAGGATCTGTAGTTTCATTTGCTGCAGCCAAGTGGCCCATGGAGGTGCTGTTCTTTGGAGCAGAGCTCTTCTAGGTGGGCAAAGGTGGACGGGGAAGGTGCATGGAGGGTGGCTCCCCAGAAATCCCTCTGACTTCTCCTTTTTAAGGATGGAAAGATGATGCTGGAAGGGTCTGTCCTGGCTTCCCGCCCTAGATGGAGACTTGGGGCTCGTTAGGTCTGGTTATGGCCTCTGGGGAAGTCATGTGGGTTTTCCATGATGGGGTGTAGGAAAGAAGTAAGCCAGTCTAGCTGCCCTTTCCTCTAGCAGGTTTAATACACAGCCCTTTCCTGATTAGAAAATAACTGAATATATAATAATGTAGAAAATACCAGCCGTCATTTTTATATCATAGCAAAAGGCTGTAACGTACCTTTTTCCTTAAGTGAAAAGGAAGCAGAGAATGACTTCCAGTGAAGCCAGACAGTGGAAGGGTCTTTCTGAACATCTGCTTCTGACATAATGAGAAGGAGCATTTGTACTGGGCGGTTTGGGGTGGCAGGGTGTTTGTGGTCGGGGGAGGGGCAGGACACAGGCTCTTGTGCCATAGCACGTGGTGTCTTGGGTGTGATATGCTGTGTCAGTGAGAAAAGGCTTGAAGGCAGGGCATCTCTTAGGGATGAAGAAAATAAAAAGAACTAAGAATAAAGGCCATAGCACAATAGAACAGTGAGAATCACTCTCAATTTAAAATGGTACTTTGTGGGGGCCCCTGGGCGGCTCAGTGGGTTAAGCATCCAGGTTCGGCTCAGGTCATGATCTTATGGGTGTGAGTTTGAGCCCCGTGTCAGGCTCTGTGCTGACAGCCTGGAGCGTGAAGCCTGCTTCAGATTCTGTATCTCCCTCTCTCTCTGCCCCTCCCCTGCTCACGCTCTGTCTCTCTCTCAAAAATAAATAAACACTTCAAAAAAAATCGTAATTAAAAAATAAAATGAATAAAATAAAATGGTACTTTGTGGGGTGCCTGGGTGGCTCAGTTGGTTGAGCATCCGACTCTTGATTTCAACTCAGGTCATGATCCCAGTGTCATGAGATCAAGCCCCGAGCTGGGGTCTGTGCTGAGCATGGAGCTGCTTAAGATTTTCTCTCTCTCCCTCTGCCCCTCCCCTGCTCATGTGCACTCTCTTGCTTTTTCTCAAAGATAAGATGAGATGAGATGAGATGAGGTGAGATGAGATGAGATGAGATGAGATGAGATGAGATGAGATAAATAATAAAATGAAATAAAATAAAATAAAATAAAATAATAAAATAAAACAAAATAAAATAAAATATAAAATGGTACTTTGTGTCATGAAAGATAAACATCAAGAGCCTATTTGGGATTAAAGACAACTTAGAGAAACATAACAACAAAGTATGAATGTGAGATCCAAGATCAGATCCTGGGCCAGGAAAAAAAAAAAAAAAAAAAAAAAAATATATATATATATATATATATATATATATATATATATATATATATTGTGCTATACAGGGCACTAGTGAGACACTGGTCAATTTGAATAAGGTCCATAGATGAAATAGAATTTTACTAATTTCCTGATTTTGGTAAGTATATTGTGGTTATGAGAGAAATTCGTTGTTTTTAGAAAACGTCTGAAGTATTTAGAGGTAAGGGGAGTTGTATCTGCTACTTACTCTCAAATAACTCAGCGGGAAAAAAGTCTATATCTGTATCTGTCCAGAAGTGTGTGATAAAGCAAAGGAGATAAAATGCTAACATTTGGGGAATCTGGTAAACAGATCATGGAATTCTTTACATTATTTTTTGTAAGTCTGAAATTATTTTAAGTAAAAGGTAAAAATGTTTTTAAAGGAATATTATTTTTAAAGCACTGTTATACACTTTTGTTATTTTTAAGTCTTGTCACAAGACCTCCTAAAGGTTACATTTTTGAGGGGCGCCTGCGTGGGCTCAGTCGGTTAAGCGTGTGACTTCAGCTCAGGTCACGATCTCACGGTCCTCCCATGGGTTCGAGCCCCGCATCGGGCTCTGTGCTGACAGCTCAGAGCCTGGAGCCTGTTTTGGATTCTGTGTCTCCCTCTTTTCCTCTGCCCCTCCCCTGCTCATGCTCTGTCTCTCTCTCAAAAATAAATAAACATTAAAAAAAATTTTTAAGGTTAAATTTTTGAAAGGTTTAAATGTTAGGAAAATACGTTGCCAAAGCACTGGGTTGTTCTTAAACAGGCTGCTCCTCCAGACGGGACTATTTGCTCTTCTGTGTCCCATGAAATGTTTGCTCTGCCCTCAGATGTACAAATAAGTTACCAGGCAGTAAAACACAAAGTGTTAAGTTACTCCATGGTTCTGTTCATCTGTCACTTTGGGCTCTGAATTAAAGAATAAATAAATAAATAAGTGCCTCCATATTAATTCCTTTCTCCTCCCCCAACAGCCCCTGACAAAATGGTGCCTTATGGGGACATGGCTTCCTCTAGGGGACTCTACTAAAGAGAACATGAGATTTGGCTCCAAATGATCTAAACTGAAGTCCCAAGATCTAATGCTTATTAGTTTTGTATCCTTGAGTAGTTAACTTAATCCACATGACCACCAGTTGCCCCATGTAAAATGACGTTAAATATGACCTGTTCTACATTACTCTTTGGAACTGTTGAAACATCCAGCTTAAGAGGATACATGCTTTTAAGAGACTGTTAAAAACTGAGAACAAACTGAGGGTTGATGGGGGGTGGGAGGGAGGGGCAGGTGGGTGATGGGTATTGAGGAGGGCACCTTTTGGGATGAGCACTGGGTGTTGTATGGAAACCAATTTGACAATAAACTTCATATATTGGAAAAAAAAAAAAAAGAGGATACATGCTTTGAAAAATGCTCCACAGACTTTGGTTGTTATCGTTTAGGGAATTTTGTGTAAAGCTGAGGTAGGAGGGGAGGTGCACCTCCATGGCCATCTTTCAATATATATCTTTTTGACCCACCTGACACATCATCTATGACACAGACCCAGGGAATAATCTGACTTAGCACTTTCCAGCACCTTGAGTTGACATTTATGAAAAGGGCTACCGTTGACTGGCCAAACACCTACCATGCTCTGGGTTCTTCGCACTGCTCGTCCCTAACAAAAAGCCCTGATTTGAGAAGCAGAAACTAACTAAAGCTCAGAAGGATAACATAACTTGATGCAGGATGCAGACCTACCAGGTAGCAGATTCTGGATTTGAACCCGCATCTCTATGACCCCCACAGCCTGAGCTCCTTCCATTATATTACCCTGGGTCTCTGGTTGCCAGTCAACAGAAGCCAGTAGTCACTGTGGGAAACCAACTCAGAGATGGAGTAATCTTACCTAGTGGGTGGTACCAAAGACTCTTCAACTGGGTCCATGGAGAACTGGGCTTTAATTTAACTTAATTTAAATGTTGTCCACGTTTCAAATACTCCACCCTCCAGACATCCATTCCAGCACAATAAAACTTGGTTTAAGTTTGGGGACTCCCCTCTTGGGGAATATACTCGTGTCTAAAAAGGCAGAAAGGGTTTGCCACTTTCTTACCCATGTTTCAAACATATCTTCTGGGCGCAGGCGACGTAAGGTGGGTCTGAAAAAAACAAAGGTGAGCTTCTTTGAGGAGGGATTTCCAAGGCAGACACTGCAGCCTCAGCCCAGCGAAATGTACAATGAGATGCTGGTTCATCTGCGAGGGCATGAAGGGGGTGAAGAGCTCTAGAAATCTCCCCTAAGGAGACAGAGCTGTTCTACCCTGCTTGGTCACACACAGAGCTGAGCCTGAAGCTCCCAGCCTTTTCACAGACCCATGTGATCCAAGGATTACAAACAGTGGGTCAGAGGGCTCAGGCTGGGCTCATTCCCTGGGCAAGAAGCCATTTCCTTCCCCATTGACAGGGGACACTCCTGAGAACCCAGAACAGGCCCAGAATGAGGACACCTGGGAGAGAAAACAAAAGTCTTGGTTTTTCCAGCCCAGAACTGCATTGTCTTGTCATTGGGTCATCACCCAAAAGCTCTTTAGGGATGTGTAGGAAGAACAGGCAAAACTCTATTTTGCTCATGGTTTTATGTCTTTCTGAATGTTGGCAAATAGTGCTGGACACGTTGATATTTGCTCCTCCAAATGCCACCTCCCTGTGGGGACCAGGACGACCAGGTGATGCAATCATAATGCTCCAGGTTCAATGAACAACGTGGGCACGTGTTGGAGAAGGTGGGTGGTGAGGCAGTGAACCCACCACCATGTTCCATGTTTCAATATTGTCCCTCCCTCAAGAGCAGGGTCAACAAACTAGAGCTGGCGGGCAAATCCAGCCAGTGCCTCCTGTATTTGTAAATAAGCTTTTATTGGGAAACAGCCACACCCATTCGTTTACATGCTGTCTACAGCTGCTTTCACACTACAACAGTAGAGCTGAGTATTACAACAGAAACCATCTGGCCCGCGGAGCCTGAAATATTTATTCTCTGGCCCTTTATGGGAAAAGTTGGCCGATCTGTGCTACAGCGACTCTAAGTCGTATCAAAAATTCCTCTCCCAGAAGTTCTGTGTATAAATGTTCAGCCATGGCTAAGCTACTTAACTACTCGTAGCCCAATTCCTTGATCTGTAAAATTGGGATAATACTAATTACTCCATAATGTTGAATGTTAGATAAATAGTTTCCATAAGCACTTAGCATGGTATTTGGTATTTGGCTGTCACTAAATCTCTTCTGTTATTATTGTGGAATTTGACTTGTATCTTACTATAACTTAGGGGGGATTTGCTGATTGTGGGGAGGTGGTCTAACCCCATTTGCAGGTGTAGACCCATATTTAGAAAAGGTAGCAACATCCCTGCCCAACTGATCAGTGACCAACAAAGCCATACTACTGACGTCAGTTCTACTGGGGCAGTAACTCCAGGTTGTTGTTCTCGGGAGGCCCACAATGTTAGGACCAAGAGGTTCTTCTCCCTTCCCCAGACCCTAGACCACGACCACCACCACCACCACCACCCCGTATCCCCTGCATGCCATCTGGGGCACCTTTGGTGCTCCTTGACAAACTCCACGAGCTCCTCTTCTGTGTAAGGTTTGTCAGGTATGGCAATGGGCTCTTCCATAAATGGCTCGTAGAAGTCAACCTCATTCATCTTCAAGGATAATTTCTTTGCAACCTGTAACATTCAGAAATCCGACAATAGTTTCCTTAAATGCCAGTTTAGAGTGGCAGTGGGTTGCCCATCTGTAAGGAGTGCGTGAGTTTTCTGGCAAAGACATGACAGTGTTCTTTACGGTTTTAACTTAAATGTTGAAGTAGTAGAGGGGCGCCTAGGTGGCTCAGTCGGTTAAGCGTCCGACTTCAGCTCAGGTCATGATCTTGCAGTCCGTGAATTCGAGCCCCGGGTCAGGCTCTGTGCTGACCGCTCAGAGCCTGGAGCCTGCTTCGGATTCTGTGTCTCCCTCTCTCTCTGTCCCTCCCCCACTCATGCTCTGTCTCTATCAAAAAATGAATAAATGTTAAAAAAATTTTTTTAAATGTTGAAATGGTAGAAACTCATCGCCGATGCTTAGCTCAACTGACTCAAGAAGGACCGATAGGAAGGAAAAAACCTATCTGGCAGATGAGGTCCAGGCAGGAGCAGGGAGCAGTGGGAATAAAAAGTGTGAAGTCTAATTGCACAATCGTCATCACGCCACTGTATTTGCCAGGGCTGGGGGAAGAAGCAAATGTCAACAGAGCAAGCTCAGTGTTCTGGGATGCATGGATTTAACTGAACCAATTTTGATAGCACAGGCAATTGATGGAAACCATTTAGAGCATACAAGTACTCAGAATCAGAGGTCAACCCATTAATCCGTCCTCAATCAGCCCCTACCCCCTCCTTTTGATTTAGGCTGAAAGCACTGGCCCTAGGGTTCTCTCTCAGTGCAGGGCTTGTCCTACGGGTTCTCAGGCTCTGGGAACTGCCTGCTTTGTTGCCAGCCAGAGGGTGACCAGCCATCCTGGTTGGTCCAGAGTGGAGGGCTTTCCCAGACTTTAGACTCTTAGTGCTAACACTGGGCTAGTACCCGGCAAGCCAGGGTGAACTGCTCACCCTCTACCAAATAACAAGCTCGGGGAGCCAGCCTGTAGCCCGGGAGACATCGGTGCTCTTGATTAAAGTGGCCACACGGTCTGCTCTCAGGGCAGAATGGTTGCTGTGTTCGCCTGCAGAGCTGCTGAGCTCAAATCTCTTTTTGTGAAATGATTTGAGAGGCCTGGAATGTGCAACGCTTTGTAGAAAATCAAATGCCATTCTTTTCTAGTTCAGAGCTGTGGTCCAAGAAAGCACAGGGATGAACAGTGGTTCCCTTGAAACGAAAGAGGAATTGCCTAAGAGCTGACGCCCTGTGGTGGTAACCGATGGTACAGAGGCCCCGGGCAGCCGTGACTAATTGGGGAGGGGGAGGAACTGGGTATTACATAAGCTGTTATACAAGGAGGGCCATTCTGAGCCAACACTGGTGTCCCTATGGCTTTTGTCATCAATTGCTATTAATTCCAGGTCACTATATTCCAAAAGACATTTCTTAGGAACTACAGTCAGTCAAAAGAGATTTATGGTCATGTTGATTTTGAGGGACAGGGAAGTGTGGCGTTTTTTCTTACTGATCCCCCCCTCTTGTACGGGGCCGGGGGTGGTGTGGATGATGGGGTGGGGAGTGTAGGAGGGAACCAGCAACCACACAACCAGTGTCTGGGTTTTCAAACTGTTGTTTACAAAGCTGGGCCCGTCAGAGAATGGGCTTAAAATGACACTGGATTCTGGGTTTCTGACTTCACTTACTACATATGTTAGGAACCAGGGAACTGTGCTTATAGAAAGTGGGAATTGACAGGACGCGGGAAAACAGTAATAGTAGCAAGCACAAGGGGTGCTCACTGTGTGCAAGGTGCTTTCTGTTGAGTCCTTTATGAATCCTCACTTGGATTGCTGAGGTGAGAACCATCATTATACTTATTTTACAGATAATGAGCCAGAGGCACAATCTGTGTATGCAATTTGTCAAGATCACATATGTGGAGGGGGATAGAGCCTGAATTTAAATCCAGGCAGTGTGTGTGTGTGTGTGCGCGTGTGTGTGTCCGGTCCGTGAGCGCCAGTGTCTGGCTTTGCGATGTTAAGATCATGAACGTACAGTTGGATTGTGATGTTCTTAGGTTTCAGTCCTGGGAAACCTGAACAAAATTTTCCAGATAGTCACCATGTCCCCGCCACCACCACCACAGAGTGCCCCGCTCTGTATCCCTGAGAAGCCCTTTCTTCCACTCTTGCAGTGGTATCTTGGATAGTAAGCCTGCCATCCTTAGCTCTTAGATTCTCTTGCTCCATTTGCTCCAGAGATGTTGTGGCTTGGTTTGGGATCAGGATGCGTAGATCAATCAGTACCGGTCCCAAACCTGTGGGCCAGGTAAAACTCCCCAGGGAGCTCTCCGAAAACACACATTCCTGGGCCTGGGCACAACCATAAAAAAACACCAACTTCTAGATGTAGGGCTCAGGAACCCATGATTTTAAAAGCGCCTTGGGGGATACCAATATGGACAGCGGTTGGAAACTACTAACTCCCAAATCTACATCAGCGGCCCTGACATCTCAGTGTCTTTATGGATCTCTTACTCATATATTTAATATCACATATTTATTGGTTTGTTTATTTACTTTCTGTCTTCCCAGCTTCACCTCACCTCCTCCCCTGCCACATTAACTCTAAATTCTACAGGGACAGGAATCTGTTTTGCTCGATGTTGTGTTCCTGGCATCTAGAAGAGCTTCTGGCACATAAAAGGCACTCAATAAATATTCTCCGAATGAGAAAATGAATAAATAAATGAAAGCCATCTCTAGTTATACGTCTTCCCTGCTTGCAGAAAGAGAACTCATCAACCCCATCCTTATGTTGCTCAGTAGATTCTTCTTCCTAGATTCCCTAATGTTTTCGGTAGCTTCAAAGTCTTTGCTGTCTCGAAACAGAGACTTGCAATCTTATTTTTGAGTCTTCTCTTGGCTTTCTCTCCCTCACCTCAATAG
Source organism: Panthera leo (assembly GCF_018350215.1). NCBI lineage: Eukaryota > Metazoa > Chordata > Mammalia > Carnivora > Felidae > Panthera > Panthera leo. The sequence continues at coordinate 98,392,952 of NC_056686.1, forward strand.
TGGCCAAGTCCTCTTGTCATCTCGACCTCTGCCAGTTGGCTTTTTCGTCTTTGAGACTATATGAGTGCCTCCTTGCCCCTGGACTCTCCTGACTTCACACCTCTACAAAGCACCTCTGCTCTAGTGTGTCCCTCTGGGCTGCCATGCTGTCTCAACAAAAGGTTCTTCCAGCTCCCTCTTCTTCACTGGCGCCCCCTGCTGGACACCATTGAGGCAGCTGCTGGGAGCAGCCAAGCCTTCTGGACTTCACCATCTTCTTCTTGTCTTGGGCTCTGTCTCCCAATTGATGGGTGCAATTTTCAAGCCCCAAGTGACACTGAGTCCTCTAAGTGTGACTGCTTTTCTGTGTCCCATGTAGAGGAAGACAGGGTGTCTTTCTCTTTTTAAATGTTATAAAATCCAACAAGGCTATGTGAACGGGGACACTTATGACTCAGTGTCTTACAGAGTTTTGAGTGAAGAGGTTTCTGAGTTTTTAATTATAGCCTGACCTCACCTTCTTCATGGGCCACAGACACGAAGCCATATGGTTAGGCTGGGAGGCACGTCTGAAAACAAACACTACCCTGAACACAGTGTTGGGCCACCCTTCTCAGAACTGAGGCTTTGTTGCTTGGCCAAGCCCGTCTGCCTGGTTCTGTTCCCTCAGATGATTTCTTACACAGGAGCCACGTCAGTCACTGCTGGCCTATCATAAATGAACATCAATGATGTATTCAGTTTAGGCTTCCCTGTACGTCCCCTTCTCTCTAAAATTATCTTCCAACCTCCATTTTCCTGGGCTTAGATGGCTGCCTTTTATGCTCAGCAGGACTAACATTTGCTGAATGTTTACCATGTGCCAGACGCCAGCGAAGTGCTTCACGTGTATTGTTTCTTTCTCTGATGTACAGTAAGTAGTATATGGCATTGACTTTGAAGTCAGGCTGAGCTGAGGTTATATCAGGCTTGACTACTTACTCACTATGTGACCATGAGCAAATCACTTAATCTCTCGGTGCCTTGGTTTCATTCTGTGTTGACTGAGAATACTAATCCTCCTTTATAGGAACGTTGAGATAATCGAAAACAGCTATGTAAAGCTCTCAGTACAAAGCCTGGCATGTAAAAAGTACTTAATAAACGATAGTTACTCTTCTTCTTGGCATTCTTGCCCAAGATCTCTTTGGACTCTAATCCAACCAGTTACGGTACATTTTCTTCAAGTTTAGGTTACAAGACTCAGATTATAGACTCTCTTCTGGATCCTTTTTAATCCAGAATTTTTATCCATAGAGGTGGTTCAATACACACATATACAAAGATTGAATACGATCTATTTTTGTCATACTCCTTCCCTGCTTCAGCACCTACAGGCTTCCTTACAGGCTTCCTCTTGTTCTTCACAGAATACTTGAACTTCTCATAGTATAAAGGTCCATCAGAACCCCTTCCCCCACTACCTTATTCCTCAGTAGGCCACTCTCTGCCTAACTTTTACTTGAATGTGATCAGGATTTAGTCTGTCCTAGATTTATTTGTTCTAGTAAATATGGTGATTTAGGGTTTTTAGTTGGTGTGTGTGTGTGTGTGTGTGTGAGAGAGAGAGAGAGAGAGAGAGAGAGAGAGATTGAGAGAGACAGAGAATCATATATGTGGAGGTGTGGATGTGAGTGTGAATGTGTGTATTGAGTATAGCTAGGTAAGTGTGGTGTGGATTTGAGTGTAAGTGTGTGTGAGGAGGTATGTGTTATATTTGTGTGTTGTGTGAGCGTGTGTGTTGTATGTGTCTTGTGTGTTGTGTGCTTATGTGTGTGGTGTTATGTATGTGTGTTGGGTTTGTTGTATGTGTTATATGTGTGGTGGGTGTTTTATATGTGTGTTATGTATGAGTTTTTGTGTTATGTGTGTCTGCTATGTGAGTGTGGGTGTGTGGGCATGCACTCTGAATCTCAAGGGCAGGTACAGGGTATTCTGCTTAAGTGTGTGGTACCAACGAAAGGGCAGGGGTTTGGGGCATAGGCGGGGATCGCAGCACTACCATTAATTCACTGGAGACCTTGGTTATTACTGAATCTTTCTAATTCTGTTTTGTCATCTGGGACGTGGGACTTCTTACCTTTCAAAGTTGTTGAAATGATTAGAGATCATACAAATGCAATATTGCAAGTTGTACTCAACATATGGAAAGCCCTTGATAAATAGTAGCCATTGGAGTCAGAACTCCAACCACAGTAGACCCCAAATAAACTACCCATTGATTCGAAGTCCCTCACATAGGCCGTTCTTTGGCTGATGAAAGCACTTGCCACATCCAGAAAAGAAATAACTGGATTATAGACAAGTACATCAAGGACTTCTCTTGGAGACGTAGGCAACTTACTGAAGCGCGCGAGGCTCCAAATGACCAGTGGTCCTCCCCATTCCATCCCATCCTAACTCAACAGAGTGGGGAGCATGCAACCCTGGGAAGGGGGAGAATCGCTCTAAAAACAAGGAAGCAGTGACCGGTGTCCTGGCACACTCCGCTGATGCATCTCCCACTCTTAGTGATCCAGGTGGCAAAGAGTGGTCCATCATTTTTCATGGACTGTTTTCAGAAATACTCTTCGATCCTCTGGATTTATCATCTTTGTACCCCTCTCCCATTCAAAAGTGATGTCCTGCCATACATCTAGCACTTCTGGAGAAAGTATTAATGGATGGAGGATGGTTAATGTTTCCAAAAGAAGAAAACAGTACTGTAAAGTTCAAATTTTAATCCTACGTGCCTACAAAAGTATTTAAATCGGGGTTTCACAGGTACTTACCCCTTTGTCGAACGTAGCAAAAAATTTGATGTAAGGTTGGAAGTGTTCAGCTGCCTCTTCAAAAGCCTTGTAATCTAAGAGGGAAAAAGATCAAAGAAAGAGACATTTTCAAGATGCACACTGCAGACATTTCTCTCTTTAAATAATGTCGAGAAAGTGGGGGGCCAATTAATCCTGACTGGATAATTATTCAGAAGATATTATTTAGATAGATAATGATTTAGTACTATTTAAACCCACAATTTCCCCCCAAGGTGTTTGAATTGACTGGTATTCACTTGAGCTAAAGAAGAACCGTTTACCACATTTTTATGTGTTTTTGGGAATTGGTAAATGGGAAGGAGAAAATGGAGGAAACTCAGAGAGGGAGGAAAATAGAATATTAGACTCTAAACCCAAGGGAAAAGTTCTTCCACTCAAACTCACCACTAGTTGTAAGTGTGCCCTCTAGAGAGAGTGCAGCTTACTATAAATGAGTGCTAAGAAGAAAATCCACCTTAGTATGTAAAGCAACCTCAATTAAAGATGACATCATGAAGGTACTTTCAACTTCTTAGCAGGAATACCCCTTTGGGTAAATCCTCATTTTTCTTTCCCTCTCATTAATGTTTTATTTTATTTTTGAGAGAGAAAGAGAGAGAGAGAGAGAGCGCGAACAGGGGAAGGGCAGTGAGAGAGGGAGACACAGAATCCAAAGCAGGCTCCAGGCTCCAAGCTGTCAGCATAGAGCCTGACACGGGGCTCAAACCCACAGACTGTGAGATCATGACCTGAGCCGAAGTCGGACGCTTAACCGACTGAGGCACCCAGGCACCTCTCTTTCCCTCTTTTTAAGGTTTTGTTTTTATTCTGACCCCTTGGGAGGATGATTTAAAATTAATCAAGCCTATGCTTGACTCTGGTCCCAAACGTGAGTCCAAACTGGTCAAGAGAGGCATGAGACACATGAGGATGGCCATACTGTGCCTTACTACATTGGGATAGCTACCTGGCAAATACACTGGTCTTTCAGCCTTAGAGGTGAAGGTGATGGTGATGGTAATGATGGTGGTGGTGGCTCTGCATAATGTCTATAATCCTGAAAAGTGGTCATCCTATGATTCATTCTTAAGATTAGCTTTCTCCCATTTTGTGGAATCCCCTGTCTCTTAATCTTTAGAAGCATAGGTTTTGGCTAGGATTCTAGGAGCATGCAGACTTTTCTAATAGTCAATCAAAAACATTTCAAGAATAATACTGGCTCAGGGAACACCAAGATATAAGACAAAGCCACTGATCTCGAGGGCTCACAACCCAGAGAGGGTATGGATCCTTAGAGAACCACAGTGCAATGTGGTTGCTAGAATAGAGGTAAACACAATAAACACAGATTGGGGGGGGAGTTGAAAAATTTACAAGAATGCCTGTATAGACTGATACACGTTCACACAAACCCACCCCCATAAAAGTAACTGGGTAGCCAGAAAATATATCCTATAGGATATAGGATAGTTGGGGTAGAGAAGGGGGTGGAGGGAAAGAAGACGGGTGGGAGGTATGGAGAATGCATAGAGAGAAGGTGGGAGAGAATGGAAGTGTTTAAGCTATACCGAAGTCATTTATGTGTATCTAAAGCTGCAGTGGGCTCCATCAGAATCCTCCTTCCCTGACCCCCTTGTCCCTGATGAATCTCTCCCTACTTCGTTAACTTCTACCCTGAGGGAAAGAATGGCCTAAACCTGTGTCCAGAGAATTCCCTTCTTCCCCTAGGGAACCAGTCTATATCCCTTTTAAGATGAAGAACGTTAGATAGAGCAAGGCAAGTCCCCAGGGTGGTGCTTCAAACTGTGGCTGAACCTTTAACCTTGCCCAAACAGCAGCTGTCTTGCAGGGAACCTGGTCTAACCGCCTGCTCGGTCTCACCTCATGTGGTCCCAGGTATTTCCTGCCTTCATGTCCTGTTCTGATGCTGACCAGCTCCGTCCTGGCTCCTTCAGTCTGACCCTCCAGTTTCCCCTTCTGGAATAGGCTCCTCAACATTCAGCCTTCAACCTCCAGCTTACTGCAGACTTACCTTAGCATTTCCTCACCTTTCTTCCCATCTCTCAGGGGTTTCTGTTCTGAGTATTGTACCACCCTCCCCCGCCCCCGCAAGCTCCAGATTTCCCCCAGTTTGGAATTCTTAACATCAGCTGAATTCCCCCCAGAGAGTTCCTGTCATGCTCTTTCCACACTAGCATCCATAGCTACAGGTTAAAGCCAGATGTGAACCTTCGTGTCCAACTTCCTTGGTAGATGTAGCCCCCCAGTTCTTCCAGGTCCTTTCTAATTTGGTCCCAAATCACTTAGGACCCTCTTCTCCCAAGACCATTCCAGTCTAACTATGTGTGAAACCCCTCCAATTCTCCATTGTCCCTCCATCGTTCTTGCTCTATAGGATGGCTTGGGATCACTTGTAGAGCCAATGCTCTTGGTGCCATTAAAGTTCCCTGACCAATCACCCTCAAATTACAGCAGAAATACAGGACTGCTTCCCTTGGTGCCTTACCAACTCCTAGCTTCCCCATCCACGGACTCCATCCTCTTTTGCAGGGCAAGAAGAAACAGAGAGATGTGGATGCCTGATAGAACGTCGTGATGCTTTCAGTCAGTGTGTGGTAGCAATGGTGCGTCACAACAGCCTTGAGAGATATACATTTTCTTGTGGTGATAAACTTCCTACGTGCTTTCCACAACCATTCAAAATTCTACAGTAGTTAGTATTATATCTGAAAGTCATGGCCCCCTCTGTAAACTTCCTGCATTCTGGAACAATTATCTTCTGCCGAAGACGTCAGCAAGCATCACAGCTAAGACAGCCTTGGAGAGGCCACTCCCCTGACTTCCTCACTGGATCTTCTCAGGTGTTGTGATTGTGACCAAAGTCCACATTTGTTCGTCATCAGTGATGTTTTTTGGTTTGTGACACTCTGTAAAATATTCCATTTTTTCGGTTTTAATATACTCTAATGTTTGTATTTTCTACTAACATCAATGGAATGAATGTATGATTGCTCTTTTTTACTGTGTTCATCATCATCATAATCAGTATTATTAACCTGGTCTGGTATCAGGTATTCCTAAAGACAAACCGTGTCAATTTAAAGATAAAAATTCAGCCTTACAAAGGAGATTGAAATGGCTCACTAGTGATTTTATTATTTGAATCTTCAGGGGGAAAAAAATGGTAAGACCAGGAGAGCAATATCTGTGTATTCCTAAGGAAATCCTTCATCGTTATTTTCAAATATATAATATGGAAAACTTTGAATTTGAAATCTATTCAGATTATCATAAGAATATTCCATTTATCGATGAAAAAGAAAGTAATAGCCATGAGGGCTAAAAGAACGGTCACACCTTGGAAGGATAGTTTAGAGATTAGATTTCCTGAATTCTGTTCAGTGGTGAGAAAAGACCGCTCATCCATCAAAGACAAAGCAATGACCATTGTCCTATCATTTGCCACCATCCAAAGTCTCTTGTCAACTGTGACCATCAAGAATAGAAGAGATCATTTAAACCCTTCACCGGGAATAGCATGTTGCTGTTTCAAAAGCTATCTCAAAAATCTAAAAATATTTTATTTGAAGGATTTATGCAATGCAATATTTGATAACTTTTCTCTTCTTTTATTATTATTATTATTATTATTATTATTATTATTAGTGGTAACAGTAGTAGTATATAAAGAAAGCAAAAGAATGTTTTGTTTTGTTTTCCACTAAGTCCAAATCCTTTCCAGTTTACTCCTATGGGCTGTATAAGCATTCCCACGTTTTGTGTGTGCCATGGCGTGAAAAAAGTGTGTAAGTCTTGAAAGTACAAAACAGTGTTTAAGTGTGTCAGCTATAAAGTCAGATTCCTAGGACTGACATCGTGGCTCTACAGTTTATTTACTAGCTGTGTGACAGTGAGTGACTTTAACCTTTTTGTTCCTTTCATTTCCTCATCATTAAAATGCGGATAATACGGTAACCACCCTACAGGCTAGTCATGAGAAAGAAATGAAGGCATCTGTATGGAGCTCCTGCCATAGGCCTTGGCCCATGACATGTGTTTATTAAAGGAAGCTGTTTTTGTCAATTGGTTTAGTAGGGAGAATAGGAACCGGAAGATGTGCTCTTTATCCCAGTCTGGGCCTGGCCTCCCTCCTTATCTGCTGTCCTGAGCTTAATGGAGGAGAGAGAAACAGAGGACAAAACAAACGGAAGGGTGGGGACAGAAAAGGAGAAAGTGAAATAGAAGGAAATTAAAGAGAAAGAAGAAGGGAGTAGGCAGAGCACCCCCACAGTAGTCAGCATCTAAAAGAAACAGAAAAATCGAAGTGAAATCACCCAAAGGACAGCTGGGCAAACCTCTTTGGCTAGCCACCTTCTGCAGGCACGCTGCTAAGGAGGGCGAGTGGAGAGGCTTTTACATAACACATGAGAAAACGGTTACGTTTGGTTACGGGAGAGGGAAAATAGGTGGGTTGTTGGTGCAAAGACCAAGGATGCCAGCTGGCAGACGGGTAACAGCTTTGCAAAGGATTTTCAAAATATTTTCAAAATATTTTGGACTTTCCAGAAACATCATAAGCAGCCCTCCTTTGCATGTCCCCCACGCACTAATGCTACCATGGTTATGCCCACTCCTTCTATCACTCTCCTTCTCTCCACGGCTGAGACTTCAAGAAAAGGATTACTTCATTGGGTCATGCTGCCAAAGCTGTTTGGAAAGAGGTACTCCAGTAGTAGCCTTGCTGGTCCCTCCTCTTCCTGATTCCCACACTCTACCCTCTCACCCCCGTATGGGTGGTGGTAGCGCTATGAGGCATTCCTGTGCCCGCCCAAAACCTGACCACAAAGCGTTCAAAGGGATTATACCCAAGGGTGAAGCTGTGCTGTTGCAGGGAGCCTTGGTGGTCAGCTGTGGGGTTGGCCAGCAATTTTCCACACTGTGTGGCAGCTGAAAAGCCCCGCCTACTCAAATTTTCCTCTAATCCTGTCCAAGTGACTGAGAAGCTCTCCAACCGGTGACCACAGGAGGGGCTAACGTCACGGAGAGAGAGCCCACTATTTACTTATTTTAGGGGAGAGTCCCACTGGTAGGTGGCCAGGTGGAAAAAGGGGAGGGAGACTTTTCTCTCTTCTGTAAAGCACTCACCTCCCCGCTTCAAGATCAGGGAACATGGCCCCAACCTTAATGCTCTTCCAGCATCCTTGCCTGTTTTGCATAATTCTTGGACATGGGTCCCACCCATGGCAGAGGGTGCAAGAAAGATTCTCCCTCCATCCCACCCAGCACAGGATATGCTGGTAGCCCATCTTCTTTATGGGCGACATGTAACATATCTGGTTGGGAATCTAGGCTTTAGACTCCCAGATGGGGCTGACAGACAACTTACACTCCGAGTCTTCACTCTTGAAAAAGCCAATGAGCTTGATGTGGTCCTCAATGCGTTCAAAGGCTTGGACTTCTAGTTTGCTGTTGATGATCTCCACGGGATCCTCAATTAGCTAGAATGCCACACACACACACACGTGTATGAAATATGTTCCAACAAGAGAACTGTTCCTTCCTCAGTGGGGAAATCAGGCACACATGTAAGCTACTTTGGCAGGAAGCTGTGGACTGCATGCATCCCCAGTGAGCACAGCGGCAGCGCCTTCTGAGGAATGGACTTAACTCAGGAGTAGGTCGACTGGGCAATTCTCTCTGTCTCCTCCTCTATTGAGTTTGGAATAGTCTGTGACTCAATTCTGGCCAATGGCTCTTGGGGCAGATTTGCTAAAAGCTTTGGGAAAGTTCTCCTTTCTTTTAAAGAGAACAAAGGAAGCCAGATCCTCCCCGCACCCCCCCCTCCCTTACCTCCCATTGCATATGAATGAGATGTGAGTATCAGCTCCTGCCACTGGCTTTCTTGTAACCAACCTGAGAAGAGTCAGCTGGAGGACAAAACTAACACTCTGAAAAGCAGACTACCTGTGATTTGTCAATAAGTCTAAAATCTGCCCTCTCTCTGCCCTTCCATTTGTGCTTCTAGGTAGCAGAATTTGGTTTCCATTACGTGCATCTAGAAGCCTCCACTTGGCTGACAGAGATGGGCCAGTGCTGGGTTGACCCAGAGTTTTCTGTTGCCTCCTTCACATTTTTAGGGGCTTGTAGGTATGGGTCCATGAGAGAGCCGAGAGACTCTTGGGCGCTTTTTTGCAGGAGGTGGCCTTCAACTCTCTTTTGACTCACTCTTTCTGGGTTTTTGAGGCCGTGAGGAAAAGGCCACAGGCCACTGTGCACTAGCTGGTAGATAGGAAATCACCAGCGTAGATGTCATTTACCTGTACAGGTATCTGTTTGAAAGCATTCGACTTCACAGCTATTATTGAAAGTGTGAGTTTATTTATGGATAACATATTTTTTATAATGTCTGTTCCTCTATCTGCCTGAGCATATGGATCTATAGTGTCGTGCTTCTGTGGCTGAAAGGGAGTATGATATCGGGGGCTCATTAGTCCTGCCACCCTCAGCTGATTGTTATTCTATCTCTAAGTGATTACCCATCTCTCTTTCCCACTCTCTCCAGAAGCCCTGGAGCAAAGCCAAGGGGGCGTCAGGGGCTCCTGGTGTATAACTGCTAAGAAAACTAATGTGTTGCCTACACGATCCCGATTAGTGACCCTCTGGTCACTAATAAAACAGTTTCTAAGGTAACTTAAGGGCCAGCTTCCCAGTAGAAAATAGCACTGTGAAGTAGGTACTCCCAGGTTTTTTGTGAAGCATGAGGAATCTGTCTTAGACCAGGACAGATTATCCAGCTACTCTGTTTTTACTTTGGGGTTTTACATCCCCCTGTAGTTGAACCCAAACAGCTCCAAGCAGGGCCACTGTGCATAAATGCTTACGTCCAGGAGAAACTCCACCAGGACGTCAGCTGCAAATTCGCCATCAAACTCAATTGTGCGATCGCCCTTAAGAACATACAGACTTCCTTCTTCGTCAAAACCTGGAAGAAACAAAGAGTCCCCAAGACAAGGTCATCCTGATGCAAGAAAAGTCATCCCCCGGGCTGAAGTCTGGCTCAAGATCTATGGAGCTAGCATTAACCTCAGGATCAGTTCCCCTTGAAACCACCCCTGTAAAGGACACCCTAAGTACACATTTAAATTGAAATAGTCAAGAACCAATGGCCCCACCTGGACTTTAACTTGATAGAAAAATCTATTCTCTACCCTACCACTGCTTTCTTTTTCCAAATATGCTGCCAACCTCATTCTCCCTATAAAATGTTTCAGTGCCCACTTGACTCCTTTTAGCCGGGCATTCCAGTCCCTCCATGACCTAGTGCCAATCCTACCCTTCACATTCTCCCTTGGGTAGACCCGCTCTCTTTGTGTGCTTCCCTCCTTCTTGCCCTCATGCTGATGTGAAAGAGTGTGTAAAGGAAAAGTCACAGAGTGTGGTTCTTTACACAGATGTTCTCCTGGTTCCTCAAATTTGGAGTGACCTCCAACCCTGCTCTCATCCTGGTCAGTTCCTTTGGATCTCGGCTTAGGACTCATCTTTCCCAAGAAGGCCACTCCAATCTCTCTCACCACCATTACTCTTCTCTCAGCTTCATTTACAGGTACTCACTGGAACAGTAAGGTCTCCAAAGGCAGGACCACTGTCACCTTGGTGTCCCCAGAAGCTTGCACAGAGCCTGGACACATCAGGCACCCCATAAATGTCTGTGGCCAGAATGAGCGGCTTGCTTTTCTATCGTGGCTGAATTCTGCACATCTTTTCCCAGTTAGCTGATAATGCTGCAAGGGAAAGTTCTGCCTCTTTTCTGCCCTCCATTGCTGCTGGCGTAATGCTATGCACTTTAACAAATGTTCGCTGGAAAACTATGTTTCCCTCCAGGAATGCTAAATAACTCAGGCTGGCATTTAGTCCAACTGCATGGCATCCTTAATTCCTTAGACTAATTGTTTTCAAACTCTCTATTAGCTGGAGAATGCTTTCTCCAAAGGAACTCTCCTGTAGAGCCTCTAGAGAAGAGGAGGCTGGCCCACTGCCTGCTGTGTCCCAGGGCACATCTGAAAAACCCCAGACACATTCTGGAGCACCATTTGTAAATCTAAAGGGTCAAGGTGTCAAGTATCCTTGAGGCCAGCAATGACCAACAACAACGGGTAACTTGGGAACATCAGCCAGTGTCCTGATGTTGGAGTTTTCTCTGAGTGAAACCAGTTAGGAGACTTTTGTAGTAGTTCAGACATAGCCTGATGGAGACCAAACTCAGGCAAATGGAAGGAAGGATGACGAAGAAAGAGCAGGTTCACAAAATATCACTGTCCTGTAAACTCTGAGAGCCAAACAGTCCAAAAGAATCTGCTCCAATTCCTCCAGGCTGAATGTAGAGAAAAGTTCGTTTAGATTTTTCAAGCTCTGTCCACTTGAGAATACCCACTGGTCCACTCTTATAAAAGCTTGTCCAGCATTTCCCTCCCACCACCCTAAATTCTTAGATCACTGGAATACTAGTGTTTTCCTCTAACTAAATTTACTGGAAATTCTCTCAAATTCAACTTTCCATGAAAGTAATGGGAAAGAAGACTAGGGTAGCAATAGAATCTGGGGGCAGAGAAAAAAGTCATTAAATTGCTTTTGACTAGGGAAGCAGTTTAACATACTCTGTTCCCCCGACCAAAGGGGGAAAATATTCCTTAATTTATCCCCAGGGAAAGAAATACCCCAGACATTCTTAATAATCTGCTATCGTTTTATAACCATGAGTTCTTCCTTGTGTCTAACCTAAATACAATCTCATAAAATTTAAATCTTAAAAAAAAAAAAAAAAAGCTGGTCTTCTTGAAAATAAAATAGAGAACAGTTGTTTGTAATGCTCTAAGATAATGAACCTTCGTGTACCTGAAGCCACTAATCTTTTCCCCCTCTGCGTTTACTACCCCAAATCCAATTAACCTTTCTTCAAAGGTCCTGTTTTATAAGCTCCTGCTATATTTAAATAGCCATTCTTCACTGGTCATGCAGAAAAGGCAAAATGGGCAGTACATGTGTGTGGGTGTTGGGAAACCAGAGGAGCTACCCATATTGTCTCTCCTTGGGATTAGGGGTGTGAGCGTCTTAAAGTGCACTTGAACTTGAGCATGACATATTGACACAAGAGATCACAACACGTACTGTGTGGTCACTTAACCATGCTGCCTCTAAATCCTCCCTCTTGCCCTTAATGATAATGCCCAGCTGGGGTTTAGCTTTACATTTAGAAACCACTGGGACCCCAGGGTCACTACTATTAACGTTATCTTGTGTTGGCTGCTTCAGCCAAGAGATAAGGAAATAATAGATGATGGAAGGAGAGATTTGCTCTCTTCCAGAGAGATAACCATGGCAGTGAGATGAAGAGGCTAGGCTTTTAGCCTGTTCTAGGAGCTGAAAAGAAAGGTTTGACTTCTTTGATGCCAATTTCTATGGTGATACAAAGATAGATTTGATGATTCATGTGAAATCATTCAATTCAAGATATATTTGATGATTCATGTGAAATCATTCAATTCAATTCAATTCATTCACTACTTTCATGAAACTCATCCCCAACCCAAGACTAAGGTGTGCAGAATTGTTTTGTATTCATTGAAAAATAGTCCAGTTACCATGCAAGAAGAAATGAAACTGTACTTTTTTTTTTTTTTGCAAGACACATTTGTTTCTTCCTGGTATTCCTAAAGAAGTCCCACTTACCCAGTTTCTTGGCAAGCTTGGCTTCTTTCTTGGCATCCACCATCACAAAGCCTATATCTTTATGTTCCAGGACCTGGGCCACAAGCTGAAGGGAAAGACAAGGCAGACAGTAAGGGGACCAAGGGCAGAAAGATGGTACAATATGTTACGGGATAATATTCTGACATAACGACAAGAAGACTGTCCTCCATACGTCCTGTTACTCTGACCAGTTCAAGCAGCAACAAAGAGATTCCATGCCATACCCCAGGAGAAGGATGGTTTAGCAGAATGCTGAGAACTTAGGAGAAAAAATATGAGGACCAGACCTAAGATATAGGATTTGGAAGTACATCCACTGTCTCACACCCTCCTCTGCCCTTGAGGTAGATCAAGTTTGAACTGAGAGAAAGGAAAATCAAAAAGGAAGCAAGGAGTATTTGGACAGCCGCAGGTACATGACAATGGGCCCAGAGCCCTTCCCTTGCCACCAACCAAACATGGAGTCAGGTGGGGACACAAGATATCACAAGGTACACTTTGTGGTCACTTAACCATGCCTTATCTAAATCCTCCCTCTCATCCCTGAAAAAGCTGAGGAACCTTAAAATGAAGGAGACCTGTATCCCCAATACTCAAGCATGGTCCTTGGGTTCCTTCAGCCCCTGGGCTTGTGGAGTTGAAATGCCCACTGGGTGTATCTGGCCAATAGACCCAAGACGGCTTCTGACGCTTTCCCACAGCCCACTGAGAAAAAGAACCAGTAGAGGACCAGAATGGAACCATCAGCCCCAAAAGTGAAAAGGGTGCAGCAGGGTCCTAGGTGGACAGATGGCTGGACACCAGCACAGGACTGGCATCACGTGAATCTTCCTGAAACTCAGATTTAAGGAAGCAGGGAAACCCTCAACTGACAGAGATCTATGTCCTGCCATCTGGTGAATGGAAGCTTAAACAGAAACAGTGAAGGAGATACTAGAGAGATCATGAAACATTAATGTCACTTTTCTTTAAATTAAAAAAAATGTTTATGTATTTATTTTGAGACAGAGAGTGAGAGCCAGAAGGGGGCAGGGAAAGGGGGAGAGAGAGAATCCCAAGCAGACTCCATGCTGTCAGCACAGAGCCCCACATGGGGCTTGATCTCACGAACTGTGAGATCATGACTTGAGCCACAATCAAGAACCGGATGCTCAGGGACGCCTGGGTGGCTCAGTAGGTTGAATGTCTGACTTCGGGTCAGGTCATGATCTCACGGGTTCGTGAGTTCTAGCCCCGCATCCGGCTCTGGAGCCTGCTTCCGATTTGGTGTCTCCCTCTCTTTGTCCCTCCCCCCCTCGTGGTCTGTCTCTTTCTCTCAAAAATAAATAAATGTTAAAAAAAAAATTTAAAAAAAAAAAAAAAAAGAACCGGATGCTCAACCGGCTGAGCCACCCAGACACCCCTTTCTTTAAACTTTTTAAAAAAGGTAATTATAGATTAATGTGCAATTCTAAGAAATGATACAGAGATCCCTTGCACATTTTACCCAGGTTCCCCCAAAGTAACATCTTGCAAAATGATAGTGCAATATCACAAACTAGACATTGGCTTTAATGTAGTCAAGATACAGAACATTTCCATAACCACAAGGACCCCTCATGTTACCCCTTTATAGTCACATCCTCTTTCTCCCAAACTCATCCCCTCCCTAAAAAGATTTCTACAACCTTTTCATTTGAAGAATGTTACCTAAGATCAATCACATAGTATGTAGCCTTTTGGGAGTAGTTTCTTTAACTCATCATATTTCTCTGGAGATTCATCCAGATGCTTATGTATATCAAAAGGTCATTTGTTTTTTATGTGCTGAGTAGTATTTACATGGTATAGAAGTACCACAGTTGGTCAATTATTCATCCATTGAAGGACATCTGGGTTGTTTAAAGTTTGGGGCTATAATGAATAAAGTTGCTATAAACATTAATGTACTGGCTTTTTGTGAAGGTTGGTTTTCATTACTCTAGGATATATGCTCAGGAGTGTGGTTTCTGGGTATAGCAACTGCATGCTTAATGTTTAAAGAAACTGCCGAAGTGTTTTCCTGAGTAGCTGTACCACATGACATTCCCACCAGCAACGCAGTGATGAGCTGTCTCATTCTCCCACCTCCTTGCCAGAATTTGGAGTTGTCACTATTTGTAATTTTAGCCATTTTTACAGACATGTAGTGATATTTCGTTATGGCTTTAATTTGCATTTCCCTAATGTCTAATGAGGCTGAACATTTTTTTCATGTGCTTATTTGACATCTATATGTCTTTCTCCATGAAATCCTTATTCATGTCTCTGCTTATTTACTAAAACAGGTTGTTTTTGATTGTTGAGTTTTGAGAGCTCTTTTAATATTAGTCCTTTTTCAGAGATGTGGTTTACAAACATTTCTCCCACTCTGTAGCTTATCTTTTTATCCTGTTAATAGGGTCCTTCACAGAAGAAAACATTTCAATTTTGATGAAGTCCAATTTATCGGTTTCTCCATTTATGGATTGTGCCTTTGGTGTTAAGTCTAAGAACTCTTTGTCTAGCCCTATATCCTGAAATTTTCTCCTAATTCCTTTTCTAAACATTTTATAGTTTTAATTTTACTTTTGGGTTCATGAACCATTCTGAGCTACGTTTCAGTAACGTGTGAGATTTATCTTGTTCTTTTTTGTTTTTTGGCCAGCACCATTGTTGAAAAGGCCATCTCTCCCCCATTGAATTGCTTTTACACCTTTGTCACAGATCACTTGACACAATTATGTGGATCTATTGCTGTTTTCTCTCATATGTCTGTCAATACCACATGGCCTTGATTACGGTAACTATATAATAGCTCCTGAAGGTGAGTAGACTGCCTCTTCCCACATGATTCTTCTTTTTCAAAATTGTTTTAGCTAGTTTAGTTCCTTTGCATTTCCATATAAACTTTAGAATAATCTTGTATCTAATTGTAAAAAAAATATTTCTAGGATTTTCATAGGAATTACATTGAAACTTTTTTTTTTAATGTTTATTTTTGAGAGAGAGACAGAGCATGAGCAGGAGAAGGACAGAGAGAGAGAGGGAGGCACAGAATCTGAGGCAGGCTTTAGGCTGTAAGCTGTCAGCACAGAGCCTCACATAGGGCTCAAACTCACAAACCGCAAGATCATGACGTGAGCTGAAGTCAGATGCTTAACCAATTGAGCTATCCAGGTGCCCCTGCATTGAATCTTTAAATCTGTGTATTAACATGGGAAGAAGTGACATATTTACTATGTTGTCCTCCAACTCAGGAGTATGGTATGCCTCTCCATTTATTTAGATCTGCTTTGGCTTCTCTCATCTGCATTGTGTAATTTTTAGCACACAAGATGTATGCATGTCTTGTTAGATTTATACCTAATTATTTAAATGTTTTGAGTGATTATTAATAGCATTTTAAATTTTGGTGGTCATGTGCTTATTGATGGTAAATAGGTATATAATTGCTTTTTCTATGTTTATCTTGTATCTTGCAACCCTGCTGAATTGTGATTAATGCTAAGAGGTTTTTGTTTTGTTCTTTGCAGATTCTTTTGGATTTTTCTATGTAGACAATCATGTCATTCACAAAGAGGGACAATTTTTTCCCCATATCTGTATGCCTTTCTTTTTTTGGGTTTCCTTATGGCACTGACAAGAGCTTCCAGCATTATGTTCAATAAAAGTGGCAAAAGCAGACACCTACGCCTTGTTCTCAATCTTAGGACTTGGTCTACTTTTCCTTTCCGTTCTATCAGTTTTTGCTGCACACATTTTGCAGTTCTGCCCCTTTGTGCACATCCCTTTAGTATTTCCTGTTTTCTCTGTGGAGTGATCCTGGATCTATTTGGCTCTGCAGTTTGTGCTATAATCCCTCTACTTCTTCTTCTGTGGTTGCTTCTCTCATTTTCTCTTCATTCCTACATCTGCCTTCATTTTTCCCGGCATCTCTGTCTTTTCCCTTGGATTTCCTTTCCTCTTATAACTTCTTTGAGGGCTTTCTTTGCCTCTTCACTCTTCCTTGCCATTTTCTTTCTTTCTCTCTGCTGCTAAATACTTCTGTTCCTTTAAAGCTAAGGATATTGGTGGGAAGCACAGAAGCTGCTCTGTGGAGTGTCCCTGGTGACCACGGGTGGAGGGGCAGACAACAAATGGCACCACCTGCCCCTAGGGCAGTTTTCTCTCCTTTCTTGGATTTTGGCTGAGAATAGGGAAAGCAGGCTTTGGGTGAAAGACATCATTATCAGTGTTTATGTTATGACTCATCTTGAGCTTTCCTGCAATACTTAAACAGGCTAATATTTCTGGAAAGTCACTTGGCTTTAGCCTATTGCATTCAATTCATTAGACAAGGTCATTTTTGAAAGAGTTTTCTGGTTTTCATTATAAGCCACTCTGTCCTGCTTAGTGCTATCAAAATGTTGATTTAAATGCCCCCTTGTCTATCATGCAAAGTTAATAATGATACTATTAAGTTTCCCTACTCCTACCGCAGGAGCCGTTAGCAGTGGCTCTTAAAGTATAGCATGCATTTAAATCACCAGTTAAAATGGGGCTTCCTGAGCCTCAGCACCAGAAAGTAGAGAACAGAGCTGGGTGGGGCTCAGAAATTTATATTTTTACAAGCCACACTACCACATCTCATGATTCTGACACAGCAGATTTCACACTACACTCTAGAAAGCACTGCTATAAATGATTGTCAGTTGATCCAAAAGTGATACGGTGTAATTTTTTTCACCTGTGACCCTCAGGCCCACGCGTGGCTCTGTTGACCCCTCTACCTCAGGCATAGGAGAGACATATTAATAATAGTAAGAATATAAGACATTAACTATGACAATGAAACAGAAGTTTTAACTGACCTCTCCTACGTATATGCCACCGTGTTTTGTTGGGTTTTAGGCCGATGCAAAAACCCAGGCATGAAAAGCGTGGCCTCCAATTACTTTATTGATATTTATATGTGACTTTTGAACCTATATGAGCGAGAGGTGCTATCTCAGATAAGCTGAGTTCTGTTTCTTGGGTTTCCTGTTTAACTAAGCATAGCCGGTCACTGTCCTAGGATCAGATGGATGGACAGAGCTGGCACTCACAGATGGGCCAGAAACCCGTGCTAGCTGAGACCTGCCCACCTCCTCCTTGGCACAGTCCCGGCAGTGTCTGTCACTCTCGCCTCCCACCCTGATTAGGCCCAAAGCCTGCCCACTTGAGCTCTGTCATCGCTCCCATCAACCCTCGCAAGCACCCCTCATGGGTTGAGCCAAGGGTGGCCGGGGCTGGCAGCAACCCAAGAGAGAGCAGTGAAACTGGGTTGGGGGAGAACGTCTGTGGTGAAAGTCCGGGCCCCCCCCGGGCTGAGTCCTGACATGACCCAGTCCCCCCAGGACCGAGAATCCCTGCCAGGCTGATGGGGGCTGGCCGGACATCGTTTGCCTCTCGCACTTGGCAACATCTTGCGTCGCCCTTGCTCTGATCCTAAATCTCCAGCTCATATGTTCCTTTCCCCACTCTCCAGCAGCCCAGCTCACTGCGCTCTCTCAGCTGCTGCCAGCCTTGGCGCCCCTGGCTGTAAAGCCAGCTCCAGGCTCATCTTTCACTCCAGCCTCCTTTCTGTGAATTCCAATAGCCCATGGCAGGGGCGTGGCTCTCTGACACTTATTTTGCAGTCAGAGTCATGTCTAAGTCTCTTCTGTTTTGTCCATCTCTCCTCCCTAAGGGGAAGGACCCCATATTGTGCCTTGGGTCTCTCATCTAGCTCCTTAGAGATACTCGGCATGCTTTGGATGAATGGATGGATGGGCCCATGCACTTCATAAGTTCAAGGGACTTCTGAGCCAAAGTGGGAAGAGGCAATTGTCACTAATTACAGTGATTAAGAGTTACAAACATGAGGAAGAGAAAAAAATAGAGTCAATATGTCTCCTAAATTCCAAGAAAACTGGAATACTCTCATCCCATCTGACTGCAATTTTCTCCTGTTGACTTATCATCTTTCTCCTGCTGGTTTTGTTAGTTTGGTTGGTTGGTTACTTCTCTGTCGTCTGTCCTAGAGACTGGGGTCATCTCTTATTGGTTGGCATATGCAGTCCTGGGCACTGGTGCAATGCTTGTTCTTTCCAGAAACATTAGGATTTGCTTTGACCACAGATGATTCTATTTTTTTTTTAATTTAATTTTATTATTTTTTTATTTTTTTAAGTTGGCTTCACACCCAGCACAGAGCCCAACACGGGGCCCAAACTCATGACCCTGAGATCAAGACCTGAGTTGAGATCAAGAGTCAGACACTTAACTGACTGAACCGTGCAGACACCCCAGATGATTCTTTTGAGTACAAAACTAACTTCATAAAAAAAAAAAAAGTTGTACTAAAT
Source organism: Panthera leo (assembly GCF_018350215.1). NCBI lineage: Eukaryota > Metazoa > Chordata > Mammalia > Carnivora > Felidae > Panthera > Panthera leo. The sequence goes on from NC_056686.1 coordinate 98,411,874, forward strand.
AATATGCACAATTCAGTGTAAATAAGCATATATGATAGTATACCCTTTCTATCTTTATATTGCATTGTATAGATATTTATTACACCAGTGTTACCTCTGTATTGATGGAATCAAAGTAGATCTCATCTTTAAATGAATTAATGAGTCTCTTCTTTAAATAGTTTATCCCAGTCATTAAGAATACAGCACTTGGCATCAGCGACCTGGATTCCTGACTTGGCCCTACGTGCTGTGACTCTGCTATAAAATATGGATGATTACAGCCTATTTCACAAGGCTGTTGTAAAGATTACATGAGATAATGCATGCAAAGTTGTTGACACAGCTTTGGGCATGCGGTAAGTGCCAAATAAATGTTATATTTTGTTCTTAATATTATGACAGCTGGATAAGGTTCTGGACCTTGTGCCAATTCCAAAGGATCAAAGCCGAATGGACTGGAATGGAAAGAAAGCAAGAACTATGAATTGAGGACCTGCTATGATCAAGGTACGTGCTAAACAAAAGTGTGTAAGGCATGTTAGAGCATCAAGGACCGTGTGATTTCATTAAGGGAGAAGCTAATGAAAAATTACCTGGTAGTACTAAAGAAAACAAGGGTTATGGAGACTTAGAGCTTGTGAGCAGGGAGGTCAAACCATGCAGAGCCTAGTGGGGGCTGTGATAAGCAGCGTGGATTTAACTTCCACACACTCAGAATGAACTCTCAAATCCCTAACGTGGCCAACAGGGCCCTGCCCAGTTTGGCCTGCCTGACTCTCCAACCTCATTTGGGGCCACTCAGCCTCTTACTTAATACCCTCTTCTTCAGTTCCTCAAAACGTCAAGCTGTCTCCTGCCTCAGGAGGTCTTTGTACAGGGTATCCTCGTTCAGCTGTGTCCCCACGCCCAAGGCTGGGCACCGGCCGCAGCTGTCTGCCAGAAATGCCTGGTTCTAGTCACACAAAGGCACGGAATGTGCCCCGCTTCCACGCCCCCACCCCTCTTCCAAGAAGAGCCTTTCCTTCATACTTCACCAACTCTTACTAACCTTTTTTTTTTTAATACTTTTTTTTAAATTTTTTTTTAATGTTTTATTTATTTTTGAGAGAGAGAGAGAGAGAGAGAGGCAGGGGCAGAGAGAGAGGGAGACACGGAATCCGAAGCAGGCTCCAGGCTCCGAGCTGTCAGCACAGAACCCTGATGCAGGGCTCAAACCCATGAACTGAGAGATTACAACCTGAGCTGAAGACGGACATTTAACCAACTGAGCCGCCGGGCACCCCTATCAACTTCTACTATCCTTGAAGTCTACACGTAAATGTCAGTTTCTCAAAAGGCACCCCCTGACCCCCAATCTGAATTGGGTGCCTTCTGTACTCTTGTCCAAGGAAGCCTGGGCTTCTCCTTCATACCTCTTTCTCAGTTCATAAGCATACCTCAACCTACACAATCATTTGTCTATACCTACTCATTTGATAGCCTGTCAGCTCTCTGTCCACTTCTGTTTTTCTCCCCATACTCTCCTCAATATAGTACCTGACCAGAATGGATCTCAAAAAACATTAGTTCCCTGCTTTTGGTATGATCTCATCTAAATGTAGAATCCAAAAACAAAACTGAACTCATAGATACAGAGAACAGATGGGTGGTTGCCAGAGGTGGTGTGGCGGGGAGGGGGGTGGCTGAAATCAATGAAGGGGGTCAAAAGGTACAAATGTCCACTAATAAGACAAATAAGTCCTGGGGGTGTAATATAGAGCATAATGGGTATAGTTTTGTATATATATTATCCATATTTACATATATATTATATATGTTTATTTTATATATAATACTGTATTGTATATATATATATATATAATACTGTACTATATATATAAGTATATATATATATATATATATATATATATATATATATACAATACTGTATTGTATGTCTGAAAGTTGCTAAGAGAATAGATCTGAAAGTTCTCACAAGGAAAAAATTAGCAACTATTTGTGGTGATGGATGTGTTAACTAAACTTACCACAGTGATCATTTCACAATATATACATGTATCAAACCATTATATTGTATACCTAAATCAAATACAATGTTATATGGCAGTTATATCTTAATAATAATTGTTTCATTGAATATTTTCATAAAACAAAAATAAGATATACTGAAGTCATCTGGTTACATTAACTGATGGAAGTGTTATATTACTGAATTCATCTGTAAAATGAAAATATGATAAACACTGCCATACTTTTCGCCTATCATTTAAATCCCAAATTCATAGGATATCACATTCAACTCCTGATTTTCAGGAAAATCTATTTATACAGCCAAAATCTGTTCTGAAAAGTAGAATAGTTACTGTCTTTTGTATCCGCACATTGAATATGTTACTATTTCACATCCATGTTGCACATGAAGTAACCTATAAATTGCAATTTTAAGGGACTATGGTAGGTACCATCTGTACAATATGGTGCACAAATTTCTCAATTAAGCACTTTCCTATGGAAATTTCATAAGGAAATTTCTGACTTTCCTTGAAGTATCAGAAGAGCTGGAACTACATCTCTACCTTTTAGTAGATAAAAACACCATTTGTTTTTTAAGTAAATGAATGAATGAAAGAGGAGGCTGCTTGGAAAAGGAGAGGCCCACTAGACTTTGAACAAGGAGAAGTGTGTGGATAGGCAGAGGAGAGCAGCGAGGGCATCTCAGGAAGACAAAATGGCAGAAGTGGAGGTTTGGAGATGCAGACGTGCAGAGTGAGTGTAGAAGAGGCTGACTTACTTGAACAGAAAGCTTATTTGAGGGCACTGAATGGAGTGGTGTATTTAAGGTACACAAGAGAAAGAGTGTAAAGGATGTGAATATTAGGACGAGCAGTTCTGAGTTGGGGGTGTTTGGGTAAGAGAACGATATGACTAATTTGAGCTTGAGGAGGGTTGATCTGAGGGCATAGCCCGGACAGACAGAAAGAAGAGTGGAAAGGAAAGGTGACCAGCTGAGAGGCTGATGCCATTGTCTGCATGGGAGATGACTGATCTTAGACTGAGGCAGCAGCAGTGGGTGGAGTGGTGATGCTACAAGCGAAGAGTCCATCAGACTGGCCACTCTTCCATGGCTTTGGAGAGAGAAGGGAGGGAGACCACACAAAAAGAGGAGGCAAGATGACTCCAGGGTCTCCAGCCAGGGAACGGGGTGAAGGACAAAACAATGGCATCAGGAGGGCATGCCAGAACCGGAGGCAGGGTTCTCAGCTTGGATTTAGATGCAATGCGTTCATGGCAAAGTCCAGCCAAGAGCTCGAGGTGTCAAGCTGGCGCTCAGGGGGGAGAGGGCCCAAATGGAGTGGTGGAGGTGAGAGGTGGAAGTTTAAGGGTGGGTGGCATCTTCAGGGACAACAGTGGGTAAGGAAACCACAGGGTCAAAGACTGACCACCTCATAGGAAGCAAGAGCAGGAAGACAGAGGAGCCTGCTCTGGAGGTGGAGAGGAGTAGGGGGCAGAAATCAGAGAAGGACAGGGAGCGTAGTGACTCCAAAGTCATGAGAGGAGAGTGGCTTGAGAAGAAGCAGGTGGTCGGTTCGAATATTGCAGGGAGGAGTCATGGACAGTAGGACCACCATGAGGTCTCCTTTCAGGACTGGTAAGTCACTGGTGACCTTTTAGAGAAGAGCTGGGCCAGGAGCCAAAGCACTGGGAGTTAAGCATTTGAGTGGGTGGCAAGGACATGTTAGAGCAGGTGTGGATCACTTGTTTAAGAAGTTTGCCCATGAAAGGTAGGAGAGAGTGGCACAGCAGCACTGGGGGGCACGTCGTGTGGGGCACGTCCCGTGGGCCTCAGGACAGCATATGCGGAACACCAGGGCCCCATATTTGTCCCTCCAAGTCCAGTCCCTTTGTGGCATGCCTCACCTCCAGGGACAGATTGAAGAAAGCTACATTCATACTGCATTTCATGGTCAGAGGGAAGGTGGGGAAGGCATGGGGTAACAGAGGAAAGACAGTGGCTCCATTAAAGGGAACTGAGTGTGTGTGGGGGATACCTTCTGTAAAGTCAAGAATCCGAAGAAAAGGGAGGACTGAGGAGCCTGGGGAAAAGTATCACTGATCTTTGCTCCAAGTGAACGTCCCTCAGGCCAGTCATTAAAAATACCCTGGCTGCAATCCTGTTCTTCCCATGTAAGCCAAGAAGCAAACTGTTTTCACCCACTGTCCCTGATACCATCTGGCAACGTGTCAAGCAATTCAACAACTGTGTGTCCTCCCTTGAAACCGGAGAGCTGATGTTTATCCCCGGTAATCTCCTGTCACTTTCCACCACCCTCAAATGAGGCCCGGGCTATGTATAGCTGGGCATTGCACGTGATGTCTCCACGCGGGGGGGCAGGCAAGGGAATGGAGCAGCTATTTTATGAGAGTGAAGTAAATATTGGGGCCTGTTGGGGCTGGAATGGGTGGCCTCTGATTATTGGGGTAAGAGGGGAGCTGTTGACTGTTTTATTGGCACCGTGAGGCTCTCACTTTGCTCAATGCCAGGGAAGAAACCCAAGGGCCAAGGCTGTGTGTTTTACACTCTGCCATGTTGAGAGCAGTATAGCAACTATAATAAAAGTATCACCCATTGGGTGTTCGTTCTATGCTCCAAGGCCTTGCATGAATTATCTTATTGAATCTTCCCCAAACCCACATAAGAGTAGAAGTTTGCAGATGAGGAAATGGAGGCATAGAGAGGTCAAACAACTTGCCTAAGGCCACACAGTGCTTAAGTAACATAGCTGGGCTCCCGACCTGACACCGTGGCTCCGGAGCCCCGGCTCTCACCCATTACATTCTACTCCTGCACCTGGGTCTTAGAGAAACCCAGGCTCCAGTCATCAGCTGTGAGACTCTGAGCAGATCACAACTTCTCCCATCTCAACTTTCTAGTCTACAGATGAGATCTCATTCTTGTAGAGGTTACATGGGAGCAAGTGCTTAAGGAAGGTTTGTTCCCTCTAAAGTCACTTGGGGCAACACCATGACATTGAGCTGGTAGTCAGTGAATCCGAGCCCACATCAGCATTACTTGGAGGAAGGTCTCGTGAAAACACAGATTTCCTGGGCCCACCTCAGAGTTTTTGACTCATCAGGTCTGGGATGGGATTTGTGACACGCACTTGCATTCATGACGAGAAATGCATCCCTGGTGACGCTGATGCTGCTGGTCCCAGGCCCACACGTTGAGAACCACTGCTTACAATGGTCTCTAGCCTATAATCACAATCTTTTATCACATAGCATCTTGCGATGTCCATACAGACTGAATGAGAAAGGCCAGGTTTTTCCCTTTTCACACTAAAAACATTGTTGCAATGGAATTTTTTTTAAAAAAATGGCTTTGACTGACATGGGACCAGGCCGCGCCCTTTAACCTTGTTCTCAGTGGGGTTCTGTTGTGCCCCAGAGGCTGTGAAAATGACATCTGGCAGTCCCGGACCTGACCTCTTCTGTAGCTCCCTCCTCAGCCTGCCTTAGAAGGGAGTCCCACAAAGTAGTCACTATGTTCTGGAAGCCAGAGAGACACCAGCCCTTTTCTTTTTAAATTTTTTAAAAATGTTTTTATGTTTGAGAGAGAGAGAGAGAGAGAGAGAGAGAGAGTGCATGAGCACAAGAGGTGGGGGACAGAGAGAGAGAGACAAGAATCTGAAGCAGGCTCCAGGCTCTGAGCTGTCATCACAGAGCCTGACGCAGGGCTCAAACTCATGAGCCATGAGATCATGACCTGAGCTGAAGTTGGACGCTTAACCAATGGGGCCCCAGAGACCAGCCGTTTTCTAACTAAAACTTCCATAGTTTGGTGCACCTCATCCAAAAACAAACAAACACACAATGCAAGAGGTGCTTCAGCTGACGGAGAAGCTTCCTAAAGATAAAACAATGAGCAGACCAGGAGCTCTTTGACTTGTTGCTCCCAGAGCACGTGGTGAAAAGCAGAAGAGAAGCCTGTTGCTGCTTGGCTGAACCGTATCAAATGTCTGACCAGTGTCTGTTCTGCTAGCATCTGCTAATGACAACAAATAGCATGGATATCCAAAGCGTGGGGACAGCAACATGCTCTCACGTACCCAATAGTTTCAAGAACAGCCCTTTGTTGTGTGCCAAACATGTGCCAGTCGCCTTACACATCCCCTTGTTTCTCTTTGTAAGAGCTCTGTGCTGAAGGTATTGCGGTTTCTAATTTTACAAAGGAAGGCTGGAGGAGTGAAGTGACCTGCCTGTGCAAGGACACTAGTGCAAGGACTCCAACCAGGTGGGTCTAACTCTGAGCTGTGTGCTTCTCTGCCAGGGGATATTGAGGGCTCCCGTTTATGTGTTGTGTCCACTTTTTTCTTTGAGTCTGGGGGATGCTCTCATCTTCTTCATAAATAAATCGGGTGAGTGTGGTCAGATCTGTTTGGTGTCCTGAGCCAACTTGGCCGTGTGTGTCGGTGTGAGGTACAGGCAGGTGAGCATGTGAGGGAGTACCTGTTGGCTCGCCTGGCCCGCCTCCATGCCCAGCACACAGCAGATGGTGAGGAGAGGCCGGTCTGGCGTGGGGCACCGGGCAGCAGGCAGGCACTCCTGGAACAGGCTCTGCGGGCACTCAGAAGCGGGTCTGGCCGGCCCAGCCCAGCACGCTGCAAGATGGCGCACTGGCCATCTTCCTGCATGGCTGTCCAAACAGAAATGGCTTATCTGGATAAAATCACATCCAGTTTTCAGAAGAGGGAGCCTCTGAGGCTTTTTTGTACAGACTCAATACTCTGGACGGCTGGCTTTCTTGGTGGAAGAAGTCATTTTAGATGCTAAGGCCGAGCTGTCAATTATACAAAAATCCTCCACACCAACCACTGAGACTCAAACTACAGGAGAGTGGGGCTGCTGCTTTTAAAGAAAAACCGAGTGATTCTGAAACATTTTATTTTTGACTTTTTATTTTACTGCTTTATCTTATGATAGTTTTATAGTGGTGACTTTCATGGTATTTCACGTCTCCATTTAAACATGTTTAACTTTGGGAGAAGGTCTACCTAAGGGATTTGATGGCCAGACTTGAGTAACATAGTGAGAGAAGAAACTTCCAGTGGTTTAGAAGTTCTGAGTCAACAGTGTGTTTTCCATTTCGTGAATCTCTGTTCCATCTCTATATGGAAGGAAGAATTTCACTGTCGTCAACTCAAGCCATGATCTTATAATAGCACTTCTGTCTTTCCAACATCTGCCCCTGGGAAGTGCACAGCAAACTCTCATCAAATATTTGGGCGGCACTTGGGCTCTAAGGAGATCTGCAATTTAAGAGTGGGCATGGTTATACATCGTGGGAGAGAGGACTGGCTTTATGTGAGGGTTTGTTCCCAAAGCCAAACCAAAATAAGCCTGACCTCATCCAGTTTTACAGAGGGCAGCAGGTGCAAGTTTGGAGAATGCCATTTTTGGGCAGTGAACAGTTGGAAGAAATACCTGAATCCTGTGTGTGTTGCTATTCTCTGCCCACAGTTCCCACATCATTCCATCTGTAGATTTACTCGACTCCAGCAACTTAATTTTGCCTTCCTCTCCTGGGGTTTAGGAATGCAATCATGGGGACATTTGCCAGTGCTAAATAGGTTTGAAGGTAGGGTCAGCCTCACAGAGCCCAGAAGTTTCTGCCCATGCTGGATATATAGTTGGGACTGAGAGTCCTGTGGTTTAAAAAAAATCAGTTTTACCCCTATGTCAGTGGGATTAAGCAAAGATGACAAACAGGTCCCTGAATCTGACAGAGTCAACCTAATTTTATACTATTCCACTCAATGCTTTTTTGGAATAAATTTAATGTTAAAAAGAGATCAAGGACAAATATATTTTCAATATAGGCAACACATTTATAATTGCTTGCCTTTCCCTCTCTTTCCATCCATCCATCCATCCATCCATCCATCCATCCATCCATCCAGTGTTTTCTGGATTTTTATTAAATCCCAGTAGGTGCTAAGCATTAGCCCATTTGCTCACACTGGTCATTTTGGTTCAACATAATCCAATTGTACAATTAAATGTTGCTCAAGCATGGGTGAGAATCCAGAATACAAGCTAAAGACTCTTGTCCCTTTTTAAGTTGGCCTTGCTTACAAACACAAAGCAATCCCTTTCAGCTGTTCCTTGGTTTAGAGGAAGGAACATGTCATTTGGAACCAAACAGACATGAATTCAAATCCTGATACATGCTCTGCCATTTTATAGCTTTGTGACCTTGGGCAGTCTACTTTCAGGATCAGTTCTTTGCACATGATGTAAACAAATGTTGTTAAGAGTTAAGTAAAGTAACATATATAAAGCGCCCATACTGGGTACGCTTCACGGTAAATTCATAACAAGTGCTATCTCCCGTCTCCTCCTTCTCTTCTGTTCACTTAACATTCACTCAACAAACACCACTGAGTGCCCACCATGAGTCAGATGCTAATGTAGGTGCTGGCATACAGCAATGAAGAGAACATTTTGCCTCTGCCTTTGTGGATTTACATTCTCTAAGGGCGTCACACAACGGGCACCGTGCCAGCCAAGCTCTATGGAGAAAAGACAGAGTAGGGAAGACAGGTCAAAAGGAGTGCTCAGAGAGTGATCTGTGTAGGAGGTCAGGGAAATAACTTCTTTCATAAGATGCCATTTAAGCAAAGAACTAAAGTTCTTTGAAGGTGAGTTCTTAGCATTAATGAAAGAACATCTCCTTAGCTGTAAGGGGCCATGCCATCTGCATTTTGTAAGGAAGCAGGTATGAATATTTGATGGATCAATGAAAGGGTGAATGTTTCTCTTTGGGGAGCCATGGGCTAAGTTTCACATTATAGAACGCTCACGAGTTTGCTGTAACCAGTTTTCTCATAGTTTTCTGTTAAACATGGTAACACCTTAGTATCCCCTCTTCTCTAGGGTTCTCTGATTTGTCATTTCTTGGCAGAAAAGGGCAATGCAACACAGCAACCCAATAGATGTTTTTCGTCTTTCTGAAGGTAAATGCTGGACCCTGACTGAAGATTACTTTCTGATCTGACCTTAGAAAACCCTGTAACTCAAAGGGAAACCTCTCGGGTAGGGTAAGGCTTCCCATGAGCCCAGTCATCCCCTTTTAAGGAGGTCCAAAGTTTCAATCACTGACTGTCAGAGAGGACAGTGGGAGTGCACTGGGAGGCTTGGGTGAGACCCAGAGCAGATTTGAATCCCTACAGCCCCAGTAACCAACTTATCCCAGCAGTTCAAACCAGAGGTGTGCTAACCGGTCCAATAGCACTGGAGAGAGGCAAGAGACAAAGGGTCAAGCAATGACAACACGATTCTGGTCATCTAGAAAATTTCTCTAACCCAAGAGGCCAGTACTATGCTTTGGAAACTTTAACATGCCTATGAATCACTTGGGAAATGCCATTTAAATGGAACCAGCGCCCAGGTGATGTCACTGGAACTGCTCTGGGTTCCACATTTTGAGCATCAAGTCTCAAGTGCCTGTAAACTTGGCTGCATGCGAGAATCACCCAGGGAGCTTTTAAATTCTGTAGTACATAGATATCATCTCTTACCTCATCATCAATGAAATCAGGATCTGGGAGGAGAAGACCCAGGCACCAGTATTTTTAACAATTCTGTGGTGATTCCAATATGCAGCCAAGGTTGAGACCTATTGCAACCGGCCAAGAACACGGTCTAAATTTCGAGCAACAGGTGAAGAGAATTAGCAGTTGATAAGCACTGGGTATATATTTCAGACCTTCAATTAGGCATCCTACATAGATGAACCTCCTAAACAGTAATCAGCATAACCAAATGATAATACCTGATACGTGTACAGCTTCTTATAATGTTATGAGAAATTTCCATTCATCTGCTTTCATTGAAGTCTTCTCATTCACTGATAGAAACTACACGACTGGTTTAGCAGAGGAGCAAAACGCGGGGCTCGTCTGTGACTTGCCCTGGATCCAAAAGCAAGTGTCTGGGAATTTCAGCACTCTGAACTCCAGTTGTCTGCTTTTCCTGAGCATGGCTCCCTCAACTGAGGTCAGGTGTAAGGGGACGGCCATGCTCAGAAAGCACACACGAGAGTCACGTCAATGACACTGGGCGCACTGCCGGGTCTGAAGAGGTTGTGCTCCCAGCCGAAGATATTTCACCGATGTGCAAATCGATTAGGAGACTAGGTTCTGAATAGAGAAGGGAGCTCGGTCTGTTAGGGACCTTGGTAGACTCAGAGCAGCAGCAGCAAGAGATTTGCTTAAATAGTGGCAGAACCCAGAGGCCAACATGGCCCAGGATTCTGATCCTTGATTTTGCTACAGATGGTGGAACCGGCCTCCCCCAGCCCCACAGGGTCTCATGCATAATCTGTGCCAGAGTCACCATCTAAAATTATTGGAAAATAATCTGCTTACCAGTCCTGGAAAATTGGTCATAACAACAGGCTGTCTTCTTCCTGGTGGATAGGCCATTTCCAATAATTTTATGTGACCATCCTGCAATCAATATCTAAGAGGGCCCAGGACAAAGCCACTGGGCAGATTGTGTGCGGATGGCAGCAACTTTCATGTGGTGAGTGGAAGTCGGACTTCCATAAGCAGGAAGAAGAGAAGGTCCCCAGAGGGGGACACAGAGGAGCAGCCTCGGACCTCACACCCCAGCTGAGGCCTGTTGAAAATAACAGGAATACCAAGTCAACCTGGCATGAAACTACCAGGATGGTGTGGCTGTTCCTGCAGGACCCTGGGCCGCCTGCCCTAGGGACTGCCTAAGGGACCTAGCTCCCCCTCAGCAACTGAACCGGTTTTCACTGTTCACAATGAGGAAGGCACAGCTCGTTCATCACTCGTTCACTGGCTCACTTGTTGATTTATTCATGCTAACGTTACTCAGAGTCTGGTAAGAGCAGTGGGTATTTGGTGAATTAATATTTCTGTTCAGGGATTCACGATACTTATTTTCATGTTCCAAATCGCTCAGTAACTTGCCTGAGAAGATCCCCCAAGGCTTCTCCTAATCCAATAAATATATATCGGTTATGGGTTGGCCTGTTTGCATGCTCCCACAAAACACATGTACACACTTAATAGTATCAGCTTTGAACATGAGGGGTGCCTGGGTGGCTCGGTAGGCTGGGTGTCTGCACTGTGACTGAAAATGTGGAAGGGGTCTAGTTAATAAACGGTGTTGGCGAAAAAGCTTAGTGCATCAGGCACGGACTTGGCAAAGCCCGGGAGAGCAGAGGGAGAGCTGAACATGGGGAGGGGGTGCTTCAAGAATCTGTGATCACGGGCAAGCCACTCGTCCTCTCTGGGGCTTAGCTGCCTACGAAAAAGCAACATGGCACCGTGTCACAAATCCGGAGCTCTCTGAAAGTGGCCTGGTGTCCTCAGTCTATGAAGTGATAGGGTTAGGCTGGGGCCGTCTAAAATCGTGACTCAAGAGTGGAGTGCGGACTGCAAGTTGCCGGTATTTGTGAAGTACTTCCTGTTTGCCAGAAGCTGTGCTCTTGCCAAGCCACCACTGCCGTCTCCACATCACCAACATGGAGCCCGAACGCAGAGGGGCATCCTCCTTGGGAACGGGGCCCCAGGTCTACCTGACTCGGAAGCCCATGTTAGAGCGCACCACTTCTCAAGTATTTCGACCCAAGACAGATGGGTGATGTTGGAGGACTTTCTGTGACACCCTTTCTAGGGCGCGTGATAGCAGCAGTAACTTGCACGGCAGTTTCAAAGGAAAAGTAGAAGCAAGAAACAAAAGGACAAGGAGGAATCAAAATCACCGGGCACGTCCTCCTCCTGTGCTTGAGTCCGGTGAGGCTAACAGAATCTGGCTGCTGTGGTGTAACTCAGTTATGGTCTGGGCTGAAGCTGAAGGAAACAGCATACAGCATGGCAACTCCCTTTATAATTGTGTTGACACCTCAACAGGAAAATGGGGGAAAGGCACTGAAGAATAATTCATGGGAGAAAGAAATATAAATGGCAGATAATTTTATGGGAACATTCCATCTCGCTAAAAATCAAAGAATTTTCATTAACACTACAATGAAAACCTCAACAGACAAAGATTTTTAAAACTGAAAATTGTGTCAACATCCCCAAATGGACAACTTATCTTAAGAATATGCATGGTCATACCATGGAGTGCTAGGCCAGCCTTAACATTGTTTGTCAAGAATATTAAACTCTTTCGTGACACAGAAATACAATGTACTGAAGTGAAAAAAGCAGGAAACAAAACTGTAGAATCGGTAAAACCCACTGAAAACTGTACGTTTACATATAGACAGAAAGTACGGGGGAGAAATCTATCAGAACGTGAAACGTGTTGCTTTCTGGGTGGATGCTTTTATTGCCTTCTTTTTCCTTTTCCATATATTCCAACATTTCTAAGTGAGCGTGTGCTATTTTGTGGATAAAATGCCCAACCCGGAAGCGGGATTCCCAGCTGCCTGAGTCCTGTCACTACAAAGCCACGGCTATGAAGTAAAGGTTCAGAACAATCTAGATGGTGTTCAAAGAGAACGTTTCATCGAACATGGCATCCATTCAGCCAGCCTCTACAGAACTTCTCTATAGAACTAGCTACCACGCACTGCCCCTGGTGCCCTCCAGAGCCAGACCCTGGCCAAACTGGAAAGCAGTTTGAGCTCGGTGTCACCTGGTGACATTTAATTTGCCCTTTTTCTGCCCAAGCTTTCAGTGACTTTCTATTCTTTCCCTACTCCTCTTCCCCCTTGTCAAACCCTGTTCCCGCACGGGACTCAAACGTGGTCAGATGCAGGTATAAGTGACTGGCAACATTTTAAAGGACTGCTACTCTCAGAGGGGCTTAACTGTGTTTGGAGAAAAATCCTCCCCTAGAGGAATGAGACCCTCATGGGCAAATTTTAGGAAAATTGGGTGGGAAGATCCCCGAGGGCTGTCAGAATCCTTGCTCTTGCGGTTCCCTCCCCAGCCCTTGCTTATTGGCCTGGTAAATTTTCCTCGTTTTCACAAACCAGTTCTTCCTTGTTACACCTTCTGTGTCTCTCCCTGGGAAGCAGGGCCCTTGCTCTTTGTGCTCTGGGAGTACCTTCTAAGTTGCTCTACTCTTAACAGTGACCCCATTGCACTATAGTTTTTTATTTGCCCTTCTTCCATAATAGGTCAAGAGCCACCTGAGGGTCTCATTTTCCTGTGTCCACAGCATCTATCCCAAGACCCAACATCTAAGTAACAGACAGATGACTGATTGATCAGCATTCAAGACCCTGAGCCAGGGAGTGACCTGCTCACCCTGTGGAGGGGGATGTTTCTGGGTCATTTTTCTTGTCATCCCTTAGAATGGCAGGCAAAGTATACACAGATGACCACAGTTCCTCTGGGCTTTTAGCAGAATGGGGTGGGCCTTACATGACAGGTTATGAGCTCCTAATCCCTAAAGATGTCTCAGGTGTTTCAACTGGGGGATAGCAACTAATAACGGTAGAATGAAATCAACTTAATAGGTTGGAATCAATATTTTTTTTAATGAAGACAAACAGAATAGACTAGAACAGAAAGAATAAAACAGAAGACAAAATAATTTTGTTAAAAACCCAAGTATTTCTCCAAATAATAATTAGTATTGTCCCATGAAATCTGTGTTTCCGTTGTGTATGTGTCCCTGATTACTAGGTTGTGGTGAATTATGACACAGAGATACCAGAAGCCACCTTCCTGAACTGGCTGGAGGAGAGGAGCCAACTGTCCCCTGCACTGTCCGCCCATGGCTGAGACCTCACTTCCTGTGGACATTGGCTGGGGGCTGCGTCCTTGCCTCTTATCCCCCTAAAGCCACTGCGCTGGAACAGGCAGCATACTTTCCTTCATGCAGGTCTCAGGTCCAGGGAATTCAGAGGACAAAATAACTGTTTTGACTATGAAGAAAATGTAGAGGCTTAAATCACTCTCTTTCTACCCATGGGATTCTTGGAATCAGTTTTGTCCTGGACTCTGAGAAAGAGCCTGCACCTGACAGGTACCCCCAACACCCCGAAAACCTCCCTCCATTCTCACCCCCCACCTCCATCCTCACTAAGGGAGCATGGTCTCCTGCCTGGTCGGGGCATCTGCATAAGTAGTGCCTCCCTCCAGGGCTATGCGCTTCTCAACCGTGAGTGTGATACAGCTGGCCTCACCAGGTCTGGGCCCGCGGCAGAGCAACTCTAAGGCAGACTCAAAGCGATCCTCAACAGAGTATCTAGCAGCTAACTGAACTCTGTCTCATTTGGTTCTAGCAATATTGCAGTGCAGGGGCTAAGACCACCTTTGCCTGCACTAGTTGGGTGACCCGGGGCAACTTACCTTCTCTGTGCCTCAGTATCCCCCTATAAAATGGGGATGGGAACTGTACCTATGTCACAGAAATACTGTAAGGATTAAACTAGCTAACATATACAAAGTGCTTAGAACCGTCTCTGTAAACAGTAAGCATTCACTAAATCTTAATTATTGTTACATAATTATCTCTTAAGCATGTATGATGGTTTTTTCTATGTTTATAGATGAGAAAATGAGACCCAGAGGAATTAAGCAACGTGCCCTATGTCATGTGCCCAGGAAAGGCAAAGCCAGAATATAAATCTAGATCTCCCAACCCCAAGTTCTGTGTCCTTCTTCCCCTAAGGATGCCCACCTCAGTTTTAGCACCTTGCAGGGCATCAACTATGTCCTTTGGGTCTCTGCCAGGCACTCTTGGATCAAAGGGGCGTGAAGGGATGGTGAGCCCAGGGGAAAGTGCCTTCTCAGGGCCCTAGGTCTTTGCGGGAGATACATTCTTGGGGGAGAGTATGTGTACATGTGTGCATGTGTATGTGTGTGTGCACATGTGTTGTAATATGATGGGGCATCAGAAATGGGAAGTCATTGCTTGTACTGGCATTCTTTTTGAGTTCCAGGCTGCCAGACAGTGATGAGCATATAGGGTAGGATCTTTATGCCTTCAATTAACTTTTTCAGTCTCTCAATAACTGAGTACGGCAGTTTGAGACAGAGATAATGATATGAGCGAGGATTTCAGGGGCTGAGTAGCAGCTATGCTATACGTCCTGGTTTTTTTCCAGCCTGCAATGTTCCCATAGATAGCACAAAGATCTAAAAACTGTTCCTGCTTTCTCTTTGCATGCAACCCACAAGACGAACGTCCACTTGCAGCCCCCAGGATAAGCCTGAGACAAAACATAATGGTAGTGGTGATATTTTTTAAACGCTTAGTTTTTTGTCAACCTGAGCTCTCTGTAATGACCAGACTGCCACATATAAGTGCTCTGAGAATAGGTGCTTGTATGATGATCGGGAGACACTTAGGATTCTGAAGTACTTTAAAGTATCCAACATATTTGACTATATGTCACATGGTTTTCATGGAGTTTATTTGAATCTTTTTTTTTAAGATTAAAATCTATATGAGTTTCATACATGGTAACTCTCGTAATCACAATATTTGATTAAGCTGAGCTTTCTGAAGTGCTAGTTAACAAGCTGCTGTAATTCTCAAATGTCTCTTTCCACAGGTTTGTGCCTGGGCTGGGCACGGGGCTGATAAGGGATCTTGGTGACTACTAGAATTCCTGGCACTCACAGGTGCTCCTGAAGTGTAAGTGACCTTACACTGTCCAGGAGGCGCTGCAGGAATTGGCCCTGGAGCCCTCACCAAGGAGTAGAGGATGGGCCCCACAGTGCCAGGCTTAACAGACAGGCCATGTAATGCAGATAAAACAAGAACTGACTTCAGCATCTGCCCTGAACTCACACCAAGAACTTTCTGAGGCAAAAAAAAAAAATCCCTCCCGTTAATTAGTGAACGTGCAGCTAAAGATCTTCACACATGTACACTGTGCAATGTTGACTGAACCCAGATCACAAGAGACGAAGATCACTTAGTGATATTCCCCAGCTGACCCATGGAGAGAAGCAAGGTCAAAAGCCTCCTGTCTCTCCAGGATTGCGGCAAAAGTTCAGGGAGCAGAGGGTGGGGAGTTAGCACACCGAATGAAACCAAAATCGTCTCTGAATTGCATTTCACCAAGCCACTTGACCAAACTTTTAAAATTATCTCAGAAAAATAGTTGCTGGGACTATTGCCCTTGAAAACCCAAGAGGACCATCGTGGGACAGGTTTTAAATCAGACCCATGCATTGTGCAACACATTCGATTGTCCCTATTTTAGGAGTCAGGCCCCACCCTGCGTTGTTCACACACCCCAGCTTTGCAACAAAAATATCTTCAGATTCACATGACTAAAATGCAGCCGGACTTCAGGACACAGTCTCTGCTCCTGCGTTCCCACATCCCCAGGCCGCTGGCCAGCCCGTGCTTGCTGGGACAAGGTGGTCAGCATGCCCCCTGCTTACCTCCAGCACAATTTCTTTCAGTTGGAACTGTTTCTGCGCGACTTTGTCTGAAGACACGGGCTCGTGGTAGTAGAGGCAGAGCAAGTCGTATTTCTTCAAAACCTGCTTGAAGTTCTTCTCAGTGAGGCTTACCACGCGGTCCTTGCCATCATACGTGGGGAAGTTGAGTCCCTCTTCTGCCCTGCAGGAGGACAGCAGGTAGACCCCCACGATGAACAGGTGCGTTCTCTTCATCTGGGAACGGTTTTCGTTTCACTTTCCCAGAAAGACTGAGGGCAGGAAAGTGGCCGGAAGACTCTCAGAGGTCTGGTTGCAAGAAGCAGGGGAGCAGAGAGGCAGATTTGGTCCCTCCTCTCTATCCCTCCTGGGCCCGGAGGACCAACTCTCCACTGCCTGGGCTCCAGCTACTAGTACTCCTGGGCACAGGACACAGGCGTGCGGAGACTGAGGGCCGGGCCGGGCCAGGCCCCAGATACCTCGCATAACTGGGCCCAGCCCCTGTCTCATCAGGAACTCCATTTTTAGGATGCAGTTGTCTCAGGCTAAAAATAAATCATGCAATGAATAAAAAAAAAGTTAGATATGACACTGTTGAGGGATTCGCTGATACAGTTTGTCAGAGGGGTAGCAAGGGAGGAGGCAGGAGGGAAGGAGGAGAACTCGTGCACAAGGAATAAGGAGGACAGCAAGGTCAGGGAAGAGAAACTCAAGAAGGAGGGAGAAAAGATGAGAGGGGAGAGAGATGGGACCGTAAACGAGACCAGCTAGTGGAGACGTCTGCATGTACACAGGGCCACCCAGGCCTCGGAATCGTTCAATTAAGGAGAGAAGTCAGCCTGTCCCCTCTGGGTGGGCTGCCTGTCCCCCTACGTACTCACTGCTCACACAGTCCAGTCCAGGCGGACTTCACGTTCTGCACCTGCCTTTCCCTGCCCCCCATCCTCTCTTCTTGGGAACTGGGCCCCGGGTGGCCTCTGTGCCATGCTCACATGGCCCTGACAGGCACTGGGCAAGAGATACAGGGACACCCTCCCTGTCAGACCCCCCGCCCTTGGGCCTCAGTTCCTCTCCTTCCACTCCTGCCCACAGCTGAACACTGCTGACACCAGGAAAACCCATCTCCATTTTAAAATAAATTTAAAATACTTTAAATAAAGTAAAAGTTCAACAGTCTTCCTCAGAAACTCTCTTAGATTAAACTCTCTTAGATTATGACAGACCATCTCTGTTATATCTCTTTTTTTTACCTTAACCCCTAATGTGTCATTTTTGTCCCTTTCCTCTTCATTAGAGACGGACTGGTACACAGAGTCTGGAAGTTGGACAGATGACAGTTCCAATCCCCGTTCTGCCTTTTAATGGCTGGATGCACTTTGAGGCGTCACTCACTCTCTCTGGTTCTCAGTTCCTCCCCCTGCCTTGTCACATGAGGATAATTATGACTATATTGTAAGGTTTGGAACACAGAGATGGAAAAGCATTGTACAAAGCAGGTGCGTGGTAGCTATTATACTTACTTCATTCTCACTGGAGATGGTGGAACATAGGTTATTATAAGACTTGTCAGTTTCTAATAATAGTGGTTTGTGAATCCTTTCCGGTCCACTTTCTCCTTGAACCAAGCAGGCAATTGGGGCAGAGTTGATAAGCGCTCATTTCACAGGTGAGCTAACTGAGATTCAGAGAGATCAGCAACTTGTCTGAAATAGCCTTCCTAACTGCCAGTGTGAGGATTCCAGGTGCTGCTGGCTGCTTTAACTATGACTCAGGGCAATTTCTTAAGTGGTTCCTCGACCATCCTTTCTGGTCAAACAACAGCCCAGTCATGTCTTTCCACTCCTTAGAGTGGTCTATGGCTCTTAAAATTTGGACCAAAGTTTTGTCTTCCTTTGGTTGGAAAATCAGCTTTGGAAAGAGTGAGGACTCACTCATGCACAACATTTACAGAGGATTGAAGGAAAAGAGGTTTGTCACCCTATTCGAGGAAGACCAGGCCCCTCCTCTACATCCAGAGGGCCTTATGCTGAGAAGTAGGGTGACAAGGAGCTGTCAGGACACTTTCATGTCCAGGAAGCCAGGACCTTGGAGAACCCATCAGTGAAAACGTGAAAACCTTCAGTTCTTTCTAAAGGTGAATTCTCTCTGCTTTTAAAAATGGAGCCAAAAATAGCCATTCTAAGGCATGGTTAACTTTCCAGGTCATTGGCAAGCACCAGAGATCTCTGCTTTCTTTAGAAAATTTCCCAGGAACAAGATTTCCGAGTGAAACAATGTATGTCTTGTCTTTTCCAGGTCAGTTTCCCAAACCTGTTCCCATTGTCTCAATCTCACGGGGTTACTTTTATTTAGAATATGCCCCACTTTTCTTAATATGAAAGGTTTTTAAAATTTTACTGAAAAATTTGGAAATATTTAAAGTCAGAGTCTTTGAATTTCTTGACTTGAAACTGATAAAAAGTACCAAGGAAAAGAAATACATTTGGAAAATGTAGTTTAAGCCTTCAAGTCTGGCTTCTGACCAACTGCATGTTAACAGAGAGAAGCTCTAGTGTGGAAAGTTCCAGTCCCCAGATCCTGGACTCTACTGGGGGCTTCGCAGCCCAGCCCCGAGGACACATGCTGTAGAAATCAGGTTTCTCACTGTCCACGGTCTATTTTTTAGGTACCAGTCATTTCTCTGGCTGCTTTTATTTTCCTCTTTTTGTTTTTCCTTTGCATTCTTGCTCACCAGCCTTAATTAATTCATTTTGTAAACAGGGAATGCTTCTGGACATTTCTGAGTCAATTTTGTATCTATCTACGAAATCAGCCCTCTCATTCGGGTTTTTAGCTGCTGCCCCAGTCAGTGTGTCACCCCCACACACTCCTAGTTTGTGATTGTGCAGAAGTGTGTGTATCCTTATGTGCCTGTAGCAGTATTTTTGTTTCGTTTTGTTTAAACCAGAAGGGATAAAACAAAACAAAACAAAAAAAAAATAAATGCAAATAGATGTTAATTATTATCACAATGCAGGCCCATTGTTCTTGCCAGTTCTCCACTTTGTGAGAGGGCCCTACCTACAGTCCTTTAATCTAATCTAACCCCTTTCAATTCTTTATTCTCGTCAGGTGCCAGAGTGATTTTGCATATATTATTTAATTTGATCTTTACAATAATTTATTTCACAGATTAATCAGGACTTGAAGCCATGGTCTTCCCTCCGTTTGTTAATTATATTTTTATTGGGCATCTTCTACTTACCAGACACTTCTCTGGGTACTGGGGATTGGTCGCTAACCTGATTTTACATGAGTTTATAACCTCGGCAGACGATGATCAAACAAGCAAAACGTAAACGCGGGGTGTGCGCACGCATGCGCAAGCCCATGAAGGTGTAGGTGCGCACATGCGTGTAAGCCTGCGCGTGCGCGCATGGTGTGTGCATACGTAAGGGCAAGTAGAGGCACGTGCTCTGAAGAACAACGGAGAACAACGGAGAGTCCGAGACCGTGGGTAAGTGGAGGCACCTTTGGACGGGTGGTTGAGGAAAGCTCCTCTGGGAGGGGACGTGGGAGCAGAAGAGAGGGGAGCCGCGAGCAGGCTGCCCAGGGGGAAGGCGCGAGCCTCCATGCTCCAGACCTGGGGGACTCCACCAGCGGAGGGCTGTGTCCGCCTCCCCCTTCTTCCGCGCTCAGAATGCACCTCCCAGTGAAACATGTGGACGGGATCTCACCTGCACTGGAAGGTCTACAGGGCAGAGACTCCGTCTGAACGACCCGGAGGCAGCCCAGCGAGAGAGCTTCAACAGGCGACAGGCGGCCGAGGGACCTGGGTTCGGGGCTGGTCTGACGCAGCCTGGCAGTGCGACCTCGATCAGGACTCCTCCCTCCCCTCTTGGCCCTCATATTCCTCATTTGTGGGGGGAAGGGTCAGACTCACTGGTCTCCCCTGGTCCCTCTTTGGCTCTCAAATTTTTAAATTTGCTGAGGCTCGTAGAGGATTTTCTTTTACCAGGATAGGCCTTGGCACAGCCCTCAGGTTTGAGAAGTTTGATGACTGACTGCCTGCGGAGGAGGGTTTGATGGGCGTGACTCTGGACAAGTCCGGGCTTATCTTTCTCCCAGGACTTCACTGCCTCCAAACGTCCCTTCTTTGGCTAAAATACTCCACCCCGTGGATAAAGCGGAGCACTGCATCTTTCTTTCTTTGATCCGGTTCTTCCCTCCCACTGGGCTGGGCCAGTGGCCCCGGGAAGTCAGCCTGCTGGCCTGATAGTCCCAGAAGCGCTTGTGTCTAGGGCCTGGTGCTCCCCGCTCTCAGGCTTCCTCTGGTGGATTGGAACAGGCCTGAATTCAGGCCGTCCCAGGAGCCTTCTGCCCAGCACCAGGAAACTCCTACTAAACAGCACCGAGCAGAAAAAGACTAGTGCTGGTTGAAAAAGAGCCCCAAAGTTTACCAGTAATAAGTCCAAGTTGTAACTAATGACACGTCGTCAGGGAAGCGCCCAGTGTAGACCCCTGGCTGACTCACTGACCTTACACAATAGTTCTCCTTGGAAACATTTCTACCCTGGGGATTTGTTTCCCCCTGGTAGAATGAGCCTTAAAGTAGCCGTATAGTAGCAGATTATTGTTAACAGTAATCCTCAAAATCAGCCTGGCCTGTCACAGTTCTCACTAAATAGTCATTAAGTAAATTGGAAGCACTTAATTTGTGCTAGGCCTTATTTTAAAGTACTTTACAGGGGCACCTGGGTGGCTCGGTTGGTTAAGTGTCCAACTCTTGATTTCAGCTCAGGTCATGATCTCATGGTTTGTGAGTTGGAGCCCCACATCAGGCTCTATGTTGACAGTGCAGAGCCTGCTTGATGTTCCCTCTCCCTCTCTCTCTGTTCCCTGCTTGTGCTCTTTCTCTCTCTAAATAAATAAGTAAACTTTAGAAAATTAAAAGAAAAAGTACTTTACAAATTTAACTCATTTAGTCTGAATGCTATGAAGTTGGTAATTTTAGTATCCCCGTTGAACAGATGGGTAAACTGAGGCACTGGGAGGTTAACTATAGGTGTAATTATCCCCATTTGACAAGGGGGGGGGAACTGAGAATCAGAGAATGAGTGATCCTCGAAAGTTTATTCAGCCATTAAAAGGCAGATTGGACAGAAACTCTCATCTGTCCAGCTTTCTAGACCCTGTGCCAGTCGTTTACGAGAATGTATGGAATCACATATTATCTGTTCTTTATTTTTTTAATCTGGCTTCTGCCACTCAGCATAATTATTTTTTTAGACTTGGTCATGTTGTTGCATATATTAATACCTCTCATTTTTATTGCCAACTAGAGTTATATTGTATCAGTATACACAGTTGTGTTTATCCATTCCATATTGGTAGACATTTGGGTTTTTTTCATACATAAACCCTTAAATTTAGGTCTGTGATTTGAGTTAATTTTTTAATAAGTAATGGTGTGAAGTATAGATCAAATTTGTGGTGTTTTGTGTGTATGTGTATGCGTAAGGATATCCGATTGGTTTTGCACCACTTAAAAAGTCTGTCCTCCACTGAATTACCTTTGCACCTTGTCAAAAATCAGTTTTATGTATACCTATAAGTCTATTACTGGGCTCTGTTTTGTACCTTTGATCTGTTTATCTTTTTAAAATATCGATACCACATAGACTTGATAATTGTAGCTTGGAGTGTTTTGAAATCAGAGTAGTTACCTTCCAACCTCCTCTTTCAAGTTGTTTTGTCTTTTCTAAGTTCTTTTCATTTCCATGTGAACTTTAGAATGAGCTCATCAAGTTAAAAAAGCTCATCAGGATTTTGATTGTGTCAAATGTATAAATCAATTTGGGGAGAACTGACATCCTTACAATACTGAGTTTTCTGGAACATGAATGAGCAAGGTAGATCTCTCCATAGATTTAGGTCTTCAATAATCTTTCAGCAGTGTTTTGTAAATTTCAGTATATTGTCAGATTTATTTGCGACTATTTCATGTTTTTGATGATTAAAATGATAAGCTTTTAAAATTTTGATTTCCATTTTTTGTTGATAGTATATAGAGATATACTTGGCTTTTGTATATTGGGCTTGTATCCTATAAACTTGCTAAACTCAATTTTGAGTTTCTGGAAGCTTTTTTTATGGACTCCACTGCATCTTCTGCATAGTCATGTCATCTGTAAATAGAGATCATTTCATTTCTTTATTTGAAATTTTGATGCCTTCTGTTTCTTTTGCTTGCTTCATTGCACTGGCTGGAACCTTCAGTACCATGTTGATAGACATGGTGAGAGTAGATATCCTTGCCTTGTCTCTGATCATCTGAGAAGAGAATTCAGTCTTTCAGTATTAAATATGACAGTAGCTATAGATTTTTTTTATAGATGCCCTTTATTAGGTTGCCCTTTATTAGGTTCATTTTTTTTTTTTTAGTTGTCTGAGAATTTTCATCAGAAATGGATATTGAATTTACTTTTGGGAATAGGTGTTGAAAATACTTTTTCTGCATCTATTGAGTTGACCATATGGTTTTTCTTATTTACTTTGTTGATTTGGTGAATTACCAACTTGATTTTCAAAGTTAAATCGACTTTGGATTTCTAAGATAAACCCCATTTAGTCATGATATACTGTCCTTTTTATAAATTTTGGATTAAATGTACTAGAATTTTGTTTAAAATTCTTGCACCTTTGTTCATGAAGGATATTGGGCTGCACTGCTTTGTGAACATCCAGATTGCACATCTGTATTTTCCTTCTGCCCAAAGGACTCCCTTTGCCATTTCTGTGGTATCAGTTTGTCAACAATTGTTTTAGCTTTTGCCTGTCTCTAAATGTTTTCATTTTGCTTTTGTTTTTGAAAGATATTTTCATTGGATAAAAGTTCTAGGCTGTCAGTTTTTTGTTTTTGTTTTTTGGTTTTGGTTTTTTTTTAGTACCTCAGAGTTAGTCTGCTGTCATCTTGCTTGCATTGTGCCCTACAAGCAATTGCTGTCATCCTTGTCTTTGTTCCGTTGTACATAATTTTCTTTTTTACCTCGGGCTTTTCTTAAGATGGTCTTTTAATCCTTAGTGTTATGCCATTTGGTTCTGACTTGCCTTGATTTAGTGACTTGGTGATTTAGTTTTCTTCATGTTCCTGGTGCTTGCAGTTTGTTGAGCTCTTTGGAACTTTGAATTTATATTTTTCATCTGATTTGTTACATATTAAGCCACTATTTCTTCAAATATTTTTCTGCCTCCTCCCCTCTGAAGAACTCCACCCATACAAATAGAGTCACTTGGGTTGCCTCACAGCTCACTGATGCTCTTTCCATTTTCTAAACTTCTTTCTTCTGTTTCCTTTTGGATAGTTCTATTGCTGTGTCTTCAAGTTCACCAGTCTTTTCTTCTCCAAGATACAGGATTTGTTAATCCCAGCCAGTGTATTTTTCACCTCAGATATTAATAGCTTTCATTTCCTAAAAGTCTGGCTTCACTCTTTTTATGTCTTCCTTGGATTACTTTTTTGAATACATGGAATACAATTATAATAATTATCTTAATGTCCTTGTCTGCTAAGTCTAACATCTGTGTCATATCTG
This sequence comes from Panthera leo, assembly GCF_018350215.1. Taxonomy (NCBI): domain Eukaryota; kingdom Metazoa; phylum Chordata; class Mammalia; order Carnivora; family Felidae; genus Panthera; species Panthera leo. The sequence goes on from NC_056686.1 coordinate 98,435,824, forward strand.
GGTCAGTTTCAATTTTCATCATTATGGGTCTTATTTTCTGCTTCTTTGAAAAAGCCAAATATTTGACCTGATGCCAGACTTTGTGAATTTTATCTAATTGGGTGCTGTGATAAGTCTTCTTGAACTTTGTTCTGTGATGAAGTTAATTTTTTTGGGGGGGATCGTTTAGTCTCCATTATAGTCTCAGTGTTAAGGTATTTTTTTGGCAGGACCAGAGCAACACTTGACCTGAGACTAATTATTTTCCACTGCCAAGGCAGGATTCTTCTGAGCAGTCTACCCAGTGTCTCACCATTACGAGGTTTTTCAGTTTGGCTAGTGGAAACTGGCCTTCTTAGGCCATACGAGCACTAGGTGCTGTTCCTCCTAGTCTCATGTGTTCTTTTGCCTAGTCTCATGTGTTCTCCTTCTATACATGCACTCCTCAGTATTCTGCTCAGGACTTGAGAAGGGCCCTCAGGACTTGACCTTCATGGTTCTCTCTCTGTGCAGCTCTCTTCTCTGCTGCAGTGGCCTGTGAACTGTGGCCTTCTTGCCGACCTGGACCCTCAGCTCCTCCTCCTCAGTGCAGAGGCCCTGCTCTGGTTATCCTTCCCTGTGCCACCACCTAAAAGCTCTCTCTGCAGGCAGTATATTGGGGCAGTTGTAAGGCTTACATCATTGGTTTCCTTTCTCAGGGATCACACTCTTTCATCGCCTAATGTGTAATTTCTCAAAAACTATTATTTCCGGTGTTTTTATGGATTGTTTGCTGTTGTTTCAGGTACAAGTGTAAACTGGTCTTTGTTACTTCATTTTGGCAGGAAGCAAAAGTCTTGGAAAATTGAAATTAAGCTATGGGCTGTACAAACAAAATAGACAAAAACTGTTTTTATGATGTGATGTTGATCATTCTCATAGTTTGCAGTTAGCTCATTTAGTTTTTATATTTTTTTTAGTTTGTTTCTAAATAGGAGAGCTAAAGCTAAGATTGTGTTAGGATGCAAATAAGAAAAACCCAGTGCAAGCTGGTTTAGCTTGTTTTACTGAAGTGGGGAGGGTTGTAGGGTTGGTATGATTCGTCTGCTTGACAGTGTCATCAGGATCTCTTCTGTTTCCATCTCTCTGTTCTACCTTCTCGTGTCTTCAACCATATTCTTATGGGCTGTGCCTGGTTGTTAAGAGATGACTGCCAACAACTCCTGGGCTCCATGTTTTCTCTTCCACTTCCAGGAGGACAGTGTGAGTTCTTTCCCCCCAGAAACCACCAGGAACCATCTTCTCCAATTTCTGAAGTTAAAATTAGGTCATGTCCCCACTTCTGAAAACCAGAGTCCAGGGGATGCACTTATACTGAATCACTGAGGCTCTGGTGGGATCAGCTTCCCCCAAAGCCCTGGACTGCCAGGAAGGCGTCATTGTCCAAAGTCAGAGAGGAATGGGGGGAAGCAATCACAGTGTCCACCTGGGTGAGTGCGTCAGGCTGTTTGTAAGCTCTTTGGGACAAGTAATACAACATAGTAGTCTCTTTAATCCTAATAAATGAAGAGTTAAATTCACTATGATAGTATATTTTGGACTCTGACTTTAGAAACGTTGGCTGTATCTGGATATGTGAATTGGGATTTGGGTTGAATAAAGTGAACTCATGGATTTATGAAGATACATTTGTAGAATTAGTTAACATTCATATGCTTCCTCTTGTGTCTTAGCACCAGTGTTCCTTGTATTTTTTGTCTTTGCACAATAATGTGTTGTAGGCACAGGTTAGAAAACATGATGACTAAGAGTAAAGATAATTGAAAGCTCTGCAGTAGCCCAGACTGCTGTGGCAGCTGAGTGATAATCTGAGTGCCTGAGTCAGGAGCTGGCCTGTCTGACCCCACTAAGGGCCATGTGTACTCCTATTTAATTGGAGGCTCTCAAGCAGTTTTATTTTAAGTGGCAAGATATTGAAGTTATTATTTTGGGTACTTATAAAAAAAAAAGGAATCTTTGTGCTGTTAATGTCATGAACACTTGAACACGTGGAACACTGTCACAACCCGCCCCTCCCCCCTCTCCCCCAGCTGACAAGTGCTAGAATAGATCATCTTTAGGGCTCACCATTTGTCAAACACTGTTCTGAGTGCGTCATATACAACAACAAATATATATCCTCAGATACCTCATGAAGTAGTCCCTGTGATTATCCATAGTTCACAGATAAAGAAACTGAGGCACAAAGAGATGAAATTCCCTTGCCCAATGCTACGCAGTAGTAAGCGATGAAGCTAGAATCTGAACAGCTGGGATTGATGCTCTGGACGGTGTGTAATTAACCACTACACTCTGTTAAGGGCTTGGGGCAAATTTTTATATAAGTAATGGCTTTTTGCTTCACAGGTAACAGTAAACCGACATAAATATGGGATTTTGAGCAGAGATCCCTGTATTTCACACTGAGCTCTGAAGTCAGGAAATGTTATTGCTAGTGCCGTCAGTTTTTCTAAGGTGTAAGTCCAGAAGGCCAGATCAGTGGTTCTCAACCAAAGGCAATGTGACAACCCAGGAGCTGTTTGGCAGTGCCTGAATACCTTTTCAGTTGTGTCAAGTCACAGGGAGGGGATTGGCGTGTACTGGCACCTAGTGGACAGAAGCCAGTGATACATGAAACTTTCTACAATGCTCAAGACAGGTCCCCACAACAAGGAATTGTCTGTTCCCAAAATGTCACTAGGGCTAAGGTTGAGAAAACCCGGGCTAGACCAAAAGATTCCTGCTGATGTGCTGATCGAGACTCCCTCCATCTGGACATTACCCAGCATTGTGGTCTTTGTGACTTAAATAGCAATGGTCTTCATCTTGCTCACAGAATCTGAAGAGTATGTGAAGAACCTGAAGAATTGGTTCCTTGTTTGGTATGTGAGCACTGGCTTTGCCTCTGTCTCTAGCCTCACGGCTTGTTGTACAGCTTGTTGCTCTTTATAGCTCTGTCTCCTTGCCTGACAGGCTGCAGGATAAGTTTAGACTGGGAAAGACACCCTGTCCTTAACTGTTCCAAGACAAGCCCCCCCAGCCTGCCTGGTTCTTTTACCTTTCCTGTGGCCCTTTGATTAGTCCTTCTGCCTGTCCTGTTTGCTGGGTCCTTTGGTGGTAGCTACCCATTCTCTGAAACTCCCCTGATTATCCCCATTCAGGACACAACCAGCCTGCTAGAGCGAGATGCTGAGTGTGTGTGAGATGTTGTCCTGTGGAGAGTTCTCAAGTGCTGAGGAGGGTGTGGACACATGACCAAAGAGGAACATGGGGCAGAGCCTTCTGCTGTTGTTGCGGTGGCACCCTGGGACTTGTGGGCTCTCAAGAGCGGGAATGACATCCTCTAGATCATCATCTCAGCAGTGTTCTGGGAATAGGCACTGTACCTTGCAGTGTATGGTCTGGACTTGTAGCATCCAAAAACATTCCTCTGCCACTCCTTCCGAATGCAAAGGGACTGCTAATCCTTCCTCTGACTCATGACTAAAACCAGCTTCCAAAGCGGTGAGGTTCTAAAACTTGAAGGAGGGGCCTCATGGCCACAAATACCTCTTCCATCTGTTTGCTGCTCCAACAAATTCCTGCCCATTCAGTGAGCATTATCACTCAATCCCATTTTATAGGTGATCGTTCTTACACTCAGAGAAGTTAAGTGACTTTCCTGTGGTGACACAACTAATGAGCTGGATGGTCCACATCTATGTATTTCAAACTCCCTACTCTGTGGTGGGTTGTTCTAAGAAATTCCATGGCCTTATTAAGTACTGGGAAGGACCAGTCAAATTATCTAAGGGTCTAAATGACAAGAGTAGGTCCCAGTAAAAAACTCAAATGGAGCTTCTAGACATGAAAAATAAAATGTCTGAAATAAAAAATATACTGGATGGGATTAAGAGCAGATTAGTCATTGAAAAAGACAGTAAAAAATCAGGAATTAGAATAAGGGGAGGGATGAGTAGGCAGAGCAGAGGATCTTTAGGGCCGTGAAAATATTCTGTATGCTGTTATAATGATGGATACGTGTTATTGTACACTTGTCCAAACCCACAGACTGGGCCACACCAAGAGTGAACCCTAATATAAACTGTGGACTTGAGGTGACTGGGGGTGTCAGTGTAGCTTTGTTACTTATAACAAATGTACCACTCTAGTGGAGAGTGTTGATAACTGGAGAAGTTATGCATGTGCAGGGGGAAGGGGGGGGATGTGGAAGTTATCTGTACCTTCCCTTCAATTTTGCTGCGAAGCTCAAACTGTTCTAAAAAATAAAGACTTTTAAAAAATATAGTGCTAGAAAACCTCTTTGATCTTGGCCACAGCAACTTCTTACTCAACACCTCTCCAGAGGCAAGGGAAACAAAAGCAAAAATGAACTACTGGGACCTCATCAAAATAAAAAGTTTCTGCATGGCGAAGGAAACAATTAGCAAAACAAAGGCAGCCAACAGAATGGGAGAAGATATTTGCAAATGACATATCAGATAAAGGGTTAGTATCCAAAATCTATAAAGAACTTCTCAAACTCAACACCCAAAAAACAAATAATCCAGTGAAGAAATGGGCAAAAGACATGAATAGACACTTCTCCAAAGAAGACATCCAGATGGCTAAAGAGACACATGCAGACATGCTCAACATCACTCATCATCAGGGAAATACAAATCAAAACCACAGTGAGATACCACCTCACACCTGTCAGAATGACAAAAATTAACAACTCAGGCAACAACAGATGTTGACAAGGATGCAGAGAAAGAGGATCTCTTTTGCGCTGCTGGTGGGAAAGCAAACTGGTGTGGCCACTGTGGAACACAGTGTGAAGGTTCCTCAAAAAATTAAAAATAGAAATACCCTACGACCTAGCAATTGCACTACTATTTATCCAAAGGGTACACGAGTGCTGGTCCAAAGGGGCACATGCACCCCAATGTTTATAGCAGCACTATCAACAATAGCCAAAGTATGGAAAGAGCCCAAATGTCCATCGATGGATGAATGGATAAAGAAAATGTGGTATATATATATACATACAATGGAATATTATTCGGCAATCAAAATGAATGAAATCTTGCCATTTGCAACTATGTGGATGGAACTGGAGGGTATTATGCTAACTGAAATTAGTCAGAGAAAGACAAAAATCATACGACTTCACTCATATGAGGACTTTAAGAGACAAAAGAGATGAACATAAGGGAAGGGAAACATAACATAAAAACAGGGAGGGGGACAAAACAGAAGAGGCTCATACATATGGAGAACAATCTGAGGGTTACAGGAGGGGTTGTGGGAGGGGGGATGGGCTAAATGGGTAAGGGGCACTAAGGAATCTACTCCTGAAATCATTGTTGCATTATGCAAACTAATTTGGATGTAAATTTTAAAAAATAAAAAATAAAACAAGTTTAAAAAATGCAAAAAAAAATACAGTGCTAGAAAAAATTGGATATTTATAAGGGAAAATGGATCTCAAACCTCACTTCATACCATACACAAAAATTAAATAGACTTAAACATAAGAGCTAAAAAATAATAATAGTTTTAGTTATGTGGGGGAAAATATTTGTGTCTTTGGGTTGGGCAAAATACTATTAAGAAAATAAGAGCCACAGACTGGGAGAACATTTTTATAAACCCTATATCTGATAAATAACTTGCATTCAGAATATATAAATAACGCTGACAACTCAATTATAAAACAACTCCACAATAACAACCCAGTTGACAATTGAGCACAAGATTTGAATTGGCACTTCACCGAAGACAGATGAGTGGCAAATAAGCACATGAGAAGGTTCTTAACATCAGTAGTTGTTAGAAAAGTGCTTATCAAGATCAGAGTAAGAGATCACTACACCACCTGCTAGAATGTCTAAAATTAGAAAGACTGATCACATTAAGTGTTCGAGAGCAAATGGAACAACTGGAATTCTATATTCCTGATATGCATGCAAAATCGTAAGTGCACTTAGGAAAACCTTTATGTGGTTCCTTTTAAAAAATGTACATTTATCCAAGTCTCCTAGATATTTATCCAAGACAGGTGAAAACTTACGTCCACACTGAGACCTGTATACAAATGTTTACAGCAACTTTATGCATAATAGTCAAAAACTAGAAACCAAAATTACGAATGAATGAAAATTTGTGTTATTCACATGATGTATACTATGTTTCATCAGTAAAAAATAACAAACTACTGATGGATGCAATAACATGAATACATCTCAAAAGCATTATGCTTAGCAAAAGAAGCCAGATACAAGACTACTTACTGTATGATTCTATTTAAATGAAATTCTAGAAAAGTCAAAACCGTAGCTGTTAGTTTTCTAAGAATTTTATGAGATGATTATTAAACACTGCCAATATTAAAATAATATAAACTTACAATTAAATTACATTAAACACAAAGTTAGTAAATACTCATAACTCGTAAACTTTCTGGGGCTCCTGAGTGACTCAATCGGTTAAGCGTCCAACTCTTGATATTGGCTCAGGTCACAATCTCACGGTTGTGGGATCAAGGCCCACATCGGGCTGTGTGCTGCCAACTCAGGGCCTGCTTAGGATTCTTTCTCCCCCTGTTTCTGCCCCTCCCCTGCTTGCATTCACTGTCTCTCTCAAAATAAATAAAAAATATATATATTAAAATTCATAAAGTTTCTAATTATTTTACTACAGTTTATTAACATATATGTTCTTGAGATTAGATCTGTTGTATTTGTATGGTGGGAATGCTATGGGAATTCTATGTAATGTTGCTGTATTGCACACCTCCTTCCAGCTCTGCATTCAGTGACTGTCATGCTGAGAGCAGGAAATTGACCATGGTGGGAGTAATTACACCATGGAAATTGACAAATGAAAAATCAGGGTTTTGTCTGATTCTTCGTTTTTCAAGGAAGCAGTTTTAAAACATTTTCCAACACACCACTGAAGGTACAGACAGGAGACCCTTTCTCCTGGAAAGGAAAGAATGTACAGGTTGGAAGAAGAGGCCTTTCTGGGGAGTTTGAATTTGAACTATCCCTTGAAGACTGGTGAGATCGTAGACCAGCTGAGAAGGAAGGAAAGGGCATGTTAGGCAAGGGAGACAAAACAAAAGGCAAGAGACAGCCTAGTTTGGCTGGAGTGGAGGCTGTGTGCAGCCTTAATGAGCAGTAATGCTTAAACACACAACGGACCCACACTGAGGAAGGTTCAGAATGGCAGATACAGTGGACATCTGCTGTTTTTCTTTTCCTTTCCTCTTTTCTTCCCTTTTCGTAACAGCCACATTGGAGCCAGCCATGTGGCTCCGGTGGATTCCACCCATCACAGAGGATACCCTGCTTTTGTCCTGAGCAGTAGATCCCAGGGAGGGATGCCCAGCCTAGGATGGTCCAAGCAGAGTCCTCCCTTTGATGTCTTTTAATGGACATGGTATGTCAGTGGGTATTTTACTCTTGTCTAATTACTAAGCTTGAAGAATGACTGTCCAGAACTGATGCTGCTTACTTCAGGAGGTGATAATGGGATCAACACATAACAGAAGCAGAGATAGAAGGAAGAGAGAGAAGTTTTGAAAGTTGCTTTTAGATCAGCTCCTCCTGTCCTTGAGGTTGGGTATGTGAACCAATAAATTCTCCTTTTTTTGCCTAACATGGATGAAAATTTGTTTTTTGTCCCTTGCAAAGAGACATTGGTGAACAGTACCCCGTGATCAGGATTTTATTATCATGTATTCTTTTTTTTTTTTTTTAGTTTATTTATTTATTTGAGAGAGACAGAGACAGCACAAGTTGGGAAGGTGCAGAGAAAGAGGGAGAGAGAGAGAATTCAAGCAGGCTCCTCACTGTCAGTGCAGAGCCCGACATGGGGCTTGATCTCACCAACCATGAGATCATGGCCAGAGCCAAAACCAAGAGTCAGACGCTTAACCTACTGAGCCACCCGGGTGTCCCTGTCGTGTATTCTTTATTCCTGAAGACCTGAATTTATGTGTATAAGAGCAAAAAGGAAGGGCCCAAACCTTTCACAGACAGGTGTCCTACTGCTGGGAGAGGCTTAATTCCCACCTTTTATGCAGTCTTAGAGGGCATTCTTGCAAATGAGGTGATCTCTCCAGCTTGGAACAGGAGGGACCTTTGAGGTCATCTAGGGCAGAGGTTTGTTTTGGTTTGCAGACTGTGTCTTTTCAGCTGTTGGCTTCCACAGTGCCTCATGGATTGTTAAGGACCCTATAGAAAAGTTCTAGGCTCCCTGCTCCAATGAGAGAAGCTTTGCTTTTTTTTTTTTTTTTTTTTAAGTTTATTTATTTTGTGGTGAGGAGGGGCAGAGACAGAGGGAGGGAAAGAATCTGCACTGTCGGTGCAGAGCCTGCCACGGGGCTCCATCTCCTGAACCGTGAGATCATGACCTGAGCTGAAATCAAGAGTTGGACACGTAGCCAATTGAACCACCCGGTGCCCAGCAGCTTTGCTTTTTTCTATTGGGTTCATCTTTAGACTTTATTTGACAAAAGGCTTCCACAGCTTAAAAGACAGGAAAACAAAGCAAAGGGATCGAATCCAGTTCTCTAATGCCCTTATGGGAAAAGTGAGGGTGATGGCCTATCCGAGACATACAGCCATCCAAGTGGCAGGCCCAGCATTGGGGCCCACAGGCTCTGGCTCCTAGGGGGACACTGTCCTGCCTGACTTGCTGGGTCTCTTAGACTTTGTTTCCACATTACCCCACGTGAATTCTTCTAGAGCCAGTACCCTGAGGTCAGTGTGCAAAACACCAAGGTTCACATCTGCCCCCTATTTCTAAGAAATGTGTGATTGCCTAGGAATACAAAGTCTGTGAGGGAAGACAGGGTTAGAATGCATTCCCATTGAATGCAGTGCGCTGCTTTACAGCATCTTCCATTTCTGAGCACTTCACAACAAAAATGATAAATCACAAATTAGAATCATACCTTGTACAGAAACCACATATGCAGTCTAAAATAGACCAAGACATTGAAGGTAGGTGGTCCTCTGGTCACCTTCTGCACACAGCTGGAACCCTCCCTGCCCTCTCTCATCAGTAGTCCCTTCACTCCTTCTCTAGCACCTTCAGGAGCAGGAAGTGCAGTACATCAGAAACAGCCATTTCATTGGCAGACAACTCAGGTTATAAGTGCTTTATAAGCAGATAAAGGTTAAATGAATTTAGTGAGGTTAAATCAGTTGAGATTGAGCCTGAATCCGCTTCTAAATAATGTTTCCCCTTTTCCCTGATTTGACTGGAAACCATATGCAGCCAGTCCTGACCCCACCAAAGCCTGACAAAAGGTTATCCCGTACTTTGACGTTTTGATACACCTAAAGTAGCAATTTCATTCCCTTCATTTCCTAGAAGGAACAGAACGAGGTTTCCAAATCCTTTGCTACTCAGAGTGTGTTTGATGGACTAGCAGGTCAAAACCTGGGAACTTGTTTAAAATGCAGACTCAACTCACCCCAGGCCCAGTAAATCAGAATCCATATTTTAACAAAACCCCTAGGTGATTCCTCAGCCCATTAGAGTTTGAGGAACGCTCTTGCAAATTGCAACCACTGGCTATAAGGAAGAATGAGGAGAGGTTCTGGCTACCCTCTGTGACACAGAGGTTGACCTGCGTTTTGAGTGTTAGTGATAGATCCTGACCGTCTCCAGCACTCCCTCTCAGGGACCAGTGTGGGACTGTTTATCAGTTTCCAGAGTTTTACTTTCTAAAATAAAAATGTTGGTTAACTTCACTTGCCCTAGCTGGACATGAAGACATGCCTGAAACCTGGTATGTAGGGCCCTGCCTTGATGGTTGGAACAACTGGCAGTACTTATGGAGGCCTGTCTTGCTAATGGCAAGTCAGCTGGAAGTATCTTGGTTTAGGATGGATAGCACATTGTTTCTGCCATGCTGTAGTCTGACATGTCATGTACACTGAAACTGTTTTCTTACGAACTCGAACCCCAGAATCCTCCAAGGAGTGAGCAGAGAAGAATGCTGGAAGGAGAATCACATGCAAAGTGTGTGTGGGGGGTGGGGGGGGGGAGGGGGTGACTACTGAACAAGAATTCTTAGAAACTGTTCCCCCGTGTTTCACCTCACTTGGGATTCTCACCCTGGGGTCCATCAGTTCCATTTAAAATTCAGGCTCAAGGGTAGACAAAAGTGTTTCTCCTTGTTCTTCATAACAGCTGAGACAATCTGACATTTTCAAAAAGAATTTAACTAAACACTAAGGGAGAACAAAAAGGAAATAATAGCAGACAATACAAATAGTGAGTTTCCAGAGCACTAGTTTCTGATCCTAAAATAACCACATGCCGGTCTTAAGGATGGTGTAATAATTTGCATTATTGTTAAGCAAATATTCATTTCTTACCCTTCCCACTGTGTGTGCAATATACATCCTTGTCACATTGGTGTTGACTTTCACCATGTGACTTTCTTTGACCACTGGAATGTTAATAGACACAACATGAACAGAGGCCTTAAATGTGCTTGCATGGCTTGCTTTTGCATCCAGTGATCTGCCGTGACAAGGACATGCCTTGGGTAGCACTGAGTCTTCAGCCTGGATCTGAGCATGACACATGGAATGGGCCTGAACCCAACCTGAAGCCAGGAGCCCTGCTTGACCCACAGCCTGAAGCAAAGCCTCCCATGTAGCCCATTCTAGATCAGCTGAATAGCAGAAAAACTGTAGACCATGAACATAAATGCTGGTGTGGTGATGTACTGAGTGCCGAGCTGACTTGTTTTTCAGCATCATTGTGACAATAGCTGACTGATACGGATGATGCAGTGTCACGGGCCCTGTCCGGAATCCCTTCCGTGGAGCAAGTCCTGCCCATCTCACTGGCTGCTACCCACAAGCTATAGCAGAACCTCTTGACCTTGTTCCTGTTACCCAGACAGCAGGGTGAAACACAGGACCTGCCTCCAGCCCCCTTTGGAGGGTGACATTTACCATCCTACTCAGGCAGAACCTCTCCCTCATCACCCACCTCCATAGTAGAAAGCAGCCTTGCCTTGCAGCTAGCCTGGCCCTCTTCTGTTGACCTAGGGTATAAAATGTCTGAGCCACACAATAATTGATGCAGTGAATAGTAAGACCTACTTGCAATTGCAGAAGCCTTTTTTTGCCCACCTGTCCCAGCAGCTTGGAACGCTCCTCTTTCCCTTCCACATGGAGTGAACCCTACTTGTCCCCTCAACTCTCGGCTCCAGTGCCACTCTCTCAGGGGCCTTTCCCAACTGGATCAAGTCCCCCACGGCCAATCCCATAGCTCTTTGCTTCTTCATGGCACTCAGAGATGCCGTTTTACATTTACTCGTGGGAAGATTTGTTTAATGGCTGTTTGCCCCCCAGACTGTAAGCTTCAGGAAAGCAAGGGTAAACTTCTGGTTGTTTTTGCTCACTGCAAACTCCGTGCACAGCATGTACCTGGTATTCTGAGTCCTTAGTAACTACAAATCAAGTATAGCAGCCTCATTCTCCCTCTAAGCCTCCGAAATGCCCCTTTCCTAGGCAGTTATTTGATTTCTGGGCTTTCCTTCCTTCCTCTAGCACTTTTTATCCCACAGCTCATGAACGTACATGGTTCTCTCCTAATTTCAAGGTCCCTTCCAGCCCCCTAAGGACACACACATGCAGGAACAGAAATGGGATCTTCAATCCCAAAAAGATCTTAACATCTGAATCTTGGATGTGAGGGCACATTCCTCTGAATTACAAAAGAGGGAAACTGAGGCACATTGTTTCTTCCAAGTTTACTCGGTCGGCCATTGGCAGGCTGTTGACAGGAAATTGGTTCTGCCCCTTTTGTTGTCACTGTGGGCATAAATTGTTTTCCTCCTCTAACGATGACTTTGGCACCAAATACCTTTGGTCTGAAACGCTCGCTCCTCATTAAGCAACCCTGGCTTTAGAGGGTCTGCGGGTTGAATAAGGACGGATTGGGAGCCGTCCACTGGCCAGGTGTTTGGTAGCAGCTGCCACTTGCCTTCCTTTGTTTTTTTCCACCATCACTGGTTTGAACCCTCATCGAGAAGGCCACTTTGTCCGGGACGGGAAGGTAATTTAGTCTCGCGTCTGTTTGGCAGCTCCCTGATTACCAGCTGAGCCTGATTACACAGTCTGTGTGCCTGTCCCCAGGACAGACGTGCTGCTGCCATGCTGGAGGAGGAAGGTGGCTCCAACTGTGAAATTGCATTTTGGAATCTCACTTCCAGTGCTTCTCTGTGGCTAACCCAGACCCAGTTCCCATGGGGAAAGGGCTCCCAGTCCCAAAGTTAATTTCAAAGCTGCTTACTTGCACCCACTTTCTCTGTCCAGCAGGGGGTCCTAGTGGATAGACCAGGCTCTCCTGTCTCTAGACCTGTCTGCCCCTTTCCTTGGATTCCCTGGAGCTTCTTCCCTTCCTCCAGCAAGAACAGCTTCCATTCATGAGTTAACAAGTTTAACTAAAACACTCAGCAAATATTTATTAAGGACTTCTGTGCCAGGAACCTGAGGTGTAGGTTGAGTAAGACACACTTCTGACCGCAGGAGCCCTCACCATAGAGATGGAGACAGCCACGCGGCCTGTTGGGAGTTACAGTAGTGGGAACCCAGAGGAAGAGATTGGTTTCCTCAGAGAAGGGATAGAGCAGAGTAGTTCCTGGGAAGGCTTCACAGAAGTGGCACCATCTTGATGGGGCCTTAAAGGGAATGAGATTTTGTTTCTAAGTGAGGAAGTAATGGCAGGACGGAAGGAGCGTTGTGAGTGACACACAGAGGCATGAAAACCCCAGGTGTGTGAGCAAACAGTGTGGGTAACCAGTCTGGTGGCGGCGGGGTGGGGGGGTGTTGGACGAAGGTGGGGGTGTGCCTGTAGGAGACACTGTGAGGAGCCTGGGCAAGAAGAGTGTGAAAGATGAGAGGCTGGAAGGTTGGGCTGAGATCAGAGAGTGAAGGGTGCTGTATGACAAGCTGGTCCACCGTGAGGCAGGCAGAGCCACAAACGTGGGTTCCTGTTCAACATGGAGCAGGTAGGTCATCAAGCTTCTGCAGGAAAAGATCACTGGTATATGGTAGATTAAAGATTTTTCCTAGAAATGCCAGTTTCTGGAAGATAAAACACGTGCCATAAATAAACCCAGGAAGATTGTTTTTGAAAGGTCATTTGATAAAGTGGCATTAGGGGCGCATTGTGAATAATTGTCAAACAAAAAGCTGTGGCTGGCATCCTTTGAGCACTTACGGTGTACCAGACACGATATAAGCACTTTATGTATATTTCTTTCATTTGACCCTTAGAACAACATGATGAGGCAGATACTGGTTTCCCTGTTTGGTAGTTGAAAGTGGCTGGTAGTTGGTACTTGAAACAATGGGCATTCGGTGAGTCAGGCAGTTTGAAGCCAGTCAGTCTTGACTCCAGGGATGGTGCGGTAACTTACATGCTCTTTAGGAGACAGCCAGAATCCTAGGTTAAGGAATGCCAATTTTCTACAGGCATTTGGGACCCACGGAGGGTTCCGAGCAAAAAGGAGATCTCCTCAGTTGACGATGACTTCTCTGCTGAGCACATAGGGACAGCCTGCAGAACTTGCAGGGGCAGCACTTCAATGAATGGGGCACTAGCAAAGGGAGGCCAGGCCTGTGGGTAGCTCTTCCTGAAGAAAGGCTTTGTGTACATCTCAGGAGCCAAGCTGCACAGAGTGACAGGCTCTGAGGACAGAGGGCTGCCTGTGCACATCGAAGAATGGCACGGACCTGGTTGCCTACTGGTCTTTTTAATCATCCATATGCCTTAAATCACCCCTCAGCAGGAGCACATGCAATTATGAAGGCAGAGAAGAGATCCTAACTTAAATTCCCTATGTCTTCTTGAAACTGAATTCAGCAATCTAAAGACCATCTCGCAGACCTTTACCTTGCCAGTCCGAACACCTAAAATGTGTGGCGTTCCTTAATAAGCAGGGGTAAAACTTGACCACTGCCAGGAAGCTCTCAGAATTCCTGCAGCCTGAGATGCCTTTCACCTGCTGCAATGGAGTTGTTGCCCTGGGATTCCCCATTTCACTGCTTTCCAGCCGCCTTTGTTTTTTTTTCTGACCACCTTTCCAAATGAACCTCTGAATTTCATTCCTGCTCTTCCTGGGGTCTGCAAATCCTCCGTAATGAGTAGCCATCTGCAGATTTCATTTTTATTCAGCCTCCCCTCCCCCTTCAGATTGGTAATAAAAATATTAAATAGGACTAAAGCCGGTGCTGACCCCCACAGCGCCCTGCAAGACAGCCCCCCTTGGGACTGGCTGCCTTTTATCACTGGCCTTTTTTCCCTGTGGTTGTTTGGCCAATTTAGAGCCATCTTCTCTGCCCTCAGCCTGGTCCATCTGAACCGATTTTGAAAATAAAAATATTGAAAGATATTCCAAGATTTTCTAGTTGAAGTCCAGATCTGCATTTTTTTTTTCTATACAGCAGGAAACAATTATGGTATACAACAGAGTTCTTTTTTTCTTTTTCCCTAACAGGATATTAAATATCAGCATGTTTTGATGTGATCTGGATAGTTGACAAAATGTTTTATTTTCAATAGGTTCTTTTGAATCCTGTGTTCCTAACAATTGCTAATAAGGAATAGAAATTCTACTCAATTTCTCTTTTTGATCACAAACTCAGGCCTGGAGCATTTTGTGCTTTGGTTTCTTTGGGCATAAAAAAAAAGTAAACTGGCGAATTTGTGTTCATAACAAACTCCAAGGAAATATTTGATAGCACTACAAAGGATTGTTTATCGCCTAGAGATGCTTGTCTTCTGATACAAATATTCCCCTGTGTTTGGGGGATCCCAAGAGACATGCCACAAAATCCATTTAATTGAAAAAAAAAAAGACTGTTTTTCTTTTTTAGAAAATAGACTTTATTTTTTAGGGGAAGTTTTAGGCTCACAGGAAAATTGAGAGGAAAGTGAAAATTTGCCCCGTACCTTCTGCCTGCACACACGCGTCGCCTCCCCCACCAGAGCAGTACATTTGTTACAGTCGTTGAATCTACATTGACACATCATTATCACCCAAAGCCTATAGTTTACATTAGGGTTCACTCTTGGTGGTGTACATTCTGTGGGTTTTGACAAATGTATTTTGACAGATGTTTTGACACGTATCCATCATTATGGTATCTCACAGGATATTTTCACGGCCCTAAAAATCCTCTGTGCTCCACCTACTCAGCTCTCCTTCTCCCCAACCCCTAGCAACCCACTGATCTTTTTACCATCTCCACAGTTTTACCCATTTCGTGTTTATTCTACACATTCCACACCTTTAGAAGTCCTAGAAGAGTAAAAGTAGCGTCCTTCTCCTTGGGGACTGCACTCTGCATGTATGAATGTGCTATGAAATATAAATGCATCTGTTCCTGGGCATTTTCTTTTTTCGCTCACCCTCCTGAGACCTAGGGCTCATGGAGTCAAAAGCCCATGTGGTAGCATCTGGCCATGAGAAGACATCTTTTCAGGCTCTGTTTATCTTTGCCTCAGTACCCTCATCATAGTAATGAGGATGGACGGAGATTTAAAAGCAAATATGATCTAACAAATAGGCCAGACCACTTTCTAATCCAGCATCCAGAACAAAAGATAGCACTTCCCGGCATTAGCTCACCAGGGGGGAAACACCCTCAGCTCTTTCTGGAAAGCCTTTTACTTTCTCTCAATATATGTATGTATCTATTTCTTAAAGTCTTTTATTTGTATAAGGACCCCAGAAGAGAGACCTTGAATACTTGGACCCAAATTTTTAAATTTTTTTGTGACATTTTTCTTGGTCAAGAGCTTTAACAAACAAGACCATCCAAACTAGAAACCTTAATAAAAATTTTTACGCTACAGCTGAACAAGAGAGCATGAGATAATAGGAACCCCACCATTCTCAATATATTTAAGCTCTATTCTATAGAGAGAAGACGTGATAAAGGGGGAAAGGATTTTATAGTTCACAGAACACCATTATATTTCATCACAAATATATTTGTACTCAAGATATCACCATAGCTGATAAAGAAATTTCTGAAAATACTATATTATATATACTACATGTAATAGATGGATTTTTCTATACACGTGATATTTGCTTGTGTTATATGGACACATCTTTTTGTGAATGTGTTTATAAAAACGTATATAAACATAATTTTACTGGTTAGCAACCTCATTGAAATGGTGATGTGGGCTCTGGGCCTGGCTTTCTTTGTATCTCAGTACATCAGGTCTCAATGGCAATAGAGTGGGAGCTGTCCCGTTTCAGAGTCCCTGAAGCCCAGGTTTGTGTTTGTGTATGGGGAGAGTTAATGAGAACAGAATGGCTTTCTTTCCCTGCTTCCCCAATCCCATCTGTTCAAACAAAAGGCTGAAAGGGAAAGAGAACGGAGACCCTGCTGGTCAAGGGGGGAGGAATAATAACACATATCCTTGGGCAACATTTCAGCACATGCAACCCTTTTATACTGTGCTAAAGCTTTTATTCAGACAAAAGGAAGTCAGGCCAATGTAGGTTCCCTTTTAAAAAAATCATTATTAAAAAAAGTACATTAGGCCCAAAGGCTAGTTGTTTTTTTTTTTTTTTTCAGTGACTGCATTTGTAAGTGTAGATTAAAAAATGGAAAATATGTAACGAAGGAGAAAGCAATTTGGTTGTAGTGAAATCTGCTGAGTAACCCACGTGTGTAGGGAGCTGTAGAAGACCAATTTTATTTTGCATGAAGTTCAATTAACAGTATCACAAAAGGAGTAAAAGAAGGCACTTTCTGGTCTTCCTAAGGAGAGTCTATGAAAATATTATAATTTCCAGTGGTGAACAAGAAAACACAATGCCCTCTGCCCCTCAGGTCAATGGCTTGTCAGCAGAAGCCCAGCAAGGAACTCACTGGAAGGTCAGAGCTTTCCCTGGAGCAGTTCATTGAGCTTGACTGGCTCCTAAAGATGGCTTCTAGAATACCAGTGGGACACCTCGAGGTATTATTTTATAAGGTTTGTTGATACACAGTGCTACTTAGCAAGGCAGAAGAAAAGGCTTTCTGGGGATTACTCCACTACATATAGGTCTAAGCTACTGGGCGCTCCTACCACAGAGGGGAAAGCGAATTTGCCATCAAACGATTAATTTTCTTGTATCTGTTCTATAAACCTTATGTTTCAATAAATCAGTCCTCACAGTAGCTGTGTTGCCATCATGTACAGACAGCCTTATCATTCTTTTGGAGGTGTGCAAAATTAATGCTATCTTCTCCTCTCGAGTTAACTCAGATGCTATCACGCCAGTGACAAGGAAGATAAGAGGTGAAGAGATTCACAGAGATTGCCAAGGAGTGAAGAGGTCTAGGTCACTATATATTTGGGAAAAGAAGGAGACCACATCCTCAAAATACTCACCAGGGGTGCCTGGGTGGCTCAGTCAGTTAAGCGTCCGACTTTGGCTCAGGTCATGATCTCATGGTTCGTGGGTTTGAGCCCCGCGTTGGGCTCTGTGCTGACAGCTCAGAGCCTGGAGCCTGCTTCAGATTCTGTGTCTCCCTCTCTCTCTGCCCCTCCCCCCATTCACACTCTGTCTCTGTCTCTCAAAAATAAATAAATGTTTAAAAAAAAATACTTTTCCAAAGGATAAATAAGAGAAAGGAAGAGAAAAGTCAAATATGAGTGTTAAGACATGTCATGTTCAGATCTCCTGGGAATTGTGGATGTCTGAGGAAATTTCATAAGGAAATGCCGTTAAGAATCCCTAATAGGGACACACCAAGGTATAGAGAGCTAATTCCCTAGAAGGTCTACCGCCTATCCATGAAAGGCAAACTAGACCTAAATTCTAAGGGGGCACAGACTCTGAAAACGAGACATTTCCTACAAGGGAGCCTTGAAGGTTAGTAAAGCACAAATTTAGCCACTCTTGGTCATCGTGATGGCAATATTTTCTCCTAAGCGTTCCTTTTCATCAAGTAGGCAACATTCAATTATGCATGCAAATGGCAGAGAAAGCAGGGAAAAGGCAGTCCAAAGCAGTGATTGATCAAAACCGTATTATCTGGCTTTCACCTGCTTCATATTATTCTTTTTTACAATGCATTTTCTTCCCTCATTATTTATTTTTGCTTGGGCTAATTTTAAAATGAGTTTTTATTCCCCAGGTACTTCGGTCAGTGTTGGCCCAGAATGAAAAACACACCCCTTATAATCCGCGGAGGATGTAATCCACGGCATTAATAACTGGTGAGCTGAATGCATTTGCCTACTCCATTTCCCTCCTCTATCCCTAAAGGAAACGAGGAATATAAATATACCTACTTTACAGAATAGATGAGTTTTTAAAGGCTTGGCTACAAAAGGAAATTTTTGGGTAACAGAATTAGATTTTGCCATGGACATTCATCAGAAAAGTAAAGCTGTTTACCGGATAAACAGTCTTGTTCGAGGGGATAATGGGAACCATACTTAAAAGATAATAAGGCTTTAAAGATCACACATTTGAAGGAAAGGTGGTCAAGGCTACCCGTTGGGGTGTGGCTACCATTATACCATCCACGCTAAGTCAGAAGAGAAATACAGTGTGGTTGGTACAGACTCCTTAGTTAGCACAAGGACTCCTCTGCCCCCACCCCCAACCCTACAGTTTCAGGCACCTTTAAGGAATGTTTGGCTCATTTTTGCCATCGTTTTGGGTAAGGTTGTCACACAAGTATGTGGGACCCCTTCTCTCTACCATCCTTGACAAAGTGTGCATACATTTAGAATGAGCGGCTGTCTTCTGTGCATTTGACTTCAACTCAGATACATGGATGTATTCCATAATCATTCACTGTGAGGAACTGAACAGAGGCTGCAAGTGATTTGGAAAGGCTGGCGCCCAGGTGCATATAAGGGAGCAGATGACACGGTCTGCCAGGATTGAGGCTTGGATATTTATTTATCCTGAGGGCGGTGAGGGGCTTCTGGAGGTAGTAAACAGGTGACTACAGCAGTAGTGCCTCTCTTCTTTATCTGGTGTAACTGAACTTTTCCTCATTAAATGAATGCGTGGCATTAAGAGATTCCTGTAAAGAAGCAGCAGACAAGCAATCGAGAGAATGGTGGGGCCAGATCGTCTACTCTTGGCCTGAGCTCTCAGCCACATTTTGGGGTAAAAACAAAATGGATATACTTAGCTCTGACAAGAAGACAAAATAATTAAGATTTATCAAGACACTTTGAAATACGGGTTAGTAACATTAACTACAGGGTACGATCCATAGGCTTATATTGTGTTTTCATGAAATGAGGTATCTTTTTGGCCAAGTCTGCCATGAAAATCTAATGGGGAGAGGGGTCAAAAGGTACACACTTCAGTTATGAAATAAGTAAGTCCTGGGGATAGAATGTATAGCAGTATGGTGACTATAGTTAATAATAATGTATATTTGAAAGTTACTAGGATCTTAGAAATTCAATTGCAAGAAAAAAATGTGTAACTGGTGTGTGATGATGGATGTTAACCAGACTTACTGTGTTGGTCGCTTCAAAATATGTATGAATATCGAATCATTATGTTGTACACCTGAAACTAATACAATGTTATATGTCAATTATACCTCAATTTAAAAAAAAAATCTAGTGGGGAAATAAACCAGGCATAGAACTCCAACTCTGAATTATTGCACCGTGAGTTGTTTGTTTGCTTTTTAATGAAGTATATCCAACTACGTTGCTCTCACTAAATGTATCGTTATGAATGATAATATTAACAGTATAAAGACTTTTTATGCCATTGATAAATAAGATAATTTTAGAAGTATTTTACCTCATCTTTGTTTTTTTTCCAGTTACTGTGGCTATAGAACACATTGCTCCCAAACTTAGCAGTTTAGAGCACTGACAGTATTGATCCCACTTACCATTTTACAATGTGGGCAGAGCTCAGCAGGCATAGCTGGTCTCTGTTCCACATGGTGTCACCTGGGTCGGTTCAAAGGCTGGGACCTGCATCATCCCCTCAGGGAGTTGATGGGGCCTGTCAGCTCCTGTCTGCCTGGGCCATCTACTCTTCTGTATCAGCTCAGGGCCCCCAAGGCACACATCCCAAGAGAGAAAGAGCCAAGCAGAGTGGTATCTCCTTTTATGACCCTGTCTAGCTGGGGTAGCCACAGACTTGCACCCAGGTTCAAAGGGAGGGAACACAGACATCACCCCTCAACGAAGGAGTGTCAGAAAGAATAGGTGGGAACAGAGGATGTTGATAATAGCCATCTATGGGAAATCCGGTTTTCCAATTGGTCATTTTTATTATCTTGCTGTGTTTTATGTGCTTTACACAACACGTCAGTATATGTTCACATTTCACCCGTAACCATGTATATATTTATGAAATTGTCCACATGTTTTATAAATTAGGGCACATGATAAAAATCATTTGAAAACCCTTAATTAGAGGATTGAAGGCAAATAAAACATTGTGTATTTGCATAGCATGGCAGGCACTCAGCATATTTTAGCTTTTGGGTTCTTCCTCATTGGCCTTCAGATTAGCAGAAAGTTTAGTACCCTGTAAAAGCAGTGTTACTAGGATTCCTCACTTTAATTAATCTCTCTTTCCCCTATATTCTGATGGTATACTACGCCTTTGGTGCCACATTTCTCACATTTTTTTTTCTCATTCAAGTTATGTATGTAGATATATAAGACCAAGTCTTACTCAGCTCTGTGTACCCAGCAGCTACTAGGATGCTCTGTACATGGTGGGTGTCCCCTTCTCAAATACCGAGTAGGATGGAGTTGTCAGAGATTTAGGACCTTTCCTCCAGGGAGGAAGGTGGTGGTAGGAGGGCTGATTAGCTTAGGAGAGAAGGGAGAAGGGATGTCTGATGTCTGTTCCTCTGACCAACAGCTCTCGCTATCATGTCCTATATGTCTTCCAAGCCAACTCTGAGGGCCATAATAGTGGGGCAGAGGAGAATGACTAGGCCCTTAATCCAAAGAACAGTAAATATCTACTTTTCACCTTTGGCACAGTTGCTGAGGTCTCTGATCCCGTAGCTCATGGCGAATGGAAATAGGTACAGATTATCAGTCATGACATGTGTCACTGACTGAATAAAACTTTGAGCCAATTGATTCTTGGTTTCCTCATCTGTAAAGGGGTGGAGTCGTTTTCATAAGTTCTCAGGTGCCCCGCAGCCCAAAAAAGTTGTGGTTCTTCAAACCCTTGAGGTATGGTTCTGTGTGGGTGGTCATGATGGGGAAGTAAAGGTGCTGATCCTGAATCCTGGTCAAGGCATGGTGCTGTTCTGCAGGCTTGTGGCTTAATGAAAACCATTGAAAATACAGATTATTCCCCAGTGCCTAGCATAGTATGTGGCCCAACGTAAGTGCTGGAATATTTATTGAGTATGATATAATAAAGAACGCAGCTGGTCTTTGTCCCTGGTTCCTGGCACAGAGTTTCAAAAATCCTTGGAATTTCCCATGTGATAGTAGAGTCTTTTATTATCCTAAGAGCCCCTTTGACCATACCTGAGTTTATGCTAATGAGGTGACTCTTGACGGGCCTTAAATAATTTCAAGGGAGGGACTGGTTATGTCAGAAAAACCAAGACATGGTTATGATTAGAGTATGGAACTTTCTTTCAACCCCACCCCCTGACCTCTGGGGCGAGGAGCAGGGCTGGAGATCAAGTTCACTCAAGCGGCCTGAGATTTAATCAGTGGTGATAGTACAGTGAAACCCCAGACAAAAACTGAAAACCGGCGCTGAGGAGAGCTTCCTGGTTGGTGAAGAAGTGGATGTGCTGAGAGGGTCACATGCCCAGAGAGAGCAAAGAAGTTCTGTGCCTTTCCCGCAAGAACTTACCTATGTACCTTCAGTGTTTGGCGGTTTCAGAACTGTAGCCTTCAGTCATTCTAGTGAATTGTCAAACCTGAAGAGGGGCTGGGACATTGGAACCCCTGAATTTGTAGCCAAGTCACACAAGTGCAGGTATCTGGGGATCCCCCTTGCAACTGGCATCTGAAATAAGGGCTATCTTGGGGACCTTGCTCTTTATCTCGTGGGATCTGGTACTACGAGTAGTTAGAATAAAAGGACTTTACCCTTAACTTCTTGGGTCTGTGCTAACTCTGAGTAGTTAGTGTCAGAATTGAATGGAATCATAGGACACCCAGTTAGTGTCAGAGAATTGGTGTTGGAACGTAGTAGGTATTTGTATCAGTGATAATAATGACGTTAGTGAGCACTTACTCTGTTCCAGGCGCTCTTCCGAGTGCTTTACATATGTTACCTCATATGACCCTCATGACAAAATGGTGAGACAGAAGACATTATTATCCCCATTTACATGTAGGAAACTGAGGCACAGAGGTGGTAAGTAATTTCAGTGTCACACAGATGGTAAATAGCAAAATTGGGACTTAAGCCCAAGCAATTTGGATTCAGAGCCCACGTCCTAAACCCCCTCCCCCCCCACAGTCTCACTGTTCAGCTCTCTTTTCTACACCCTCAGGCAGCTAGCTGATGCAAAACTAAAAGACTTGAAGATGTCGGGCATGTCTGATGGCCAATATTCAGAAACATGGAAAGGATTTCTTTTAAGACACTTTATAAAAGAGGCTGTGATGTAGTTGCCGGTTCCCTGAGAATTGAAATGATGCCACATGCCTCATCTCAACTCAGATATTAAGTGTGAAATTCCTCAGACCCTATTAATCAAAGCAGTCACCAGAATCAATATTCATTAAACAGCCATGTGCATGAACAAAAGTTAATCACAAAGAAGGCATAGACACTGCTCCCAAGTTGGCTCTACCCAAAAGGGAAGATATCACTAATGGAGACAAACCTTCCTTCCTGTCTTGGGTAAATAGAGGGTAGAAGGGACTCCCACTTATCCGGATGGATTTGAAGCACTCCACATCTGCCCCTGTGCCCTCCTCATATCTCTTCATATGTAAAGTATTTTCTATTCGGAGGACAGAGCAAGACTAGATTAATAGCAGGGCTGGTGACCCCTATCTGTAAAGGGCCTTGGCCTCTCATAAAAATACTTAATAGAGTTCTTTCCCTTTAATTGCATGCCACAATCTTTGGGGGCCCATCCATCTCTACGGCTGCTCCAGGCACTGGCCTCCCTTTGTATGGTGGTTCTGCCTAAGTGTGGAATCAGCTGATGAGGCCAGGGGTCCCAAGGCAGTACACCATCTGGTCAAGGTCATGGGTGGCAGATTACCAATTAGGAAGCATGGCAGGGAGGATGTTGTGTGGCTTGGGGCCAGGAATAGATGGTGGATCAGCCATTAGTAAGGGAACCGGTGTAGGTGTTGCAACAGATTAATACACAAATCTTTGCTCCCAGGGGATCCTGCATGAAATCTTAGATTTGGTCACTAGGAGCTTTCAGAGGTGGATAATGAAGCAACTTTATTAAAAGATGAGCACACGCTTAGAGCAGTGAGTCTCAAATTTTAATGTGCAAATGAATCACCTGGGTGTTTTGTTAAAATATATTTTCTGATTCAATGGGTCTGAGATGGGCCTGAGATTTTGCATTTATAAAACACAAGAGATGTTGGTACTCTGGGCCAGGGACCACTCTTTGAGTAGCAAGGTCTTAGAATACATCTTACCTGCTTCTCTCTTCTCTTCAGAATACCTCTTCTGCAGTAATCAACATCATTGGAACCTGGTTTCCATAGATGTGCCTTCTACCCAACTCCTTAGATTAAATGAGGTCCCTCTCATATGTTATGTTGAATAAGAAAGACCTGGTTTCTACACTTTATTTTTTCTTTTACTTCTCATTTTCATTTTAATTATACAAATAATGTGTGAATATATCTGGAATATTTTAGCCAGCTCAAATGTCATTTAATCTGAGAACCCTTTTAAGACTAAGAACCATGATACCATTATTATTCTCAATAAAGGTAATAATAATTCTTTAATATCATCTCATCTCTAATTCATGTTTAATTTCAGGTAATTTTCCCCCAAATGTCCTTTTATGGTTTGAATAAAGATCTAAATGATCTCTACAAAATTACATTTGGTTGGTTTGTATCTTAAATTTCAATTTATCTTCATCTCTAACAGCTCTTATTATTAACCAATTATTAGTATTAATAATAACAATTATTATTATTATTTTGGAATTCATCCCATTTATTTGTTGAAGAGACTAGATTATTTGCACTGTACAACTTCCTTCGTTCTGAATTTGTCTGATTGCATCCTCTTGGTGTCATTTAACCTGTTCCTTTAACCCCTGTATTTCCTGTTATTGGGTAAAGCTGACTTAATTAGATTCAGTACTTTTTTTTTTTTTGCCAGTAATACTCCATAAGTGGTGCTATGTGCTTTCTACTCTGTCACGTTGGGAGGAACGTATGACGGATTGTTTCACTTTTTGAGATGTTAGGATTGATTGGCCACTGGGTTCAGGTGATGTTAACTTGACTGCTGTGAAGTCCACCATCAACCTTTTGTGCCTGGTGTTAGCCTTCATTGATAACACTTGTCTGCACTCTGTGCTTCCCTATCATACCACTTTATTTATCAGTTTTCTCTGCTTTATGGTGGATCCGTTCAAGGCAGAATTATGTCTCTCTCTTTAGCCCCTAACCAAGTACCTGGCATATAGTGGGTACCCAATAAATAATTATTGACTTTGTGAATTCTGCCTCTAACATCTCCCTGAGATCAGTGGATGCCTGCCAGAGATCGGCTCTCAGGTTACATCCTTTCTAGAAGGTATGCAGGACTTTTAAAGGCTTCGTAATATCAAAGGCATTCCTTATAGCAAGGCTGCCACTTTTGAGTTTGATGTCATGTCAGAGAAAAGGTATTTAAGACATCACTGGAGTTCTCAGGCCCCCTGGTGCCACAGAGGACATAAGGAGAGAAAAGGAAGAGTCTTTGTCAATCTTTGAGTCAAGAAATGGGTTTGGGGGTCAGACATATGGTCACAGGCAGAGACTTCCTGAGGGGCACAGAGAAGGGCTTGCTTCGGGAGAGAACCGAGGGATATTCCAGGCAGCAGTTTCTTACGTGACTGTGTGCTCATTTGAAGCATGATAACCTCTTTTCAGAGTGGAGGAATCACTGATGCTCTCATTGAACTTTTTTCTCTTTCTTCCGAATGTCTTTGAATTCAACAGCTTTTGTGTGGAACAGTTCCTCCAAACTGTTCAACTTGTGCAGTGATAGATGACCTTTGAGCTTTTTTAGTACATTTGGTTTTTTCTTTAAACTTTTAATGTTTATTTATCTTTAAGAGACACGGAGAAACAGAGCACAAGTGGGGGAAGGACAGAGAGAGAAGGAGACACAGAATCCTAAGCAGGCTCCAAGCTCTGAGCTGTCAGCACAAAGCCCGACGCAGGGCTTGAACTCACAAAGAGCAAGATCATGACCTGAGCCGAAGTCGGACGCTTAACCGACTGAGCCACCCAGGCGCCCCATTCTTTAGTACATTTGTGACAGGGAATAAGGGGTGGGGGTTTGCTAAAATATCCTAGCTGAGGGGGCAACATCTTAGCTTTTGGAGACTGAAGGGGAAACCACAGCATGTCCAGTAGGAGGAGCCCTTATCAATGAAGATGCCAGGGTATTTTAAGTTGAAGAGGAAATGCCGAAAGAAGGTCGAAGATGGGCAGTGGTTCGATTTAGAACGTTCAACTTTCTGATGGGGCAAAAGCAATATGCATTCAGTAGAAATTATACTTTGGACTTTGAATTTTGATCTTCTCTTGGGTTAGGGATATGCGATAGGATGCTGGAGCTCTCAGTCGGCCACATGATCACGAGGGTGAACACCCATTGCACTGATAGCCATTCTGCATGCAGCCATTCTGTTTTTCACTTTCAGTTCAGTAGTTAGTAAATTACATGAGATATTCAATACTTCATTATAAAATACACTTTATGTTAGGTGATGTTGCCCCACTGTAGGCTAATGTAAATGTTCTGAGCATGTTTCAGGGAGGCTGGGCTAAGCTATGATGTCCAGCAGGTAGGTAGGTTAGGTATATTAAATGCATTTTTTGATTTAATGATATTTTCACTTTATGATGGGGTTTATCTCAATTTAAACCCCCTTGTAAGTCGAGGAAGGTCTGTATCAGCTGAGGTCCTGAAGTCACCACCTAAAAGAAATATGTGAGATTAAAAGAGAAATGCTAACGTCCCAGGTTCCTCCCCTGTTTCTCTCTCTCTCTGATTCACAAGTTTTAAACTTTAAATGAGTGGTTCTCAACTGGGGATAATTTTGTCCCCCCCCCCCCCCCCACCAAGGGTCAGTTATCAATGTTGGTGACATTTTTGGTGATGAGGACTGTGGAGTTGCTACTTGCATCTGAAGCCTACAGGCTGGGGACACCACTAAGCACGCTACCATGCACAGGACAGCCCCACAGCATAGTAGTATCTCGTCCAAAATGTCAGTAATGTTGAGGTTGAGAAACCCCTGCCTTAAAGCAGTCTTTTGTCTGTTCACCAGTTGTCCCTTTCAATGGTACAAACTCTCCGGCTCTTCAGTTTAGTGTCTTCTAACTGAATTCCTAAATTCCCACTCTCAAATTCCTTGGAGTCTTTCTTCAGAGTTATCCAAGGACTAGTTCTGGAATCTTCAAAGTCAGGTGTCCCAAAATGTGTTTCTCTTTTACTAGCCAAATCTCTGCCCCTCATGCCCATCCCAAAGTACTGTGTTCCTCTTTTTGTGTGTTTTTTTAAAACTCTGTTTTTCATACCTCATATTGTTTTAGGAAATAGAGAACAGAAATATAGAGAGCAACTAACGAAACAAATGAAAACATCTCTGGTTTGGGCGCCTGGGTGGTTCAGTTGGTTAAGCGTCCAACTTTGGCTCAGATCGTGATCTTGTGGTCCGTGAGTTTGAGCCCCATGTCGGTCTCTGTGCTGACAGCTCAGAGCCTGTAGCCTGCTTGGGTTCTGTGTCTCTCTCTCTCTCCCCCTTACCTGCTCACCCTCTGTCTCTCTTTCTCTCAAAACGTTAAAGCAAGCAAGCAAGCATCTCTGGTTAAAATATATATTCTTTCTGAATACTCCCTATGTTCTCTATATCAGAGTTCAGGTCCAGTTAATCAGGGCCTTTGGGGGACCACTTGTATTCAAAATTAAGAGATTAATACTTGACAGGAAAGGCTAGGACGTTTTAACCTTTGCTGAATTGAAGAGCAAAAAGCTATGGCATCTCTAGCATCACTGAGTTACCTTAAATATTTTGATGAAGGTAGTTGAAGACCCAAGTGATAAAGTTGGGAGACTTACGGAAACTCTCAAGTTTCTAGCTCTTTTCCTTTAAATAAAGGGTTGTTTCTAGAATCTCTTCCAGCTTCAGACTTGGAGTCATTGTCAACTCTTAGGAACAGGGGGCTAGACTGAAAGTAGTCAGAAGAGACACAAGCTAAGAGGGCAGGACTAGTTGGAAATAACTTCTAAGCAGATTGCAGTGGAAGAGGAGATGGTAACAGAAGGCATACTTTCCTCCTTTATGTCCTTCTCTGGAGATTGTTGTCTTTTCTTATTCAGGATCCTGGTCATACACGGAATGTGAGATCTTGAAAACACCTTAATAGCCTGCAGTGGAGTGCAGTGTATCTCCTGACTCAAGTCCCCACCCTCACCTAGTAATGTTTCCTGTACTGAGAATGCTGGAAAAATTCCTAACCTTCCCTCAACAGCTGGGGTCTGGCATCCACCTTACGTGCACGAGCAGGATTTGGATTGTGGAAGTGAGGGAGGGGCTGTCGTCTTGCTCCAGTGGTTGTTGTTGGTGAGCAAGGTCAAGGACAGAGGGAAGGCCTGCAGCAGTGTCATTCTCTAGCTTCCTGACGTAGAAAGGTGGTTTGGAGGAAGTAGCAGAGGATGTAGACCCTTGGTTAGCAGGCATGGAAGTACGGACTTGAACTCTATAGTTCTAGTGCGGGCTTTCCAGAACCCAGCCTAGAATCCAGTCCTCTAGCCCTTCCAATAACTTGCTACCACTGCGTTTCTTGTATTAAGTTCCTTTCTGCTTACAGTACCCATATTTCTGCTGTCCACATTGAGCCGTGCCTCATACAAGGTCATAAACAGGTGAAGAACCTCCTGTCTTGCTTCCCACTGATCTAGGTGCAGTGCTGAGGGCCCCGGTGTACTGGAGAGAGGGAGACAATGAAGAGGAAGCTAAACCAGGACGTGGCAGGGCCTGGGGAGCTGCAGAGTGGCTTTACAAATGTGTATAGGGATGTATTCTGAAAAGTCATTCATTTAACTGAAATATTGTAAAAAAGTTCCTGATGCCTGGGCTTGGAGTTGAAGCCAAGAATGGGTTTGGACTGCAAGTTGAGCAGAAATACCTATTGGTCCAGATCCTTTTCTGGATAAATGTGAAGAGGAGGTGGGTGCCACTCATTCGCAACATCTCACGTTCTGTCAACAAACTGAGCAAGCGGTAAAGTGAGGAGGAAGGTTGCACACAGAAAGCTTGTATTCACATCAACTCGAACCTCAGATTTCCTGGCTGTAGATCATACACATTGCTGAGAAGCTTAATTTCCCTGTTGTATCACAGCATGTTATCCGAATAACCTATAAATTTACACCATAGTGATGTATTATGTTTCTAGGGCACACTGTAGATTCTCACATCTGTTGTTCAGGGCAAATTCTCTTTTACAGAATCTGGAAATTGCCAGCAGTTTTGACACAACTATCTGGCAAAAGAAACAAACTAGAGGGGCAGAGGGAGGATATTACACTTTTTGCAAAAGCTGAAAACAAAAAGGTAAAATGCTTTGTTGGATAATAGAGGTCAGAACCAAAGCAAGCTCCTAGAGGCCACAGGGAGAACAGCAGAGTGACCCTGGATTCTGGAGAAGCTGGAAAATATTCTCCCAGCGTTCCAGGTGTCCTTGTGCCCTCTGTGTGGTACACAAAGTATTCCACTTAGGTTGTTTTTGCAGGACCTGACTCTAAAGTTGCCTCCTCTGGGGTGAAATACTGGGTTTTGGGCTGTGTGCTTTTCTGCTGTCATCCCTTGGTGGGATGTGTCAGGGGTACCCAAGACCAGCCTCAGGCTCTGTGGTTTGTTAGAGGAACTCCCAGCATTCAGGAAAGCTCTTATACTTGTGGTTAGAGTGTATTACAGTAAAAGGATGCAGATTAAAATCAGCAAAGGAAAAAGGCATATGGGGCAAAGTCCAGGAGAAACCAGGTGCAAGCTTCCAGATGTCCAGTCCCAGTAGAGCTGATGGGATGTGCTTAATTCTTCTGGTAGCAGTGTGTCAGAACATATGCGAAGTGTTGCCAACCAAGGAAGTGCACCCAAGCCTTGGTATCCAGGGTTTTTATTGGGGAGGGGGGTCTGTCATGCAGGCATGCTGTGCTGTGTGGCTGACCTCAGCTACTCAGACTCCATCCCCAGAGCAAAATAGGTGTTCACCACAAATCACATTGTTAGCATAAACTATCTGAACAAACTGCTAACATATGGCCCAAGACTTCGGGCATACAGAAACACTCTTATCAGGCAGAATATTCCAGAGACTCTAGAGCTCATCTCCCAGGAGCTGGCCAGGGGCCATGCCTAAATCAGGTGTTTCTTGGGAATATGCAGAGTTTGAGAGACTCAATCCTCCTGAACTAACCTTTTCCTGCATGTGGAGAGGGTTACACCCTCCCTTGGCTGGTGGCTCCAGGACTGAAGCCTCACTCCATAGATACTTAGCACTCCCCCAAAAGCAGTGGTTTGGGAACCACAGGTATCCACACAGGCTATGTGCATTGAGCATAAGGATTGACTGGTATCCACCTACCTGCAGAGAGCCATTTAGAGTGGAAAGCCTGCTGGTGGAGGAAGCTGAGGACATGAGTCATCCTTGAGGGTGCCCCAGCCCTTTGCTCCCATCTGGAATACTTACTAGGAGTCCCTATGTTACCCGTAAACATTTTTCCAGATCTTTTTCCCACTCCTTGGCCTCTCTGTTGTCCCAAATGTGTACCAGTAGCCTCCTCCCTCACCTTCTGGCCCCCTGTCTCTTCCCCTCTGCAGCCCGAGAGAGCTTTATTAAATATAAGTCTGCCCTTCAGTGACTACCCATGTCTTGACTCTGAGTGGAACGTTCTCTTTCCCCTACTTTCCAGCCTCTGCCTCCTGTGCCTCTCGTCTCTGCCTTTGGCAACCCAAGTTGCTTCTGGTCCTCAGTTCAGAGTTCATCATTTCTCAGGCAGGCCTGTGCATTTGCACCAGCCCTACTGTCTGGAACACTGCTGTCTTCTCACTTCCTCACCTGAGCCCAGCCACCCTTCTACTCCTTCCAGATTGAGCCTACATATCACCTCTGAAAGTCTTCTTCAGTTCCCCCTTCACCCCCACAAGCCAGGTTAGCTGCCCTCCCCTGTTTGCTTGTCTGCCTCCCCTTCTAGACTGTTCTCACTGAGGGCAAAGATGGCGTCTTGTTAATTTTTTTATTCTGACTACCCAGCACCCTCCCTACCACATAGTAGGTGCTCAGTAATGGCATAATATATGAATAAGTGAGCGACTGGACTAATAACTGAGTGAATAGATGTGAGCGCGAACCCAACTTGAGCCAGACACACCTTGCCCACCCTGTGAGAAGTCGATCTACTGTGTAGGCAGTTTCACACACCAGCCAGAAGCATCGACTTTGCGTGCATGCGTGTCTCAGCGCTGCCCCTTAGTAGCTGTGTGAGCTCAGGCCGGTTACCTAATCTCTCTGAATCTGTTTCATTATAGTAAAGCAATATAGTGATACTTTGAACATTAAGTGGCCTGAGGCCTGTGAAGCGCCCAGTACGGGGCCTGCCACATAGTGCTTCATATAGGGAGGGCTTTTATTGCTCCCAGTTCATTTGCTTCCATGTCCCATCTGGTCTCCCACCTGGACCAAGTGGAAGAGCCCTCATTGCTATAACTTTCCTGAATTTCCAAGTCTCATGGTCAGCGGGTGGGAAAGTGTCTTGTTCTCCTGAGACTGGGATGTTAGTGGAGAGGTAGGGGAGCTAAGTCTTGAGACTGCTGGCGTTGTTTACCTGGAGCCTTTCCTTCTAGATCTGGTCACTGGTGCCCTTGACTCCAGGAGCTAATCGACCACCAGGTCCTCTGATTCTACCTGCTCAGAATTCTAATGCCAATTGCTATTGCTGCTGCCAGTAGGCTTGAGCTCAGGCCCTTCTCCCTGAGCCCTAGTCCACTGAAATCATGTCCTCTCCTATTGCCTCTCCCCTAACCATTCTGCCCCTGACCCATCCCCAAACTGCTGTCCCAGTTCACCGTCCTCAGGGGGCCATCATGAAGGCTAAGTAGGTGAATGCCTGTGAAGTGTTTAGTGGGATGCCTGGATCACAGTGAGTACTCCATAAAGGGTCAGTATTATTAGATCTGATACTATCATTCCTCTGCTTAAAAGCCTCCACTGGTTCCCCACTGTTTACAGAATGAGCTCCACGTTCCTGAGCACAACATGCAAGGCCCTCAGTGATCAGAACTCCACCTACCCTAACCCTTTTCAGCTTTGTCCTTGTCTTACACCACTGCTGCCCTACGGAATACCTTTTCCTATTTGGCCTGTCGAAACCTGCCCACTGAGGCCCAGTGCAGATACAATTTCCATGAAGCATTTCCTGATTCACTTGGTTGTAATTAATCATCTTTTCTTTTGGACTCCCATAGGGTATAATTTATATTTCCACTCTACTCCTTTTGGCTCTGTGTTTGCTTTGGTTAATCTGTCACCAGATTTCTTTCTTCCATTCAACTAGAGGATAAACCCACAAACAAATTGTTAGCTGAATTGTTGACTGTAGGAGATGTTGGCACCTGGTGGTAGAAAATACCTGGGTGGGGACAGAGCACGTGTGGGAAACAGCTGCAGGAGAGGCTGTTGGAGTTGAATTGAGAGAAGGTGTGTGGGGGCAATACGCCAGGGCAGCTTGTCAGGGCGACCATGCTGGCTTTCTAGGCGCTGGAGATACACGGCAGCCAATGGTCCTGGGAAGGCATCTGCTCTTTAGAGAAGATGTGGACCTCATCTGAGTGGAGTCAGATTAAAGATTAGCCAGCTCCACCACTCCGTGGTCCGTGCTGCCTCAGAGACACAAGACCGTGGTGGCACTCCCTCCTCTCACTAAGGGGTCACAGAGTTGAACACAGGCTCCAACCCCACAGTTGGCCGGCAGGCAGGCGAAGGACAGAGTGAGAGGGAGGGAAACCCCTCTCTATGCACTCAATGTCTGGGGGTGCACACGGCTTTGAAGGGAGTCCTCTGGGCCTGTGATGGGCAAGAGAGGCTAAGTCTTGGGGCAAAGGAAAAACGTGTCCAACTCATCCTCTGTCACAATTCTGCCTCAGACACAAAGCTGCTCCCTCTTTCTTGCTGGCTTTTCTCTTGTTAATTCCTTCTCTCCTCTTCTTCCTCGCGTGTCTGAGTCACCTTATGCCACCTTGTCTTTGCTAATTGTCCCAGTGCCCAGACAGCAGCTTCCTCGTTCCAGGCTAATGTTCACAAACATAACTTATTTTTCTAGAGTAAGTATGTGGTAATCCCCGATGACAAGTATCAGGAAAGCCACATAAGCGGTGTTTCTATCACACAGGATTTGGGAATGAAGGATCAGAGACGTGACTGTCCTGATACTGACTGTGTCTACACTCTCCCATCACAGTTGGGGTGGTAATGCAAAATGCACCATTTTCTTACTTTGGCTTTGGTCGACCTCCATAGGAAATTATCACTGTTTTACTTGATTAGCTTTTGATGGACCACTTTTCTGGAGAGCTAAGATGTAAGGTGCCCCATGAGGCCCAGGGAGGGGTTCGGATTGCAGAATGTTTCTCTGTTCATGAAAGAGGGCTGTCCTGTGGCACTCTCCAACTTTCTTTGCTTTTATCCCATAACACCAAGCACACCTCATAATTCTTTATCTCGTAGGTTCACTACAGGAGATGTGGTGGCCAGCAGACCTGAGAATCCAGCCTACTCAATAATCATATTTCTCATGGTAAATCTAAAACTTGGAATGTGCCTTGGGAGAGAAAGGAGAGAAATGACAGGAGACTGGAGATAGGACTACATACTCGTCTCCTGTTCCCTGGTCCCACCCTCTACCCGTCAGTTCACATGTATTCTTATCTAAATGAATAAATGGAGAGCCCTAAAGAGTAAAGGTAAAAGCACAAAAGAACAACCATTGGCCAGACAGGAGCAGGTGGAGTGGGGAGAAGCTTTGCTGAGAAACCATGGAAGGATTTGAGGCAGGTTGTTGATGGAGCCTGAGGCTTCTTGAGGCCCTAACTGGGGGAGTCCCATCCCTTACTCCATCGTCTACCACTGCCTGTGATTGGAGATTGAACTCAGACAGCCCACTTCAGTAATTTATAGTCTACTTCCTGTTCCCTAGTATGCATGAGTAATCAAATCAATTAACCCCTGGATTTTAATAAAAAGAAAAGAAGTCCCTCTTGGGGCACAGGGATCAGATGGAAAACACAGAAAGACAGCTATAATCTAGTTATTCTTTCCTCACCCCTGGTGTGGCATGCTGCCGCCATGGTTGGGGGTTGTTGCTCGTGAAGTGGTGAGCAACTTTCCGTCTGCTGTGCAGGGGGAAAACCTCCAAACTAGAGCTGGGTCTGTAGGTGTCTGATGAAAGGAAGGCAGCAACCCGAGTTTGAGAGCTCAGATTGTTTAGGGTGTCTTCCTTTCCATAGCTGTCCATTAAATACTCCTATTCCCATCGTCCTCCAAATCATCAGAGTATCACTGGTAGACCTTCCCTGTTAACTCCTGTTAAGGTGGACAGTGCCTTAGCTCTATACACCTTATTGACCCTTCTTCCCTCCTACAACATAGTAACATTACTATGGTTTAATTTCTCTAACTTCCGGAAAAATATGTACACCCCTTTTTCTTGTTTTGTCATTTCTGATTTCTTCATGAAGGCTAATAAAAGCCCTATAGTTCCTTCTGCTCTTCCTCACCATTCTATCCCTCAACTATAATCAGCCATGCTTTTTCTTTTGCATTTCCAAAATTGGCAACATTCTGTTTCGTAACTGTTATGATGTCTGCCATAATTTGTCTATAGCTTTATTCTGTAAGGTAAAAATCAATAAACCAAATAGACCTGAATCCGTGAAAAAAATATATGTTCTTGAACAGGAGGCCTCAATATCATAACGATCTTTTCTTCCTAAGTTAGTTTATAGATTTAATGCAATAATAAAAATACCATCAGACTTTTTTTTACAGAGCTAGATAAATTGATTATAGAGTCCACTTCGAGGGAAAAAAGCAATAGCAGTTAGAAAAACCAAGAACAGTGGGGCCAGATTGAGGGCCTAAATCTACTAGATATTAAAAGCACATCACAAAGCTTCTCTAAGCCTTAATAAAAACAGGATGGTATTTGCCCATGAATAGACAGAACGAAGAAGAAAAGATTTTATAAAATACAGTAATATTCAATTGCATTTGGAAATTTAGTATATGATTAAGGATAAATTCTATTAGGGGCACGCACATTTAGGATTATGTCTTCTCCCTAAATTAACCTTCTTAACTTTATGGAGTATCCCTCTTTATCTCTGGTAATAGTTCTTGTCTTAAATTCTACTCTGTCTGAAATTAATATAGTTACATCAGATTTCTTGTGGTCGCTGTTTGCATAGTATATCTTTTTCCATCCTTTTGCTTTTAACCTTTTGGGACCTTGAATTTAAAGTGCGTCTGTCTTTGAACTTGTCATTATTTGAGCTAGGAGGGGGTTGGGGTTGGCTGCAATTTCAGATATTTTCACCTTTAGATTCTATTCTGATAAGTTTCCAGAATGCTGTCATTGTGAAAATGCACAGAACTGGAGGATTTCTCTGCCTACCAGCCTGTCCTTCACTGGAAAAAACTTGGGGAAAAATCCCACTTCCAGGAATCTGCCTGGAATAAATAGTAAATATGCACTGGCAGAAATACCAAATGACACACGCACAAAATTATATATTTACTATATAAAAAACTAAAAGCAACCTTAATGTCCATCAACAGGGAACTATCCTATAAACTATGAAACATCTGTGCAAAAGAATATTGTGCAGCTACAAAGTGGCATTATCTAGGAATGGAATGATTGAGTTATATGCTTAAGTGTGTTTAGTTTTTGAAGAAACCAACAAGGTTAAAGTCCACACAAATACTGGTACATGAATGTTCATGGCAGCTTTATGTGTAATAGCCCAAATCCGGACATAACCCAAATATCCATAAGCAGGTGAATGAGTAAATAATGTGATTTATCCATTCACACTGGAATACTTTGGAATCCATTCACAAAAGGAATACTACTCAGCAATAAAAAGCAACAAACTACTTACTGATAATAGCAACCACATGGGTGAATGGTTAAAATCGTTGTGCAGGGCACATTTTTCATTGGCAAGAAGCCAATGGAAAAAAATACATATTATATTATTCCATTTATATAAAATTCTAGAAAATGAGATCTGATCTATAGTGACAGGAAGCGAATCAGAAATTGGTTGGGTACAAGGGTCACAGAGGGATAAATGACACAGAGGCACAGGGACACTTACGAGAGAGCAGGAAAAGTGTTTGTTAGCTTGACTGGGGTGCATTACATATGTAAAAATGGATAAAAGTTTGTATTTTAGGGGCTCCTGAGTGGCTCAGTCAGTTGAGCATATGACTCTAGATTTCCACTAGGTCATGATCCCACGGTCATGGGGTCAGGCCCTACATTAGGGCTTAAGATTCTCCCTCTCTCGCTCTCTCTCCCTCTGCCTCTCTCCCCCACTCGTGCTTTCTCTCTCAAATTAAAAAATAAATTAAAAAATAAACATTTGCCATTTATTATTATCTTTCAACTATACCTTTAAAATTTTTTCTTCAAAAGGAATGTGAATATTTCTATGTTTTCCTATGGAGTGATGTCCAGGATACATTAAATGAAAACACGATATGAAAAGAAGTACATCTAGTATGCCACCATTTAAGAAATTGAAAGATATGGTATCTATCTGAAAGATATGGTATCTATCTATATTTATATGTTTATTTGCTTACATAAAAAAGTAAAGGATAAACTGTAAAAGCAAGTTTTCTATAGGGAGAGGAAGGGAGTATAGTAAGAGGTGGTGATGGAAATATAAGGTCAATTCTTTACATATATCTAGTTCTATAAGTAAAGCTATTGAAACATGTAAAGAGTCTACATAATTCTAAAACAAAATTAAATTTACAGAAGCAGTTCTGGAAAATTGAAAGCAAAACGAAGCAAGTTATCCCAAATATAAACCCAGTTGGTGGGTGGTATTACCACGCAGAGAAAAACTACTTTAAGTAACTTTAACCATAAATATGATTATGTATCTCTAGTGGTATATACCTTAAGAAAAAAAGAATTGCCAAAAAAAATTCTTAGAATGTTTCAGTTATGTTTTTCATAGTAGTTTTATTTCTGCTATTCTGTATTGTGTTTTTAATGTAGGATAAAGCAAATAAGTAATTATATTTTTGTCATTGAGTACTGGTATATTCAGCCTAGAAGAAGGAGATATAAAATTAAAAAGGGCAACGAAAAGCCCTATATAGTCTTGAATTTCAATTGGAAGTAATGACTTATCCTAAAGCAAAACAAGCAAACAAAAATATTCTCTAGCTCTTTAAACTGTAGGAGTGTAGTAACAATGACCTGGCCAGTAGTAATGAGAATCCCTATACCCAGACTGTGATCTTATAAGCACCACCGGGCACTAAATAGAACTATAGCATCTTGGAGGAAAGGCTGGTTTAAGAGCTGGGGAAAGATACGTATACAATGTTGCTAGAACATTCTGCCAGGTCAGAAGCAAGAATATTGTGAAGTATACTGAGGTCATGTCAAAAGCATATAGAAGCCAACATGAAAAGGCTCTCATTGGTCAAGGATGGGGCAGTGTATTTTTTTTAATTTTTTTTTTAACATTTATTTATTTTTGAGACAGAGAGAGACAGAGCATAAACAGGGGAGGGGCAGAGAGAGAGGGAGACACAGAATCTGAAACAGGCTCCAGGCTCTGAGCTGTCAGCACAGAGCCCAATGCGGGGCTCGAACCCACGGACCGTGAGATCATGACCTGAGCCGAAGTCGGCCACTTAACTGACCAAGCCACCCAGGCGCCCCCAGTGTGAGTATTAATAAGGATAATAACTGCAAGCAATGGAAACATATCAACTACTTTAGATCCATGATTTCATAAACATATTTTTACAACACAATAAAAATTCTTATTAGTCATCTTGGTAGGATGCTAGAGAATTAACTTGTTAATAAAAATGGGTAAGTAAAGTGAAAGAAACAACAATTTATCCTATCTTTCCTATCTGAGCTATGCTTCAGGTTAATCAAATGGTTGATGACAGGAAGTTTATCTCTACAGAAGTGTCTCAAATAATAAATGAAGAATGACAGAAGTAGAAGACCCAACTAACAATGGCTAATTAATGACCATCAAAGACTGCTAATATCACAAAAAGAGACCAGCTAACCTCCTAAAGGAAGTATACACCACTGCCTAAAGAGCAGGCTAGCCAAAAATTCAAACCTGAATCTGGCCAAACTTCTGGATCTACTTCTAATTTATAGAAAATGCAAAAGATGAATGATAACAAATGGAGATTAATTAGAAAAATCCAGATCGCAAGAAACTCATTGAGAAAAACAATTTGGTTTCTATAAAAAATAAAAATAAATGCAAGAATGGAGGGAAATCCTACAAATTAAGGATACTTGAGGGACATATCAACCAATGTTTAAAGCTCATTTGAAAGAATTATTATTTAAAAGTAAAAACTGAACTATTTATGGATGTAATGATATAATGACTTGGCTATATTTCCAAACAATATAAGAGGTGGGGAGAGGAAGAAAATATCAATGAGATAAAATTTGCCATGAGGTGGATCACCGTTAAAGCTGGGTGATGATAGAGGCTCATTGTTCTACACACTATTTTTGTGTATGTTCTGAATTTTTCATAATAAAAAGTGAAAAACAAACTGCAAATAACACATTTTATGACCATGAAAATATTAATCCCAGCAAAGTTGAATAGTGTGCTATGGTTTCAGAGTCCCAGTCTGTGTGTCTCTCAAATGTTTCTCATGCCAAACAAATGTAATAGATAAAAACATAAATAAACAAACATAGATACTCTTTTTCTTACAGTATACTAATTATTAATTTTTTGGGGTTACGTTTTAATGTTTTATATTTGGGCCATGTCTTTCTTAACACATTTCACCTTTCAGAATAGATCCCAGGTTTGTTCTTAAAGTCCACTGACTTCTTGATTGTATTTGGGCTGGTTGCCTCATATTTGAACTTGGACATTTTAATGAAGCTTTGTATTTTTTCTGACATTTCTAATGACCTTCTAATTGCTTTAGCATAGACTCAAGTTTGTTTTTCCTCAGATATCAAGTGTATGGTGTCTCTTTTATAATCAAAGGCATCCCTCTTGATATCTTCCAACTTTCTGCTCCAAACTGGATTATTTATTCGCTTTCAGGGTTAGCTGTACCATTAACCATTGTCATCTGGACTTGGCTGCTTTGCTGTCCTCAGTAGGACCTCTTCTTTGTTTTATATTATCTTTTTTGGTTGAAGCTCTCACTTTTCCTGCAGTTATGTATTCAAATAATTCACTTAGAAAGGATATGTGGAAGGCAAGCTTTCTGAGGTCTTGCATGTTTAAAAAAGATTATATTCTGTCTGTACACTTGATTGATAACTTGGTTGGATATAAAATTCCAATTTCAAAATCTTTTTTTCGTCAAGTCTTTGAGAGTATTGCTTTACTTTCTTTTGACATAATATAGTTTCTTTTTTAAAAATTTTTTAAAAATTTACATCCAAATTAGCATATAGTGCAACAATGATTTCAGGAGTAGATTCCTTAATGCCCCTTACCCATTTAGACCATCCCCCCCCCACAACCCTCCAGTAACCCTCAGTTTGTTCCCCATATTTATGAGTCGCTTCTGTTTTGTCCCCCTCCCTGTTTTTATATTATTTTTGTTTCCCTTAGCTTATGTTCATCTGTTTTGTCTCTTAAAGTCCTCATAGGAGTGAAGTCATATGATTTTTGTCTTTCTCTGACTGACTAATTTCACTTAGCACACCCTCCAATTCCATCCACGTAGTTGTAAATGGCAAGATTTCATTCATTTTGATTGCCGAGTAATACTCCATTGTATATATATACCACATCTTCTTTATCCATTCATCCATCGATGGACATCTGGGCTCTTTCCATACTTCGGCTATTGTTGATAGTGCTGCTATAAACATGGGGGTGCGTGTGTCCCTTCAAAACAGCACACCCGTATCCCGTGGATAATGCCTAGTAGTGCAATTGCTGGGTCGTAGGGTAGTTCTAGTTTTAGCTTTTTGAGGAAACTCCATATTGTTTTCCAGAGTGGCTGCACCAGCTTGCATTCCCAATTATATTTTCTTTTGACACAATATAAATCTTATTCTTTTATAGGACATCTTTTTTATTCCTGAAAACTCTTAGGAGTTCTTCTATATCTTTGAAGATCTAAAATTTCCCAGTGATGCCTTAGATGTGGTGTTTCTGCATTTATCCTGCTCAACACTGATAATATAATAATCACAATGAAATAAAATTTACTCATTATATGTTGAGGATTGTTGGAAGTGCTTTATATGTATTATCACATTCAACAACCCTGTGAAGTAGGTATGATTGTTTCTCCCACTTTACGTATGAGAAAACTGAAACAAAGAGAGGCTATATGACAAGGCCTTTTTAATTCAAATAATGTTGTATACTTTCATCTATGGAAAATTTTATTGTATTACTTCTTTATAATCCCCCCCTTTCATTTATTTCATTTTTTCTTCTGGAATTACTATTTTAGATCTCCTGAAATGAACCTCCATATTATTTATTTTTTCTCTTATATTTTCCATATTTTTGTTCAATGTCATAAAAGATGGCCTTGTTTTTATTCCCTAATCCTTCTATTTTTTTTCCTTTAGGAAATACATTGTTTTATCCCCGAAAATTATGCTGTTCTCTGGTTTTCCTGTGAAAACCTTTATTAGTATAATCTCTCAGAGATACTCCTCAGGGCATTTTTAAAGTTATTATTATTTTCTTAATTATCTTTGTTAATTCTGATGTCAAATTTATTTATCTTAGTGTTTCTCTTTTATGCTGTAGCTGTCCTTCAAATGTCTGGTGGTATTTGGTTATTTGTACATATTTTTAAATGAGGAAGTAAAAAGGTTAACCATGAGCTCTATATATGTGGGTGATACTTGTTGATCGTTGGACTATTTCAAAGTTAAGTGGTGAGAATTTCATATTATATGAAATTTGGACTATTTGGCCCCATAAATGCCAAAACAAAAAAGAGTTTACTTGGGCTCTTAGCACCCATGTGAGGTAGTTCTTTTCTAAAGAAATTGAGAAGAATCCTATTTTTTCCTAAAAGTGCATGTCTAGCTGCCTTTTCCCATGGTGGTAGGAGTGAAGGTGGGAATGGCAGGCAAGTTCATTTGTTCCACATTTAAATCTTTAATCACTTTCTCAATGTTTGACTTCACTTCTCACTCCCAACCCTCATTATGTCTGCTATTCACAACTTGAAACCTTCAGAACTTGCTGGACACATCTCTGACGAAGTCTGCTCAGCACATAGTTTAATTAGGCTAGGGTTTCCCCAGTTCTGCTCATCTGTCAGCATGCCTCCACCTTCTACCAAGTGTGTTGAGATTATTCTTTTGCTGATACCTTGCCTATTGTTTTCTTCATCGTTTTGAACTTACACCTATGTTTATTCTTTTACTATAATTCTAATGAGGCCTTGGAAGAAAGGAGATAAAATGTGAGATCAGTCTGCTCTCTTAATCTGGTTGCTCCATGACTCGTTCTTTTTTTTTTTTAAGTTTTTATTTTAGTTATTATTAGTTAGCATACAGTATCATATTAGTTTCAGATATACAATATAGTGATTCAGTGATTCCCTACATCACCCAGTGCTTGCTCCATGACTCATTTTACTCATTCTGAGCTAAAATATACTCAATATCTAAACTTTAAATATTATTTTATTTTTTTCTTAAGCAAGGAGAAAATAATTCTGTAGAGATAAGTGTTCACTTATCGACCAAAATCTCCCATACTTTAAAAAAATCCTAGCCCCTCCTCAAGTTTAATCATTATTAGAATAGTAAAAAATGGGGTGCCTGGTGGCTCAGTCAGTTGAGCATCAGACTTCTGGTTTCAGCTCCG
The DNA here is from genome assembly GCF_018350215.1 of Panthera leo. Lineage (NCBI taxonomy): Eukaryota > Metazoa > Chordata > Mammalia > Carnivora > Felidae > Panthera > Panthera leo. The sequence continues at coordinate 98,477,163 of NC_056686.1, forward strand.
GTCATGATCCCAACCAAGGTCATGGGATTGAGCCCTGTATCTGGCTCCAAGCTCAGCATGGGATTCTCTCTCCTCTCTCCCCCACCCTCTCCTCCACTGAAGCACTCTCTCTCTCTCACTCCCTCTCTCTTTCTTTCTGTTTCTTAAGAAAAAAAAAAAGTAAAAAATATCTTCAACATTTATCAACATGTGAGACTCTCCCAAAGGTAGGGCCTGAAATCCTCCATACTCTGTATTGTGGGAGGGAAAAAGAGAAGAAGAGAGTGATGGGGAAGGTGGCAGGGGGGAGGGCAGGGGGGAGCAGTGTTAACTTACTACATCTTTGTCCCCAGTAGTGGGAGGGGGAAGCTTTGGCAGCTTTGGCTCCTCGGTCTGCCTGGATGTCAGGCAAGCATCCCAGGACTCAGTCACCCTTAGACTTGGGATTTGGGGTTTTTTTTGGTCAATTTGATAATCCATTTAGCTTAGGAACTAAGGAATAGGAGCTCCAATTTGAAGGTATTATATAGGAAAGATGTTGATTTTGAATCTGTTAGAGAGGGAGATGAAGAAAGACACAATCTAGAAGACGATTTTTAAAAATAGGTACATCCAAAAAAAGCGTGTGGAAAAAGTAAATTAAAGTTACTTTTACATGGCTTATTATTGTTGAAAGTATGCCCACTTTTGTGAGTAATACCTCTTTTCCCAACACTCAAAAACCATATATAATAGATTTTAAAACTTTATTGGGACTTCATGTCACCTGGGTCATTCTACAATCCAATAATTTTCTTGTTAAAAATTTGCCCAGCTACTACCTTGTGCTAGGTCTGTTTCCCTTCATGATTCTGGAAAATTCATCTGTAACAAACCTTCAAGTTTCTGGAAATTTTCAGGATGCTAATTTTTAAAAGTTGGGTTTAGGGATATAATTTGCATTCAGTAATATTTGCTCTCTTTAGATGTATAGTTTGCTGCATTTTATATAGTCGCATAACTACCACAATCAAGATATAGACTATTTCCATCACCCCAGAAAGTGTCCTCATTCTTTGCAGTCAGTCTCCACACCATCCCGAACCCAAGCAACCACTGGTCTTACTTCTGTCTTTATATCTTTGCCTTTTCTAAAATGTCATATGGATGGACCAATATGGTGTGTAACCTGTTGTGTCTGACTTCTTAGCATAATGTTCTTGAGAACCACCCATGTTAATGTGTGGATGGTTTATTCCTTTTAATTGCTGCATAGTGTTCTGTTGTATGGTTGTACTGTAACTTGTTTATCCATTCACTGGTGTGTGGACATTGGGTCCTTTCCACTTTAGGGCTATTATGAATAAAGCTGCTAAAAAATTTTATGCATATGTCTTTGTCAACATACGCTTTCATTGCATTTGAGTGAATACCTAGGAGTGGAATTACTGAGTCATGTGGTAAGTGTATGTTTATAACAGATTGCCAAATTGTTTTCCAAAGTGACTGTACCATTTTGCATTCCTGCTTGCAAAATATAAGAGTTCTAGTTGCTCAGTATCCTTGCCAGTACCTGGTATTATAAGTTTTTGTTTTTAATTTTTTAAGTTGTCCTAAGAGTTGTGCAGTGATATCTCATCATAGATTCCATTTTTATTTCCCTAGCAACTAATGACATTGAGCATCTCTGTGTGTGCTATTTGCCATCCTTATCTCTTCTTTGGTGAAGTGGCTCTTTAAATCTTTTGCCTACTTGTTTTCTTTAATGTTTATTAACTTTATTTTGAGAGCGCACGAGAGAGAGTGTGCACATGCACATGTGCATGTGTGAGCAGGAGAGGGGCAAAGAGAGAGGGAAAGAGAAAATCCCAAGCAGGCTCCTCACGGTCAGTGCAGAGCCCAACATGGGACTTAATCCAACAAACCAAACCCAACTGTGAGGTCATGACCTGAGCCAAAATCAAGAGTCCTGCACTCAACCGACCGAGCCACCCAGGCCCCTCTTTTGCCTAGTTTTCAATTGGGTTGCATGCATTCTTGTTGAGTTTTAAGAACTCTTTATATATTCTTGGTGGATTCTAAACATTGTTCTGAACACCTTACCTCTTTCAACATTCCCTTGAAGAAGTTGCTATTGTTACACCCATTTCATACATGATAAAAACAAGGTATAGAAAAGCTAAGTGACTTACCCTAAATCTCATGGCTAGCAAGTAGCCATGCACTGGGATTTGAAACCAGGTGTTTTGATTTTAGAGGTCTTGCTCTCACCAGTGGTTTTAAACTTTCTGTAAGGAGCCAGATAGGAACTATTTTAGGTTTTATGGACTATAAATTCGGTTGCAACTACTTGATTCTGCCATTGTAGCTCAAGGGCAGTCATAAACAACAAGTAAACAAGTGGGTGTGGCTGTGTTCCAGTATACTTTTATTTATGTACACTGAAATGTGAATTTCAGTAACTTTTACATCCATGAGTATTGCCAACCCTTGATCTAAACCATACTTCACTGCTTTCTGTTTGAACTACTTACATTTTCCATTCATATGTCCCCAAACCCCAGTCTTTTTTTTTAATTTTTTTTTTACTGTTTATTTATTTTTGAGAGAGCAAGAGACAGAGTGGGAGCAGGGGAGGGGCAGAGAGAGAGAGAGACACAGAATCCGAAGCAGGCTCCAGGCTCTGAGCTGTCAGCACAGAGCCCGACGCGGGGCTTGAACTCATGAACTGTGAGATCATGACCTGAGCTGAAGTCAGACGCTTACCGACTGAGCCACCCAGGCGCCCCACCAAACCCCAGTCTTAAGCGCTTCTGCAAAACATTTATCTTCTTGTCTAAAAAATGTATATTTCTTTTAGCATGTAGGCACTCAGTAGATACCTGTTGAATTGAATTCAAATAGCTGAATTGAATTGGCATATAGACGAGATAACACACTTCATTCCTAATCCTCTCTCCAGCTATTTTTTAAGTACCTTCTCCAAGGCTGTTGTTCTTTATATGTCCTCCACAATAAGGAATTTATTATATCCTCCATAATAGTGGGTTTTGTGATTTCATAATCATTTGTCTTCCTCTCTGGCAATTTCTGTGTCAAACCCTCTTTAACAGTTTGCAAAGCTTTCCATGATGTTCTTTTAGTTTATTATTCACATATTAATTGAGGGTACATCCTAGGTGCTTATAACTCAGTGGCCAATAAGTCAGATTGCCCGCCTTCAAGTAGCTCAAAGCCTAAGGGAGGAGTCAGAAAAATAAATAAGCCAGTACAGTGTAGTGACATCAATGATATGACAGAGGCTGGCACAAGGGGGTTATGGGAGCATTTAGAAGTCTCCCGGCTTAGGGGAATCACAGTCTACATTAGTTGACCCTTGCTAAGTGCCTTGCATTTTGGTATTGTAAGCCATAACCTCTGGAGGCAGGGATGGAGGGGATCTTCAAAACCAACTTTGGAATCACCTATTCACTTTCTGAAACCTCCTCTTTACCCATTTTATGACTTTCAAATGTAAGAGGCAAAAACATCACCTGTCCCCTGATCCCTCTAATCGTATTCAGGAACTTCATATATATTAAAAACACATTTTGGCTTCTCCTCACTGCATCATTCACTCTTACCTGGGTCAGAAAGATGACCAGCAGGTCTGGAACCCTGGTGAATTTCCACTCAAATATTGATACCTGCTCTGAAAGGAGAGCAGACCTCTGGCTGGCATTGTCAGGCATGCTGTCCAGATCAGCAGATTTGCCCGTGGGTCTCCTTGAGACTGGTTTTCTGTAATTTGCCATTGCCTCTTAGTCTTTCCCAATTTGGATCTCAGGTTGTGGCTTTTTCCTTTTCCTTTTTTTTTTTTTTTTTTTTTTTTGTTGTTGTTGTTGTTGTTCACAATGTGGTCTTGGCCGAGATGCCTTTCTCCTTATGTCTATCAGTGGTTGAGAATATTGTTACCTGTAGTTATGCAGTTGATACCAGTACTAATGACCACTGTCTGTGTTAGTGTTTGTATTGTGGTGGGGGTTGGGGGGGGAGGAGAGGAGGGCCCTGAGGAGGAACAAGTTGCTGTATTTGGAAAAGAAAGGCAGAATGGGGTGGGGCGAGTGTTGGGAGAGAAGGGTTTCCAATCACTGGCTTGTTATAGACACCATCTTGAGATTATTTCCTCTTTTTATAGTCATAATTATTATGTGAACGTTTTGCATATTGATTGTACCTCTGTTCGCAGGAGCTGGAGACTGTGGCTTGTTTCTGCAAACCCCATTGTGCTTTTAATTCCAGAGGCCATCTCTTAGTATCACTATCTCTTGAGGGGCAAACCACCAAGAGATCCAGGCTGTCCAATAGAAAAGAAAGCCTGATAAAAATTCCCTTGTTCTTTGTACTAGAAAATAATTTTAGCATCACATTCTGTCCATCTGGACATCATTAATATTGTCAACCACTCCCTTCAGTAGCCTTTAATGTCTAAATAATTACTCCCTGTGGCCATAATCCGACATGATGTCACTCCCCTCCTGATTTGCATTTCATAGATAACAGACAGCTTGGGAATTGCAGGGGCTTTGTGAGCTGTTCTGAAAGCCTAACACTTACTCCCACCATCACCTCGATCACATCATGTCCCCTCCTCTAAATCTGTCACACAACCTCCCCCCCCCCCCCCCCCCCGTCAATTACCCTTTTCCTTCTGTTACACCATCCCGGGTTGTGCCGATACCAAGCTCATCATCCTGATTGATAACTGGAAGTGAAGTTGACTACTCGGGACACTTCAGTGCTTTTCTGAACGTGGGCATCTTGACAGGAAGTTCAACTCTTCATCCTGTGGGATAACCACTTCCCCCACCATGCGGATCACTTTTCCACTTTGCAGTCCCACCTCTCTGCAGGTGCACAGCCACCCGCCTTGAGTAAGCCTCGCATCCCGGCCCGGACCACTGCTCCAGGCCTGTTCACGGGTGTCTTCCCGATCACCCCCTTGTACCCTTTACCACCCAGACACCGGCAGGCAAAGCTGCCTGTCACGGAGCCAGGGGGGTGTGAGGCCAAGGTGCAGGCCATTAGGAAACAGAAAACTGTTCTCTTTTGGAACATTTATTTATTTATTTATTTATTTATTTATTTATTTATTTATTTTTATCTTCTCACTTAAGTTTTTCCCTTTCATTTCTCTTCTTCTTCCCCCATCACCCCGCAATCTCCCTTCTCTCTGTCCCCTGACCAACTTTTGGTGCCTCTCTTTCCAGGTAGTTATCTTGCTTCTCTGTGTCCAGGTTTGGCCTTTGTCTACACAATACCAAGCATCTGGATATATGGTAAAAACATGCTGTCAAGTACCCAGATGTTTGGGAACATCTGGGTATTTTGGCAACCAGCAGCAACAACAGCTGCATAATGGAATTCATGTTTCCCTTTTCAGTCATCACTTGACATCGGGTGGACAGTCTCACCAGCCACAATCTAAGCACAGCCACTCGCTGCTGGCAATTCTGTTTTTCATCTCACATGGGGAATTATCTCTGTCAATCATTTTATTGTCGAAGAAAAGGGGAAGAAATTTGTCTCTTCTTGGGCCTGCAGTACATCATCACTCTATGCCTCAGTTCTTTTCTTATTGAAAGAGCTAGTAGGAGCTGACAATTTCTTTAACCTTTCCTACCCGAGAGGCAGGGAGAGAGAATAAGGCATGTGAAACGCTGTTTTCGCCACACGAGTCTAGAGAATCTGACAAGAACTTGTTTCCTATTAGAGTCACTCTCTCTGGTTTGAGATCTCCCCCCCTCCACCCCCCGCCCATTCTCTCTTACATTCTTTGTACCACTCTATCTACAAGAGAAAGCAAAATGATGGTAGTGTATTATTCCTGCCCACAAAAGGCCCACATTATCTGTTTGTATTTTTCTCAGGTAGCTTAGAATAACACTGCTCTGCCCCAGCGGGGCCTTCAGTAGAAGGATGATCTCTAGAGGCTGCCTCAGACAGCCAAGTGTTCATTGTTATCTCTGGTTAGACCTAGCAGCCTCAGTCCCCTCCAAAGGGTTCCTGAAGCTGTAGGACATCACCACGGCAGGGTGGGCGTTAACTCTGGCTGCAGGACAAATCCCAGCAGTGTGGTTCAGTGGCTGTGCCCACCCAGGGCTATAATCAGGGTGGCGCATCTAGGTCTGCACGTGCAGATTGGCGCGGCTTGATTGAAGAGTGCACTCGTGAGCGAGCCACTTTCTCGACCAAAAGATTAAGGCAATGGATGTGTTGGATGTTTGTTTTCAGGAGATGGGACGGAATAGAGACACAGACCCCCCAGTCAGTGCAGTCAGAAAATACGTCAGTCTATTTAGTGAAACCAATTCCAGGGTGAGTGCTCACTGGCGCCGTGTAGACGCGGCCTGAGTGGCGGTGGATCTCAGAGGGTCAGCAAAGAGCCGCGGGGTCGCGAGCCTACGCGGGGGCCCCCAGGGACACAGTGTCATCCCCACGCCACGTCCCCGGCAGTGCTCGCTCCAGGTCCTCTTCGCCATCCTCCCGCAGCCAGAGCCTATTCTGGCTCTCTGTTCTCCTGCAGTGAGGCCTCTCCCCTCTCCCCCTCTCCCCACTCTCTGCCTCCTTCCCTCCCTCCCATCCCCCTCCCTCCACCTTCTCCCAGAGGAGGTGACAGACGGGCCTGTAATTTGGTTCCATTCGCTCGACTGGAGCAACACCTGCCCCCCTCCCCTGGGACCAGAGGGTCTCATCCTAAACCCTACAAGAAGCCAAAGACAAATCCGGGCCCACATGCAAATACAAAGACTCCGGGGACAGGGACACAGAGCCCGCAGCACACACCCCAGCCGCCAGCGTCCTGGCTTCTGCCTGCAAACCAAGAAAACCAAACACCTCTTGAAGTCCCAACTACCAAAAAAATCACCCAGAACTTTAATTGGGGTTTCAGAGTTTTTAAAAAATTAATCATGAGCTACTGTAGTAAGTACCATTTCCTCTTGCTCACACCACAGGCCAGAACTAAGTGCCTGGCATCAGGGGATCTGGACAGCAAAGTCCAGAAATAGAACTAGATATGAAGAACAAGGTGGGGAGACATGAGCAGGTGTGTGTGTGTGTGTGACTGCCGTCGGCCCGTGGCATCTGTCACACCAAGGACGCAGTAGACGTGCGATTCCTGGGTGGGCTCATTTTCTTTGTGCGAACCTTTAGTGTCTGCACCTACCTGTCTTGTGGGAACATTCGTTTCTGTTTCCACTGACTCAGAATCGTGCAAGAGCACTGACCACAGAGGCTTTCTGACCACTTCCCAAAGTCTAGGTGTTGTCAAGGTCACCCTGCAACCGTGACTCCTTGTGGACCTTTCCCAGGCTTGGGCCTGGGGCCATGCAGCTTGATGCTTTCAGCATCCAACTTCCCAAAGCCAAGCTCAGAACCACACCCCACACTTGGGCCCTAGCCACCTGCTCCACATTAGAGAGCAAGTCCAGTGGGCTGGGCCAGTGTCTGCTCCAGGGCCCAGGATGCTTAAGAGAAAATGTGTTCTTTCAATTCCTGTAGTTTTGGGTGGTGTTTTGTTTCCCACCAAAAAAATAAACTCTTGTATTTTTTTCCTTTTTCTCCGTTTTCAAAGTATATGGTTTTAAATTTTACTGCCCCCGCCCCAGCTTCATTTTCCATTCAGAGCTTGCCAGCTGTGTGACCTTGGGCATGTGCCTTAATTTCTCTGTGTTCCAGTGTCTTCATCTGTGATTTAGGAAAAATAAGGGCTCATAAGTAACTGACTGTTGGGGGACCACGTGAGTAATCATCAAAAGTGCCCTGCCCAGGGTAAGTGCTAAAGTCTGTGCACTTCTTGCTGTTTTGCTGTTAGTCGCGGGGCTACAACTCAGGGAGGACAGTGTGGGCTGTCTGGGAGTCAGAGGCTTCTAGGCGGCTCTGCTGCTGACAAGGTAGGAGACTGTGGCTGAGCCACTTAAGCACTCAGGACGTCAGCTGGCCATACCTCTGTCCTGGGGGCCTGAAGGACTCACAGAGCCGGCATATGTGACAGACTTCGTGAGCTGGAAGGACCGTGCTGGGGGCATTTGTTGCTGTTGTTAATAATCCTCAAGCCTCTGCAGATGCTGCTGTCAGGGAGGGCTCGCAGGTCCTCACTTCTAATTCCCCAGAATTCTTCCTTCTCCAGAGCACCCCCTCACCCCAGTTCCCAGCCAACAGCTAAGAGAATCCACCTGGTTTTTTGTTTTTAAGTCTTTGAAATCTGCCTGAGTTGGGCTCTGGCAATGTTGTCTTTTACCCCGGGTTGTAGTTAACCAGCCATCACCCACTAACTACCCAGGTGGTACCCCCACAGCAGCTTGGGGCTGTGGAATGACCTCCTGTGTTAAACTGGCCAGTTCTTGGGCATGTCCCTCCATTGACAAGGCAGGGAGAGGGTGGTAAGAGGGGCATTCATGGTGTGTGTGTGTGTGTGTGTGTGTGTGTGTGTGTGTGCGCGCGCGCGCACGCGTGCACGTGTGAGAGAGAGAGAGGAGAGAGAGTGCCAAAATTAAGAATTTTTAAAATAGAGGACCATCAGGGGCACCTGGGTGGCTCAGTTGGTTAAGCGTCCGACTTCGGCTCAGGTCATGATCTCACGTTTCCTGAGTTCGAGCCCCACATCGGGCTCTGTGCTGACCGCTAGGAGCCTGGAGCCTAGAGCCTGCTTCAGATTCTGTCTCCCTCTCTCTGCCCCTCCCTGCTGGTGCTCTCTCTCTGTCTCTCTCTCAAAAATAAATAAACATTAAGAATAAATAAATAAATAAAATGGAGAACCATCAGAAAGACGATCCAACTGGCTGGAGGAAAAGATAATTCGGAAAGGTGGGTTAGGCCAGCTGTAAAATTCCCCCCAAAAAAGGAGGTACTCACTGATGATATTCAGAAAATACTGCTAATTTGTTTCACACTAATAATGGTAATTTAGTTATGTTAAAAGAAGGTCCTTATCTTTTAGAGATATTTACTGATGTATTTATGGATGAATGATGTGATGTTTGGAATGTGCTTCAAACAGCCCAAAGGGGTAGGGGGAAAGTGTGGATAAGAGTATATATGAAATGTCATCATATTAGAACGCAGTGTACTATGCCCTTTGCTTTTGTAGATGTTCTTAAAGTCTCCATTAAGAGTGGTTTTTAATGTAGTTACTCAGAAAATTCATGCTGATTGATTTTTACTCACCAGGCCCCAATCACTCACTCCTGAACTGAGGCAGCCTCCCCTCATAGCAGACCTCGCCTGCCTCCAGCGCAGCTCACCTCCCACTGCTCCAGGAATGACCCCTAACCCTCACTACTTTTATCCCCTAGGAGAGGACTCACCAGGTGATGCTCCACAGACTCAGCTCCTTCCCTTGAGTGCGTCTGACCTCCTGAGCCTTCAGGCAGACTGATCCCCATGTCCTTTCCCCTCCCAGTTAGCCCATCTGGACCCCAGGAGATCCCCTCTCCTACATCCACCACTCTTACACCTGCCCCGTGATTCCTGATATCCTAATATCCTGTCCCCTTTTCCTAGTGTCTTTCTGGAATGATCATCAAGGAGGTGAGGAACTTCCTTCCTGATCTGGAAATACTTAGCAAAACTGGACAGGAAATTCCAACAATTCCTCTCTTCATTACCTCAAAAATAATTTAGTTGCTTAACTTTCAAAAAGCTTACCTGCTGTAAGAGCCATTATAGTAAGTGCTGCTGAGCTCTTAACATGCACCGGACCTGTTCTAAGTGTTTTACATGAATTAACTCAATCTTCCTAACAATGCTACAGGGTAGGAACTACTATCGCCACCACCACCCCCATTTTACAGGTGAAAAAACTGAGGCAGAGAACTAAGTAATTTGTTTCAGGGTCACTGCCAGGCAGTGGAAGAGCTGGGGTTTGAACACAAGCGTGCTTTGTCAGAGCCCGCGCTCCTGACCACTCTGCCTGTCACAGCATCAGTGCTGAGGGCAGAAACCACGATGAGAAGATAAAAGGCGTGGGACAGGCCTCGCACATGGGGTGGCGCGGGGGCTTCAGATGTATGCGTCACTTGTAATGTCTGCATTTATGTTTCATTCCATCGCATGCTGTTTACTTCCCTGTAATGTTTTCTGTCTTATAGGACAGGGATTTTTGCTGTCTCACCTCTTGTAGACCTAGCAGTGTGTCCTATGCACATGAATACAGGTGGTAGAGACCACAGATCGTTAATACACTCATGAACTATTGATGTATTATTTTTAGTTTCTCCTATACAGTGTCCTATGCATACTATAAATGCAAAGTAATGGTAATAGCTCGCATTTATGCAGCACTTACTGTATTCTTGCTCTTCTGGCAAGCACTCTACAATATCCTGTGGAAACCTCATGATATGCATTTGAGATAGATGCATATGTTGTCCCCTCCTACACATCTGAAAATGACAGCTTGAGGAGGTATGGTGACACGTTCCACATCACACATCTAGAATGGGTTGGAGCCAGAATCTAAACCTGGCCCCAGACCCCTGGGTTTCAAACACAGGGATAGGAGAAACAAATTCTGGTATAAGGTTTGTGCGTGGGACTCAGGGAGCTGAGTGGCTAATGCTGCCCAAAGAAACCGAGGAAAGTGTTGTAAAGTGGTTACATTTGAGTTAGGTGACAATGGAATGATTGGAAGTTTCTGGGCAAAAAATAAGAATGGAGGAGAGCATCCTAGGGAGAAGGAGAGCGAGTACAAAGGCACAGATTATAAAGGACCAGGCATCTCCAGAGAAGAGAGGAAATCTGAATTTGGCAGGAACATTTAACCTCAGGGAGAATGGCTGAAGATGATGCTAGAGAGTGTCTGCAACAAGCCTGTGAAAGATTTCTATGCCTGGAGAAAAAACTTGAGCTTTATTTATAAGCAATGGGAACTCAAGGAGAGCTTTCAGGCAGGGAATGGCAGGCTATCTTTAAAAGCTGTTTCTCGGGGCATCGGGAGAATGGACCTCAATGTGCTAAGGAGTGCGGGTGGGGTAGACTGAAGAGCCAGCCCCACCGTGGTGGTGAATAGTAATGTCGCAGACAGTGTCCTCCTCCAGGAGGAGCCTGTCCACAGCTGCCACCTGCCTGCAGCGTCTTCCTGCAAAGTAGAAAGAGGCTCCCCTACCACCCGACGGCTTAGTCCCAAGCCCAGGCACATGCTGAACTTGGCAAGCAGGGCACAGGCTCAATCTTAGCCTCCACGGGTCCACTTGGTTGGGGGGCCTGCACTCCTTAGGCGTTACCTGAACTGGAGCTTCTCCTAAGCACATGCATGAGAAGATGGGGTACAAGGGCCAAAGGTAGGGTGTGTGCATGGCACGGCCCGCCTTTAGCAAAGGAAAACCACTGAATGTGACCCCTAAAGGCAGGCACTTGGATAGACCGACAGACGTGGTTTCGTGGCCCTGAGAAAGTTATGTAATTTCTCTAAGCCTCAGTTTCCTCAACTTGTTAAATGGAAGTACCTACCTCAATGGGCTATTGTGAGGATTAAAAGAGCTAAGAATGCACACAAAAACAGGATGTGAGGGCGATCTGGCCGTGACATCTGTCACCCCATTGATCACCAGGGTTGATTCGGCTGATCTGGCTGGCTAGGCGGGACTCCACGTGTGTCCCTCTGGAAGCGCGCTCGGTCGAAGAGGACGACCTTCCCCGATAGAGGAGGACTGTTCTTCAGTCAAGGGCATACGAGTAGCTGCGCTCCCCTGCTAGAACCTCCAAACAAGCTCTCAAGAATGCACACAAAGGTCTTAGCGCAGTAAGCACATAGTACACACTGACTACACGTTAGCTGTTAATATATCTACCACACCAACAATGAGCGAGAGCCCGTCCAGGCCTGGGAAAGGGTACTGGCTGTACATGCACTTGAGTTGGCTGTCCCCTGCCCCTCATCCCTTGCTACCCCAGACCTCAGTGGGAGGAAGGCGGCAACCAGAGACAGATAGCAGTGACAGGGACTGGATACACCACAGTACTCCTGAGGTGGGCTCTGTCTGCTTACCTCATCCTAACAGACACGTGGTCATGGGGCGGGGCCACGGGAGGAAGCCCCAAGAACAGGATTCAGAGGGGGAAACAGGCCTTCCGTCCTCCTCCATCCAGCTCCATTTCTTTCCATATACACGCCCTGTCCTCAGTCTGCTCTTCCTTTCCTAATCTATGCCACCACCCGTACTCTCTGCCACTGGCCCTCCCATTATCCTCCCCACCCCCCTGCCTGGGGAGGGGTTTTTTGCTCAAGACTTTTGCCCCTTTTCTCTGGATGTCTCTGGACAGTGGCAGAAGCGAAGCAGTCATCTGGGCATAGAAATACCCAGCACAGGTGGCCTCGTCAGCTGGGCCAGGTGGGGCTCAGTTTTCTGGGGAGTGGCAATGCACTGGCCAGTTGTTGGGCAGCTGGGACAGAGGGAAGAAGGTGAGAGAAACATTGGGAGGAACTGTGGTCCCCAGCGTGTCTAGGGAGGGAGCGAGCTGGGGGTGAAAGACAAGGCCCCTGGCAGTGGGGAGTGGAGAGAGATCGGCTTGGGCTGTTTTGGGTGGCTTGTGCACAAGACACGTTAACAAGATGTGAGAAGACGGCCCTCCAAGTAGCAGTGATCTTGGAAGCGGCTGGTTAGGTGGATCCAGGTATCTGCCTCTTCTGAGAGGCCTGCCCTAACAGCAGTCACAGGGCAGCAATGCCCTCAGCTGCCATTCTCAATTTACCCTGCTGTATTTTTCTTCACGGCAAAACTTGAAATTAAATATTGTTTACTTGTTGTCTTTTCTCCAGTAGACTTGGTCCCATCTGTTGCTCTTTTCGTGGCATCTAGAACAATGCTCAGCACACAGTAGGTCCTCAACAAATATTTGTTGAATGTAAGATTTGAATGATTGCCGTCATTCTACAGACAAGAATTATTACTCCCTTACCTGTGGCTGAATACATGTCGCTGAGCCCCTGTTACATGCCAGGGATGAGTCAGTTACCTTCTGGTGTAGCAGAGCACCACAGTGCTCCCTTTCTCTTTGGAGGGTGCTGAGCTGCCTTGGATCTGAAATTGCACAGTCCTCTCCTGGCCTCACAGGGGCCGTGTGCCTGGGAAAGGATGTTGCCCTTTGCCCTTGGTTCAGTCCGCCTTACTTAACACCAGAGGTGAGGGCCGTGGTCTGGGAAGTGAGTTAAAAGATCCCCGCCTAGCTGTCAATGGGAAGTCTGTGTAGGTCAGTTGGAAATTGAGCTCATAAACCAGGAAAAGGGGGCTGTCAGAAGGTTCTGGAGGTCAGAAGTTGACTCCATTTCTTGGCATGGGAGCAGAGCCGATTTTTCTGTCATACAAGAGAGAAGTGCCATGAGGACTGAGACTGTTCCTGGAGGGGGAATACTTCAATTCAAACACTCAGTCCAAAGACAGCATGTCTGGAGGCTGGAGGAACCAGTCCCTGCTGCAGTGGCCAGGACTTGGTCCAGGTACAAAGCCAAAGCAGGTTCCATTCTTTTTCATGCCCTAGAAAGTGTGTTCTTACTATGCACCTCCATGTGAAGAAGAGAATGAAGTCTCACTTACTAGGTATCTGTGAACTTGACTATAAGATACCTGGGTGAAAGGTGAAAATGCTCAGAATCCCAGATATTTCACAGACATAAAACGAAGTATCCATATAATTAGAATTTTTACTTGGCAACCAGAGATTTGGTGTGATATAGACTCATGGTTCATAATATTCTATATGTGTGTGTGTGTGTATATATGTTGTACATATGTATAGAGTTTTAAAGTTATTCATGTGTTCTGCTTATACACGGACTATTTCACATCTTTATAGGCTTTGGTAGATGACATTCTTCACATCCCAAGGTTGGTCCAGGACTTAGTTTTTTTTCTTGTTTGCAGGTGTCATGTCTGGATTAGATGTTCGAGTGCTACAATATACACCTTGTTCTTAACAAGTGCCACGAAGACTCAGTGTCATCATCTTGGGGTCTTCTTACTGCCAGTAAGTAGCCGTGTGATTTAGTGTAGGGCACGTAAACTCCCTGTGCCTCAGTTTCCTAAATCAAATTTGAAGAGGTTGAGTTAATTACTAAGACTCCTTTTAGAGCCAAAAAACCCATGATTAAATAATATTTTTCTGCAGGCATTATAATTTATTCCTCATTGGGAGGAACATGCTCTGTGTCACCATCACATGTAGGACATCTATAGATGATCAGTATCCAAGTTTAGGAAAAGTATCAAATACCTCAGTACATAAATTTGTTAATGTTTGGGTTGTTGGGGGTTTTTTTGTGTGTATATTTTTTATTTAGTTCCTTTCTGAGGATTGTGTCCATTAAGATACTTCATGCTCAGCCAGTATGTTTATTATTTTTCAATAGTATGCTTTAAATAAAGGAGAGAACTTTATTTGATACCTTTATTTATATGCAAAACAGCGCACCATTCATGAGATATGAAAAACTTGTCAGATAGAAACCAGGTTATATCTATTTTCACTACAAAATATTGCATTATATAAAGCAACAGAGACACAAAAAAACCCTGAAAAAGACTAAAATCTTTGGATAGCAGATGTGTGGTTTTTTTTTTCCCTTGTCTCTAAAATACACTCCTTGTTTTAAGAGTTTCACAGCTGAGAACATGAAACATTTTCAGGTTATAGACTTTTCTTTTTGGTTGTCACAGAGGAAAGTAGTTTTGAAATCTTTTTTTTTTTTTTAGGAAAATAACTTAATTTCCTAAAATCATCCCACGCACAAACAGCACACACACACACACACACACACACACACACACACACACACACAAAGAAGCTACTGTCCTTATAAACAGTTTGTAAAGTACTTTTCAGACATAACTACACATAAGAATAACAACACTTACTTTTTTTAAAAAACTATAATAGTGAAGTGCTAATGTTGCTGATCTCACAACAAAAGAACCTTTTCAAGAACAAACATCTTAATATATAAAATATGTTTAGAAACAGGGAGAAGTGGGAAATTTGTTATACAAGTGCAATATAATTAGAGCAAAAAAGAAAGACCACAGTATAATCTCAACAGACACATAAAAAGTTAGACATAATTATTCCACAGGAAAAATTGTAAACACTTGACTATAAATAAATTGGCACAGAGTATCCAAAGTAAAATTATCACCACTCTGAAAAATAAATGTCTTGAAAAAAATACTCTACTCCTTCTAACATAAATAAAAATAGGTTGTCTTTTGCTAACTGTACCTATGGGTCCACATGTTTAAGGTCACAAATAGATGTTTTTGGATATATAAAGGGGCACTTTGCCTGAAAAAGCAATCAGATATTAAAATTTCCATTTAAATATGGATGCTCCTGTCTACATCAGTGTCCTACCTTGGGGTTAAAATCTCACCAAGATCAAATCTTCCCACAGTGTGTCTGTTCTTTATCTTTTAAGCTTACCAATATTCAGGGTTTGTCTGTTTTATTTGGATCCTAATATAATCTTCCCTTCCACAGCAGAATGGAAACTCCTGTTCCACCGCTCTGTGCCTTAAATCTCTACACTGGAGGAGAGTCCCTCCCACCCCCTCCAAATGTTAGGTGATTTGTCAATTAGAAAAATCCCAGATAGTCTAAAGTTAGGAGGCTTTACTCTGAGCTTCTGAGCTCCTGCCCTCATTCTTTCAAAACGTGAAGATCTGTGGGAGATAAATGGAGAACTCAAAGCCTCCAGTGAGCTAAAGCAACCACCCTTAAATGGATCCTAACACGCGATGGGGAGGTTTGGAGGCTGTGCGTTGCGGGTGCCTCGGGGAGGCTCGCCTGGAATAACGCCCCCTGCAAACCCCGGGGCTCGCCAGACAACCCCACCTTCCCGAGTTGGAAACCTTCCCTCGACTCCCCGCTGACCGGAGAGAGCTCGAACGCGTGGCAAGCTTCCTCCCGCGTCCAGGCCTCTCGCGACGGCTGTCCGGCTGGGCGGCCCTCTCGTCCACCAGCCCGGCGGCTGCCCCCCGGGGCCGGTGGCGCTCCCCCGGCTTCCGGACAGGCGGCCTCCCGCCGCGCCCGCGGCCCTACACGTCCAGGACGTGGTTGAGATAGGAGATGTAGCAGATGGCCAGGCGCAGGATCTCGATCTTGGAGAGCTTCTTGTCCGGGGGCAGCGTGGGCAGCAGTTTGCGGAGCTCGGCGAAGGCCAAGTTGAAGGCCTCCACGCGGATGCGCTCGCGGGTGGCGTGGGCCGAGCGGTACTTGGCGGTAGCGCGCCGGCGGCGGCGCTTCTCCTCGCGGCTCAGCTGCTGCGGGTGCGGGTAGAGCGCGGCCCGGCTGCCGCCCTTGCCGTCGCCCTCGGCCTCCTCCACCGGCTCCAGGTCCGACACGCTGCCCAGTACCTTGGCCTCCGCGCCGCCCAACGACTCCGGGTCCGAGTGCGCCGAGCTGGGGTGGTCCGAGTCGGCGGCTTGGTCCGGACTCAGCATCATTTTGGAAGCTGAGGGGGAGTCAGAACATCAATCAATAAAAGGAAGGGTCATCCTTGGATCCGAGGGAGAGCGGGCGAGGGCCTACCGGGCCGGTCCTCGGCGCGTCCCGGGTCTCCTCCCCACCCCAGGAGGGCGCGCTCGGCGGAGCTGGCCCCGCGGGCAGGCAGCGCGCGGAGAGGGGCAGACCCGAGGGCCCGAGCCGCGCGCCTCCCCGCGCCGGGGCCAGCGAGGTCCCGGCTGGGCCCCGGCCGCATCCCGGACCCGACTCCTGGCCTGCGGGAGGCCGAGACCGGCCTGTGGGCCCGGCCCGGCGGGGAAGCGGCAGGCCCAGAAGGCTGCGCGCGCGTCCGGTGCCTCCTTCTGCCAAAATACCGACCCCGCCAGGCCGCCTGCCTTCCTTCCCCTTCCCTGACAAACGAACGATGCCGAACGGCGAGCACTTCTGGGTTGTACGCGGGGCGGGGGGGACGCCGTGGGCGCCCCGGCCCCGAGGACCTTGGACCAGGCAGCCGGAGGCCGCGGCGCCCGTGGGCCTCGCACCAGTCTGTGGCGTGCGGGGCGGCCGCGGCCGTGGAGGGCGCCCCGCGCTGGAGGGGAGCCCCGGTCACTAGTGCGGACGGAGGGCAGGCGGCCCGAAGGGGGCAGCTTCTCCGTCCCCCTCGCGCTTCCCCGGAAAAACAAAGCAATGACTGAACAAACGCGAAGGCTCCTTTCTCCGGAAAATTGACCCTTTTGCCCTCGCGGCCCCCCGAAGCACCATCTGTCACGCAGACAGCCACACACATCGGGGACCTAGGGACGCGGCGACGTGGCATGAGACAATGCGCCCAGCAGCCGGCCGGCCACCTCACGGGAAAATGCCGCCGGCGGGGTAGTGGCGGGAGGGGAGGCTGGGAGGGAAAGGGAGACCCGGGGCGGGAGGACGCGACCCGAGCTTCCTCTCCAAGGGCCAAGCCCGGTGCTGGGGGGGGAGGGGTCGGAATCGAGAGCCCCGCAGCGGCCCCGGGGCGGCCTGGCCCAGGCGGAGCGGGGCTGTGCTCAAGCTCTCCTGGAAAGACGCCTTCCCGGGAAGGCCGCCCCGCCGGGCTCCTGCCGGGGCCTCGAGCTCCGACACCGACCGCGCGCCTCCTGGGAGGGGGTTGCCCACAACCCCCGGGGCTCGGGTGGTCTGCGGGGGGGGTGGGGGGGGTGGTCCGGCCTCCAAGAAAGGGGCCGGCACCTGCGGGGCAGCGCGCACCGACCGCCGGCGCCAGTAGGAGAGCACCAGGCCGCGGGCCCCGCGCGTGTAGCCCGAGAGACGCTCGCCGCGGGAGAAATCCGTGGCGGCGACGAGTCGGAGGGCTCGCTTCTAGAGAAACAAAAGCCAGGGAGGTGAGCTCCGCTCCTCGCGCCGCGCTCGCCCAGGAGCGAATGTGTCTCCAAGCTGGCTCGTACTGCGCTGCGAGGAAAGCGGGTCCTCGAAGGCAAAATAAAAACAAATGCTCCAAGTGAGCTACATGTGACTCCCTACGGGCTTCTCTCGGGTACGTTTATAAAGGAGAACAACTTGCACCTGTACATTCGGCTTGAAAGGGCATAAATAAATTGGCGAGTGGTGGAAAATCACAGTAAGCATCGACATAGTTGTAGTGCGGCTAAAAAGTTCCCGGGTTGCCTTCAAAGCATGCTAAATTCTCCTCCAGATATCTTTTTAAAATAGTCACAAATAGCATGTCGTGCATACATCCATTTCACAATTAGCTGAAGGACATCTATGAAGACGGTATGAATAATCTAACTTAGTTCCAAGGTGGGAAAAAAAATTACTGAAAGGAGCCTTACCTTGTAAAAGCCTTTTCGATAATCTTTTCTCCAATCTTTTAGAGTTACAAGTCCCAAAGAATAGAGGGGAGAAATTCCGAAGTATATATTAAAAGCAGCAAATATTTATTACATTCGAGTGTGAAAAAGCAGCTGTCATCTCGCTGGTGTCCACAGCGAGGGACGATAGTGTCTCAGGATGTGGACGATGTAAATGATTGTTCACTTAGTTGATAGACCAAAAATGCCTTCTCCTTTTAATTGTTCTCAAACATTTCGGGAAATTCGTTGTTGATTTTTTTTTTTTTTTTAAATGAGGTGTTGAAAAGTCTGGTGCCTTTTTTCCTCTTCTGGGTCTCTATAAATAACAAAAGAGATGCAGAGATAAACACAATCACATCAAAGGGCTGATTCCTCCACTTTCTAATAGTGGAAGAATCAATAAGAAAGATGGTTACATTAGATAAGATCCCGCTCCTGTAGGACTCCTTTCCTTCCCTTAATACCGTGGAGAAGAAACTGGGAAGTGCAAGGCAGAGATGCGATCTTCCTCAGAAGTGATTTTTTTTTTTTTTTTTTTTTTGAGATAAGGCTTTGTTCAGCTGATGTCTCCCCAGTCCCCAGGAACACAATACTGTAACTCGGGGCTAAGCTTGCCTCTTCCTCTCTCCTCATTTACTTGTAGATTGTATAAACAGGCACCTATTTGCAGTTTCAAAGTCTTCCAAGGCTTGCTAACACCTCCCACCCCCACCCCCTCCTTTCTTTACCTTATAGCAAAATACATATAGTCTGGCTTGGAGACGCTTGGAGAAAGGTTCGTGGAAAGTGAATGTCTCCCGGAGTAACAGTGACAGGGACGCGGAGAAAGACGGGAGAGGGTGGGAGAGCCAGAGCAAAGAGGCAGAGATGCGTGTGTGGCTTCTTGGCTCTCCTGGTACCAATTGATTCAGCCTGGAGATGGTGGAAGAGATAAAGGCTTAAGAAGGGGGATGGAATTTTTTTCCCCTAAATTGATATTTAATGGGAAATCCTATTGGACAGAAACCTGGACATGAGTCACTTAATTGGACTTGACATCTGTCACAGTGTGGGAGTTTTCACAGCCCAAATATTTTAGCAGATCAGATTCCCACTGAATCTGTGCCATAAAATATAACAGTTGAAAGCAGTCCATGATAGAAACCTTAGCCTCTAAACAGAGTCTCTAGCCATTATCAGACTATTTCTCTTTTTCCGATTATTGATGCAGTCTTTAAGTGCAAATAAGCAACATATTGACTGTGGAAAATTTCTCCTCACATATTAGAAAACCGGCATCTTCCCCTAATGTTTGGGAAAGTATTTGTGTCCAGAACATGAAAATATATACTATATATGGTACTATAATAAATATATTCACGTATGTAGTGGCCAACATTTATTAGTGATCATCAGAAGATATTTGATCAAGACTTGATGAAGCATATTCATGTTTTTGAAATATATCCTGCCACTGGACTAATTTTCCAATATGTGGTTTAAAAAAAAAAACAAAAAACCTTTCAATAGATTAAGTCATTGGTGGAACTGGGAACAGAATCCAGGCATTGTAATTTCAGAGAGCACTCTAGGAGACCATCCTACTTTCCTAAATATGTTTGTTTTTCTCTACCCATTCGCTCATTCAAGTTAAAGTCTGGCATATTACATGTGTTGATTATTGCACTTCATTTTTGCTTATTTTACCATGTGAATATTTAGCGTAGGGGCAGTGCATTGGGCCAGGATGTAAACACACACAAATCACCAGTGTATTGCAGCACATTATGCCTTTGCTATACCCGACCCCGTGGCCCTGAATTTATATGCCTTATAACAAAAGGGAAAATCTAGTTCAATTACTTGGCCACTTTATAAAGACACTGTTAGTCTCCATCAACTAAGTATTATTTGCAATCATTTTGGCTTTTTTGATTGTGTAAGCTTAAAAGAAATAAAGAAATACTGTAGCCTTATTCTCCATGTCAATAATTCCCTGGGGGAACATTTGTGGAGAGAGGACTCCTCATTTTTCCTTCTTTTTCAATTTTGCTCTAAAAACAGGTTTTATCATCAGGGGAGAGGATTGATCAGCCTACCCCTGGGAGTGACCCTCATGGCTGCCACCAGTCCTGTTTGCCTTTGCACACATATTTCAGCCTAGGGGAGATGCCTGGACCAGAATGGGGTGGGGGTGGGGAGAGTAGGAAGTGTCTCCAAGGAAAATGGGCACCAACACTTTCCAGCTTTGCCTCTGCCCAGCCCCAGCACAGAAGCATGTTTTAGATATCCCCAGGACGTTTCAGCAGAGGCAGAAGCCAGCTGCATTTAGGTGGCAGTGGAAAGAGGTGAGTGGAGGAACTCCCCAAGGTGTAAAGATGAAGGGAAAAGGGAGGTTTCCCCACTCTGGCCAAGCATCCACACATAGCCAGACCTGTGCACCCAGATGCACACCCACAGATACCTGTAGTCTCACCCCCCACTACTCATGTAATCTGGCTGGCTCTGTTAGACTGCTACACATTCAGACTGACAAAGTGAAAAACCTGGTAAGTCTAATCACCGTAGCTCATGAGACCATTGCTGCCGTGGGAAGCCACTGGTACCTCTAGTTACCCTGGTGTTGGAGGAAGGAAGGAAGTGGGGGGAACATACCAGGGCAGGTCAGATCCTGCCAACGTGTGTGTGGATCCAGATACGTTCTTTTTTACATTCAGGCTTACCGATTCCATACTGACAGCCTGCGTGTACATAAAGCCCTTGTAAACAGGTACACGCTTAGCCTCATACATAGCCATGGCTGGATGCACAGTCATGGTCACAAACATGAATTCACGCTCACACACGTGTGCATTCTCCCTTCCAGGAAAGCCTCCCCCTCTCCTACTGCCACCTTTGCCTTTTCTAAGACCTCCCTAGCACAGATGGTCCCTCCTTCTGTGCTTCATAAGCACTTTTTTTCCTATCCCCCTTAGAGATTACATATCGTACACGGTGATTCTCGGTTTCCATACCTGTGTTTCCCACTAGGCTGTGACGCTCCCAGGGCAGGTCTGTAGCTCATGGCCCCAGCAAGGATGTCTGAGTTTGACACATTGTAAGTACTCAGTACTATGGTGAATGACTCTCTATGTACAGAGGCAGCTGGAGTATTTGTAACACAGAAACATTTCCATCAAAAGACCCTTAGTTTCATCCGTATCGGTTTCCTCCCCTATAAAAGTGAGGATAATAATCCTACCCTCCTCACTTCACAGGCTGGTTATGAGACTCACCGTATGTGAAAGTATCTTCTAAAATACCAAGCATCATACAAATGAAGATACTATGGAGTATTAGGAGTAATATTAGGTAATATTATTAAATCAGTAGGGAGGTGGCAAGCAGTGATTTAAAAAGCCAGACTTCCTGGCTCTATCATAGGCTAGCCATGTAAACTTAAGGGATTTACTTTACTATCCTGGACCTCAGTTTTCTGTCTATAAAATGGGAATGAGAAAAGTATATCATGTTGTTATGTTATGTCATTCTTTTTCTAAAGACGAACAAAGATAATCTGTGTACTTAACTGAATGCCTAAAACTCATGCTCAATCAGGTTGACTATTCATATGGTTAATAATATTACTGTTATTGTTCAAAATAAATATTGTGAACCAGAAATACAAAATAAAATTACATGAAATATAAACATATCCATATACTCACCCCAATTGTGTGTGTGTGTGTGTCTGTCTGTCTGTCTGTCTGTCTGGCAACTAACCTACAGTGAGCACTTTCCATGTCAAACATAGGTCTAGGGACTTTACACATATTAACTCATTTTATCTTCATCACAAACTGTTGAGACAGGTACTGTTGTTATCCTGGTTTTGCATATTAAGGAAATTGGGACACAAAACATGATCTATTCAAGGGTGTACAGCTAATAAATTATGGAGCCAAAATATAGACTGAGGTAGTCTAAACTCAGAAACTGCCACCACTGTGCATTTACTGCTTCTATGGTCATAGTATCCTATACAAATATACTCAGGTAGAGGACTTATTCACCAAAAGAAATGCATATTCTGAAGGAGAAATATATACACACGCAAAACATATATAAAATACCACATTTTGCATTCAGAGGTGGTCAGTGTGCAAACAGTTTTAAATACTTACTGTGCATCTAGCATTGTGCCAGACGTTACTGGACTACAGAAGCTTTATAATTATTTGTTAATTCCACTAGACAGCTGTTTCCAATCTATTTTCTTCCATTTTGCACCCTATCAGCAAAAATTTTGAGCATACACATCCAGTATATGTATTTTATTGTTAACAAACTTTATGCAGAGACTACTAGCATATTCTATAATTATAAAGCATAAATGAAAAGACATTTTTAAGTAATGCTAAACATAAAAATAATTTTTGTTAAAAATTTGTATTAAAATACAAAAGCCTATTAACTGCAAAAAATATTGATAATATATAGTTTTTGGAAACAATAAGCTTCATTTTATTGTAATCATTGCTTAACCCTTTGTGATAATGTGATCTGATGGTCTGGTTTTTAAGCCCAACTTATTTAGAATCTGGTTATGGCAAATACAACAGAAAGGGATGTAATACAAAAATTCAAAGATCCAAATAGTAGTTCATCATTGATTGTTAACTAAATTCTATTTCTGATTTTTCTGTATTATCTATCAAATGTGCCAAAGTTTCGTTGAAATTTGGCTAGCAAATTTCCTTCTAGTGGGAATTTATTATTCTTTTAAGAAATGAGTTCAAAATCCCTGAAACTCTTTATTTGGACACTTTTTTTTAACAGTTTGGATTTTTCTAAGTATTTTAAGTGTTTGCATGTAAGAGATTTTGACATACGGGCACATTTCCATTGTTTTGGACATCAAAAATCACATATAATAGAACAATTTCCAAATATCTCTCTTTAAAATGCCTTTACCGTGGCACAAATTTTCTTTTTAAAAATCACTACTTAACTCTTCTAAAAATACATACTTGAAGAGACACATTTAAGGTGTTTTGTTTGTTTTTAATCTGTTAGCTTCCAATTGACATCCTTTAGTCATAAAAAAATAAATTTGGAACACTTAAATATGAACAAGATCTTTTAAGAGATTCTGTAAGAGCTTTGCTATGTACTAATTGATTCTTTGTGGGACATTAGAATTTCATGGTCTCTTCTGGTTTCATGTATTGCAAAGATTCTACCATATTCTAAAAGACTCGTATTTCTAAAACTACGTGGGTATATCTGGTATACTTCTTCAACTTCCTTATGGAAAATTCTTGCCTAGGAATTATTTAGTGAATAAATTTTGTTTGTGAGGTATTTCTGGCCCCAGGCTCTATATTTGAGTTAAAGAAGCCATTTCCTCAGTGGTTATACGTCCACAACTTTTCCATAAATCATTCTTTAAAAAAAATTTTTTTTTAATGTTTATTTTTGAGACAGAGAGAGAGCACGAGCAGGGGAGGGGCAGAGAGAGAGAGACACACACAGAATCCGAAGCAGGCTCCAGGCTCTGAGCTGTCAGCACAGAGCCCGGTGCAGGGCTCGAACTCATGGACTGTGAGATCATAACCTGAGCTGAAGTCGGATGCTCAACCGACTGAGCCATCCAGGCACCCCCATAAGTCATTCTTTTATTAAAGATCATTTCCGTTGTGAGTAGCTCCTCTCCCATACATTTTACCTTTAATGCCCTCTTAAAAAGAGAAGTTCTTGGGGTGCCTGTGTGGTTCAGTTGGTTGAACGTCCAACTTTGGCTTACGTCATGATCTCACAGTCCGTAAGTTCGACCCCTGCGATGGGCTCTGTGCTGACAGCTCAGAGCCTGGAGCCTGCTTTGGATTCTGTGTCTCCCTCCCTCTCTGCCCCTCCCCCGCTCATGGTCTGTCTGTCTCTCTCTCTCTCTGTCTCTGTCTCTGTCAAAAATAAATAAGCATTAAAAAAAAAGAGAGAAGTTCTTTGTGTATATGATTATTGAAACAGAATCTGTGAAGTACTGTGAGCTGAAACACGTTAGAAATAGCTGCTCTTTTTTCTCATCCCACTAAATAGCAAACTTCCAACACTACATGATTTGGTCTCATACTTGTTTCTTCAAATCTCCAGCGGTGTGTTGTGTCCCCATGCCTATCAGTGAAATTTGCTGACATGGGAGTGCATTTTAGTTTGTTACCTTCTTAGTGTTTGTGTACTATTTCAGCCTTCTCCCCAAGAGTGGCTTTTGCTATAAAATATGAAACCTTAAACAGGGCGCCTGGGTGGTTCAGTCAGTTAAGTGTCTTGACTCTTGATTTCAGATCAGGTCATGATCTCACAGTTCATAGGTTTGAGCCCCACATCGGGCTCTGTGCTGAGAGCACAGATCCTGCTTGGGATTCTCTCTTTCTCTTTCTCTTTGCACCGCACCCCCCCCCCCCCCCCCCGCACACTCTCTTTCTCTCTCAAAATAAATAAATAAATATTTTTAAAAAGCTTCTAAGTATTTACCATTATATTTAGTGAAATGTTTAAAAACTTTTTTTTTAATCTTCACTTATTTTTGAGAGAGAGTGACAGAGTGTGAGCAGGGGAGGGGCAGAGAGTGAGGGAGACACAGAATCTGAAGTAGGTTCCAGACTCCAAGCTGTCAGCACAGAGCCGGATGGGGGGCTTGAACTTACAAACCATGAGATCATGACCTGAGCTGAAGTCAGATGCTTAGCCGACTGAGCCACCCAAAAGCCCCAGATTTAGTAAAATGTTTAAAAGTACTAGATTATGACATTATTTTAATTTTTTTAATTTAATTTATTTTTAAATTTACATCCAAGTTAGTTAGCATATAGTGTAACAATGATTTCAGGAGTAGACTCCTTAATGCCCCTTATCCATTTAGCCCATCCCCCCTCCAGTAACCCACTGTTTGTTCTCCATATTTAAGAGTCTCTTATGTTTTTGTCCCCCTCCCTGTTTTTGTATTATTTTTGCTTCCCTTTCCTTATGTTCATCTATTTTGTATCTTAAAGTCCTCATATGAGTGAAGTCATATGATATTTGTATTATGATATGATTTTAAATGTCACTGAAAAACTTAAGAGGTTTGCTTTCATGTTTTGGATGGTTAATTTTTAAAATCAGTTCATTGAAGTTTAATTTATACAAAGTAAAATTCACCCTTCAGAGATGGTTCAAATTCTATGAATTTGACAAATGTATAAGTTCATGTAACCAGTATAATCAAAATCTAGAACATTTCCATCACCCTAAAAGCATCCTGGTCTCCCTTAGTAACCAGTTCCTTTGTCCCACCCAGCCTCAGATAACCAGTGATCTGATTTCTGTTCCTATAGTTCTGCCTTTTCCAGAATATTGTAAAAATGGAATCATACAGTGTGTAGATTTTTGAGTCTGGCTTTTTTCCTCAACTTAAAGCTATTGGGA
The DNA here is from genome assembly GCF_018350215.1 of Panthera leo. Taxonomy (NCBI): domain Eukaryota; kingdom Metazoa; phylum Chordata; class Mammalia; order Carnivora; family Felidae; genus Panthera; species Panthera leo. The sequence continues at coordinate 98,502,860 of NC_056686.1, forward strand.
TTCATCCATGTTGTTGCATGAATCAGCAATTTGGTGGTGGTGTTGTTATTTTCCTGGATAGTAAGCCATTGTATGATGTAGCACAATTTGTTTATCCATTCTCAGATGAATCGGCATTTGGGGTGTTTCCAGTTGGATACTAAGACTGCAGCTAAGAGAGGCACCTGGGGGGTTTAGTCGATTGAGCAAAGGACTCTTGATTTTGGCTCAGGTCACGATCTCACGGACATGAGATAGAGCTTAAGATTCTCTCTCTCCCTCTCCCTCTGTTTTTCCCCTGCTCACTCGCTCTCTCTCTCTCTCTCTCTCAAAAAAAAAAAAAATACAGCTAACAAATTTGGTATAACCATGCCCATACAGGCATGTGTGAGGGCATATGTATATACAGTTCTCCTGTAAATAACCGGGGTGAGATCATTGGGTGGTATGGTGTTTGTTGATCTTCATGAGAAATTGCCAAACTGTTTTACAAAGTAGTTGTATCATTTTACATTTTTGCCAGCAGTGCTCCAGCTGTCCAACAAATTCCCTAGTGTTTATTATGTTAGTTTTTAAAAGCTTATTTTAAGCCATTCTAATAGGTGTCTGGTAGTATCTCATTGTAATTTTATCTTGCATAACCCCCACCCCCTTTTAGCTTTACTGAGGTATAATGCATTTAATAAACTGCATGCATTTAAAGTGCACCGTGTAATAGAGTTTGGGGATATGTGTAGAGCCGTGAAACCATCACCGCCACCAGGGCCATGAGCATATCAATTATACTCTTATCCATCCCCGCTCATCCTCCCTCCTGCTCACCCCACAGGAAACCATTGGTCTAATTTCTGTCACTAGAGGTTATTTTGTGTTTCTAGAATTTTATATAAATGGGATCAAATATTAGGTTTTCTCTTTTGCATGCCTTTTCTCAGTGGGTCATTATTTTGAGATCCATCTGTGCTGTTGTATGTATCAATAGTCTGTTCCTTATTACTGCAGGGGAGTACCCATTTTACCACTTTCAGAACTCCTTATATGATTGCGGAGATACAAGTTTCTACAAGAATTGAGTCACGTGAGTCAACTCATATTTCTTCTGCCTGGAGAACGCCCTTTAACCTCAGGTCAGCTGGCACTGAATTTTCTCACCTATTGTTTTTCTGAAAATGCCTTTACTTGCTTTCATTTTTGAAAGATTTGCACTGGGTATAGAATTCTAAATTGACAGCTGTTTTTATTTTTTTCTTTCAGTATTTTAAATATGTGCTGGGTTGGTTTTGTTTTGTTTTTGTTTTTTTTTTTAGCTTGTGTAGTTTTTGACGAGCAGTCTGCTCTAGTCCTTATCTTTATTCCTCTGTATATCATGTATTCTCCCTCTACCCCTCCAGCTGCCATCAAAACTTTTTCTTTATTTTGGCTTTTCAGCAGATTAACTATGATGTATGCAGGGCTGTGTGAAGTATTTTGGTTTGCTAGTTTAGTGTCTATCCTCTTTGGAGTTGTCTGAGCTCCTTGGATCTGTGATTTATTGTGATTCATTATTTTGGGGTAATTCTTGGCCATTATTTTTTAGATATCTTTTCTTTCCCATTCTCTTTTTCTTCGCCTTCTTGGCTTTCAATTATAAGTATGTTATGATGTTTGATACTCTCCTGGATCTTTGGAATGCTCTGTTCTGTTGTCATTGTTGCTGTTGCTGTGGCCTTGTTCTTTCTCTTTGTGTCTTTTGTGTGTGTGATGGGGGGGACTGGTAATTTCTATTGGCAGATCTTCAAGCTAATTGATTCCCTCAGCTGGGTTCCATCTACTGATGAACATGTTGAAGACATTCTGCTTCTCTGATACTGGGTTTATCATTTCTAGAGTTTCCCTCTCCTGAAACTCCTCATATGTTGGTACCTGTTGTTGACCTTTTCCACTATATCCTTTTACATACTAATTATAGTTATTGTAAAATCCCTGTTGCTCATTCCATTATCCGAGTATTACTTGAGTTTGCTCCTACTGATTGCATTGTCTCTTGACAGTGGGTTTTCTGTGTGTGTGAGTGTGTGTAAAGTGTAGTTTTCCAGTGAATAGCAGATGTTTCATGTAGAACAGTAGAGACTGAGATAAATATTATTCATGCCAGGAAATGATCGTGGCTCTTCTTTGGTTGGACTGTTAGTGTGGAGAATTGAGTCATGTGAGTCAACTCAGTCAGCGTTGGGCTGGCTGTGGGTCTTGGTGTTGCTATGCTGAGCTTCAGTACAACCATAGACTTTAAATTCTTCAAGTGGCGGGCTACCTTTGCCTCGTGGTTAGGATAAGAGCTGTCATGATAGAAGCTTTTCTCGGGATTATCACTCCACCATCAGCTTTCGGCCTAGGTCTCTCGCCATGTGCACACCCCGTCCCCAGCTACAGACTGCTGGTGTTTATTGCTTTGTACCAGGCTTGTGTTGGGAGTACAAGGACCTCTCTGTTGTTCTACCCTGGTCTAAGTCTTAGGGAAGGACCTATGTACTCAAGCCTCAGGTGTGGGCCCCTCTCTGCGTTCCTGCTCCTCCTCCTTATGGCGCTCAAGTTCTGTCTTGGATTTGTGATTGATCTTGAGCAGGAGTTTTCTTCCTCCTCCCCCACTGGTAGGAAACCTCTGCTTGACATTAATTCAGGATCTTGGGCTCAAGATGGTTTTGTGCTTCTCCCCTAGGACTACTCTTTGTATAACCTACTTTCGCCCCACAGCAGGTCTTTTTCTGTGACTTGGGCAACAGTCTTTGCTGCCAGTCCCCCAAAAGCTTAAAGCTTTTGTTTCACATGGGAGAAGAATCTAGGGAAACAAGTGGTGTTTTCTGCCTGAACTCCACGCCTGCCAGTGACCTCCCATACACCTGTTCCACCCTTACTCTCATTCATGAGCATTCAGTAAAGGCTTAAGGATAAGAGCTTATGAAAACAATGAACTCCCCTTGGTGGGGCCCTCACTGTTCTGGACTGACACACGAACCCCCTCTTGGCCTTTAGCAACCCCTTAAAGTTGTAGTTGTTTCTCGTTCCTCACGTGTTTCTTGGCCAACACCTTTCTCTCATGTACTCTTCCATAGGTGAGAGAGTTTGTGTCTTCCACCTCTTATTAGAAGGACTTGTGTGTCTTTGGAACTCAGGCTGTTTCCTTGTTTTGTGATTTCAGCTCTCAGAAAGATTCGCTGAAATTTTCAATTTTATTTTTTATCTGGATTTTGCTCAATATTAGGATGGGAATGACAGCTTTGCAGCCCTCCACAGCCTAAGCAAAAGTGAAACTCCATGAGTAATTGTAAAAACTCATGGTTGTCATGACGGCATGGCACTATCATCAAATGAGCTATATCTAAGGATAAAAGATACCGTTCGATTGAGTGTCATTGTTCACTAGTTTACACTGTTAACAATTCTACATTTTTAGATAAGTTCTTGATGGACCTGCTTAGCTCCACGTGGTGTTTGTGGAAATGTCTGATGTAGCACTCATGTCTGCAATGGAGAGAGTGACGGCTGCCATCTTGTTTGTTGGCGTCTGCATTGTTAGTATGATATATAATTTATGGCATCTTTATTTATTTATTTTTTTTAATGTTTATTTATTTTTGAGACAGAGAGAGACAAAGCATGAACGGGGGAGGGGCAGAGAGAGAGGGAGACACAGAATCGGAAGCAGGCTCCAGACTCTGAGCCATCAGCCCAGAGCCCGACGCGGGGCTCGAACTCATGGACCGTGAGATCGTGACCTGAGCCGAAGTCGGACGCTCAACCGACTGAGCCACCCAGGCGCCCCTAATTTATGGCATCTTTAAATGAATTATTTTTAAGCCATTGGTCTCTTTGTGAGGGTTATTTTCTTAAAGCTAGATAATATAATTGCAAATCCTCTTAACCAAGCACATTCAAACTGCAATACATCACAGTACATTGAAAGGGATTAAATGGCAGAGGCCTCCACTGTCAACCCCTGTAAGTTTGACAACTCCCACTCTGCCCTGAGGATCCTTTTATACCATACATGACATATGGCTACACGACATAAACCCAACTGAAGGAACGAGGATCAGTCCACATATTATATGTCTGTAAGGCTTAATTTCTCTTTTTAGATAAAACGTTTGCTAGAATATTGGACATAGAAATTAGAAATTATAGAAATTCGAGGGACACCTGGCTGGCTCAGTCAGTAGAGAATGCAACTCTTGATCACGGGGTTGTAAGTTTGAGCCCCACGTTGGGTGTAGAGATTACTTAAAAATAAAATCTTTAGGGGCGCCTGGGTGGCTCAGTCAGTTAACGTCTGACTTGATTTCAGCTCAGGTCGTGATCTCACGCTTTGTGGGATCGAGCCCCACATCGGGGCTTACTCTCCTATGTATGGGCATTTAGGTTGTTTCAATACCTCACAATTATGAGCAATACTGACACCTATATCTGAAGTGATGTCAGTTTTTGAAAATAAAATGGTGTTTTCATTTCATACTTCCCTGGGTAGATTTGCCCATCTTGAGGTCCAGAGGGAAGGTACTGAAGTGCACGGAAGACGTCAGGGAATGGGAGCCATGTGCAGCTTAGACTCAGCGATGGAAAACCCACACGGTGGGGAAAATGATCCTGCACTCTGGTGGGGACAGTAATGAAGGGATGAGCAGTTGCATGGAACATATTCTTGAAGTCAGTGGTCCCTAAAGAGGAGTGTGTATACCCCAGGGGAAGAGCAAGTTAATCCTCCGGGCTACAGGAAGAAAAGGTTCGAACCACTTTTAAATTTTAGCTAAGATGAAATAACTGTTACCATTCTTTAGTGCACAGAGTGACAGCGATGACCTCGTTTGGTCACCAGCCACATGTGCACCCTGCTGCAGGTAGGGGATGGCAGTGGAAGTCACGAGTGTTATTTTGCTCTCGGTGAACTGCAGGGCATAGTAGCCTCGGTGTTAAGGGGGTAGCACTGGTGTGGCTACTTTTTGTTAAAGCAAGACCTTTCCACCATCGGAGAATCTTCAGGGTATGTTTTTTTATGAGATGAGGAGTGCCCCTCAAGATCTTGTATCCCCCATGGGAATTTGCCAGTGAACTCATGCAAAATTACTCTGAAGAGCCGTGAACTAGAAATGGAATTTAACACTTTTCTTTTGTAAAAAGGAAGTCCTCCAAACATACTGACCTTCCTATGACAACAAACGACAGAAAGGAGTTTGTAACCAAGTATATGTTTTCAAAAATAAATAAACAAGCACACTTAATCTGCTCTGCCAAAGTAACAAAAAGTGAGCAAGTAATAATGTTTCAAAAAAACTGGTGCTTCTGAGGAATCATTGAAGGATGGAAATGTGATTTTGTTACCAGAAAAAAAATGTGTTTCACCTATAAGGAAACCTCATACCTCTTCCCTTTACAAACAATTTAGAGACTAATTAAAATTATAATGTTTCCAAAAGCTTTCAATAACTTTTAAACCCAGATAAATACTAAATATTAAATAAAAATGTAAATATTGAAATGCAGTGCCTTCTGAGGGGCCTGGGTGTCTCAATCACTTGAGTGTCTGACTCTTGATTTTTGGCTCAGGTCATGATCCCAAAGTGATGGGATCCAGCCCAGAGCAAGGAGCCTGCTTGAGATTGTCTCTCTCTCTCTCTCTCTCTCTCTCTCTCTCTGCCCCTCCCCCACTCTTGTGCACATGTGCACATGCATGCTCTCTAAAAAAAAATTTTTTTTTAATGCAATGCCTTCTGAGTAGTTTGCAGGAAGAAGGTGGGTTTTGGCAGGGAAAAAATGGAGCTTCACTAGCCAAATTTGAATGAAAACCAGTATGTGGAGGCAATGATACACGTCCTTCGTTTGGGTCTCCACATGTTGTAAGATCTCTTTTTCACTATGCCAGTCTTTAAAACCAAGAGTCAGGATAGACGAAGCTTAGAACCAGAACTTTGAACTGCTGAACTACGAAGAGTTCAGGCAAAATTTTAAAAAATTAAGCATATTCAATAACATTGCTCTCTCTACTTATCATTTGTTAACATTCATTTTAGTGTATTAAAAAGGGCTTTCATATTATTAATAAGGGAAATGTATATATTTTTTTTAAATATGATTTATTATTTGTGTATTCCCTATCAGTACATTGGTACTACATGTAATTTATAAATAAAGCAACAAACATATGCCGAGGGAATGTGTTCAAACAACTTTTTACTGTTTGTGATGTGTGACCAAATGTTTGGAGAGCCCCTTCTAAAAAATGTAGTTAGCAAAGGACCGCTTCACCACTACTACATGACCAGTAGAATTTTTTTTATTATTTCTTTTTATTTCCCAATTTTCAGATAGGGTTGATAATAGGGTAGGGCCTTCCCTGCTTCCAAAGGTAACCAATGACACTTTATTTGCACTCTCTAGATAGATAGCTATAAATAGGTAGATAAATAGGGATCTAGATCTAGATGTAGAAAGATACATAGGTATATATGAATATATATACTCACACGCACTCACATAATCTTTCCTTTTTCAACCATTTGAGAATGAGTAGCGAATTGCGTTCTTTTATTCCTAAACATTCAGTGTATATTACTTAAGAACAAGGACATAACCACCCTATAGTTATCCAAATCAGGAAATCAATGTTGACATTGAATGCAGAATTTAAAGATGTTAACCTGATAATAAATGTAAGACGGAGAAAGTAAAAAAGTAAGAATAAATCAAATGCCTGCCTTAGTTGTCTCATCTGCAATATGAAAACTAAGACCATTTAGGTTGTCTCATCTGCAATATGTAAACATAAGGAACATTAAGGAAATGTGGAAAGCACTTTGAAATTTTTTTATTTATTTTTTTATTTATTTAATTTATTTATTATTAAGTATTATTAAGTATAAAGTATTATTAAGTATAAATTATTAAGTAATTTATTTATTTTTGAGAGAGAGACAGAGATGGAGTACAAGCGGGAAAGAGAGAGAGGGAGACACAGAATCAGAAGCAGGCTCCAGGCTCTGAGCTGTCAGCACAGAGCAGGACGCGGGACTCGAACCCACGAACCGTGAGATCGTGACTTGAGCTGAAGTCGGACGCTTAACCGACTGAGCCACCCAGGCGCCCCAGAAGCACTTTGAAAATCTTTTAAAAGTTACACGTTAAAGACTGTCATAATTGCTTTATCAATTTTATTTACGTCTATTTATTTACATCTATTTTGTCTTTGTAGCTGCTCTTAAGTCTAACTGTTGTAAACACTGTTTTAAAGTGCTAGGCTGTCTTAATGAAAAGTAAAAATCCACTGGTTAAGCTTACCATTAGACTGAGAAGGTGTAATAAGGTTGGTCTGCGGTTACACTGAGCCCAGCTGCAAAACAGCAGGCATGGCCAGAGGTGGGGAGATATGCGTGAGTCATTGTCATCGGGTCTCTGTGGATCAAGAACAGTACTGCTGCCTCGCCGCGTTCACTGCAAGAAACTGGACTCGATTCGTAGCTGGTGCAATTTACTGCTAATTACCAATACCTTGTAGATTATCGGAGGTTAGGTGAGAAGGGGAGGAAAACAGCCCTGTCAACTTGATGTCGCTTGTTACCAAGAATCCCCAAGAGACCAGGAACTTGAAAGCAAACAGGAGCAGAAATTTATAGAAGAAACTACACAAGGTTCTTTTTTCAACTTGACTCTCAGATGGTTGGAACACGAAAGGGAATATTCTGGAGTCCACTTACTTGGTGTCTGTCTGTCTCTATTTCTCTCTGTCTCTCTCAGATGGGCTATAAATGCCACTGCTCTCCTTGCAGAGGGTAAAAGGATTTGAGGAAAGCCTTAGCAGAGAGAACGAAGGGTTCTTAGACTGAGTGCCAGAAATAACCCAGCGGGTAGTAAAAGTGGGGGGCAATTTTTAAGAGGACAGATGGGTGTTCCAGCAGGTGTATGGCATGGAGGAAAAGAGGAAAAAAACCCAGAAACTTTCCATCTTGAGGCTCTCTTTCACCCAGTCCTGAAGACCTTCAGGATGAATCCATATCTGAGGGAAAAGCAGCATTATGTGTCCTTGAGATTAATCGAGAGAAGACCCAGACATTGATAGGTCTGAGAAATCCTGATCTGGACATCAGGCAAAGAAAGGGCTAGAAGGTGAGTTACTCCTTCCTGAAGCTGATAGAGAAACCCACCCAAGATCCCACAAGGTAAATCAGGTTTTCTCATTTCTTCCTCCAGTTGAAGTTTATAATTTTGGAAGAGAAGGGAGGGTAGGAGAAATGACAGCTGGCTAAATAGGTGGTGTCAAAAACCAGAGTTTGTTTTTCTAAACCATGGCTGTTGATGCTAGAATGATGGGGTCCTGGCAACAAGAGGAAGGTATCTTTCAAAAACCAGGATAGCACGTTTGGCAAGAAGCCTTGTGATCTGATAAGGAGGACTCCAAAAGGAAATGTAGCAAAGGGAGCAGAGAAATGCGCTCAGATAAAACTGTAAAGATACTATGTTGTACACGTTCCACCTGCCCATCCAGATCCACTCTCTGCCCCACTCCCTGCTGCTCTGTGCCTTGCAATCTGACCATAAAGGCTGCAGTGATGCAATGATGGTCAGATTCCTGTTTTGCTTGAACCAGTGAGGGCCACCATAGAGGCACTGTCTCTGGGCTCAAGTAACCACATCTTCCCCTTGCCCTTCAGTCCTAGAAACGGGGTTGCCTCCCTATGGTTGCCACACCCAGAGTGCTGCAGTATCTTGCCTCGGTTTCCCCAAATCGTGCTCTCTCCTTCATAAGTAATATCTGAGAACTGCTTCTTGCACTTTTTGAGTATGCTCTATCTGACAGATAGTTATATATGGAGGATGATGGGTGTGAGGTGGAAGAGGGGAGTGTATGGGAAGAAGCGCCCACTGAGTTTCTATGGAAAAGTCAAAGGGAAGAGACTCAGCAGCCATGACAGTTGTGGCAGGAGCAGTGGTAGTCGCGGCTTCACAAGACTGAGTGGGAAAGAACGTATTTGCATAATAAAATGAAGCAGTCCTCAGTTCAGATTCTTAAATGCAATCCAGGCAGTGAGGCCATAGTTCCAAAGAAGCCGATGGATCCCTGGAGTTTAGAATCACGCTCTCTACCAGGAAGGTGTGCACCTGTGTTAACGTGAATTTATTTCCGATGGACTCATATGGCAAAGAGCAAACCAGCGAGGAGACAGAAGCTAAGCATGGAAGTGTGGGATTGTCTACAGCAGTGCTTCTCAACTGGGGGCAATTTGACTCTCCAGAGAAAAGTTGGCAACGGGGCAAGACATTTTTGACTATCTCTGCAGCAGAGGAAATTGTGGTTCTGGCATCCTGTGGGTAGAGGCCAGGGATGCTTCTAAACATACTATAATGCACAGGACACCCTCCCCCCCCCACGACCTGGATTTGAATCGCTGCTCCATTCCTTCTAGGCTAGTGATCTTGCCTCTCCAAGCTTCAGTTTCTTAGCTTTACAATGAGGGAAATAATAACACCTATCTCATAGAGCTGCTGTGAGGATTAAAAGGGGTGACGCATATACATTGTTTGGCACAGTGTCTGACACGTAGTTCAAGTTCTCCACAAGTGTTCGCTCCCGTTAGGGTAATGATCCTCTTCCAGCACAGATTATAACTCCATTAAAACTAATTCATGAGGAAGAGGGAAGTTTCGGCAGAGCTGATAGGTTTCTCGATGAAGTGACTAGAGGGGTGTGTCCGCCTTGTGAAAATTTGTGGAGCAGTACACTTAGGACTTAAGGTGTATTCTATACCTATGTTATAACCCAATGAAAAGCTTACTTAAAATAATAAAAGTCTCTGGGGCCCCTGGGTGGCTCAGTCGGTTCGGTGTCTGACTTTGGCTCAGGTCATGATCTCACAGCTCATGAGTTCAAGCCCCGCGTCGGGCTCTGTGCTGACAGCTCAGAGCCTGGAGTCTGGTTCAGATGCTGTGTCTCCCTCGCTCTCTCTCTACCCTCCTCCACTCATGCTCTGTCTCTCTCTGTCTCAAAAATAAACAAACGTTAAAAAAAGTAATAATAAAAGTCTCATTCTGTCTTCCTCCCAAAGCAAAACAAAACAAAAAACTACAACATCGAATAAAGTCTTGATTCCCTTGCTAGTGAATGTCCCAGAAGGTGGAAGATGCTTTGAAAGAAACAGTTGCTTTCTGCGCTCTCCTGACCCACACTGGCAAACTGGAAGGAAAGAAGTGAAATCGACAGCCTCACATCCAAGGGACCTGACATGAGAGTGTAGAAAGAAAATGTGTGTTGTTCTGACACATACCCTGGATTTTAAGAAAACGGAATTCAGAAAGTTTAAACTAAAAGCAGCTGTGATCCCATAGTCTGAATTTAAAAAAGGGAAGGTGGCTTAAGTTCTAACTCTCGATCCTACATTGCCACCAACAGGATGTTTCCCAAGGAAACAGGTCAGTGTGGCCCCCGCGGGGGCTCTGTGATGAGTTTGGGTCCCTAGGAGCCCTGCACTGAGTGAACCAAGAACATCCAGCCGGGAGCAAACACAAAGAATGGGTCCCTTTTTCTGTACGTAAAGGACAGAATTAGGGGAGGCTTGGAAGCCTACTAGTAATCGGAAAGACCTTTCAGTTATCTTTGGGGTTGGAAGAAGAACAAGGAAGCTTATGTCCACAGCGCAGTTTGGGTGTTAACAGCAGCACAAAGAAGGCAGAACAATTCATTTCATGTGTTTCTTTCATCTTTTCTGTCAAGGAAAATGATCTTCAAATGGTAATGGGTAGTGTGATACTGGCTAGGACAGGATTTGAGTACGTACCGGGTTGAATAAACAGTAAGAGTCTCCCTTACTCGCTTTAAATGGACTCAAATCTGTTGGCTGGATGAAAGATGTCCAGGTGTGTCTGTGAACCCTTACATAAAACCTGAGGCGAGTGGGGCATGAGGACCCGTGCTGGCTTAAGGACAAACGTGGTGCTCTCTCCTAAGAAGTGGGGTACATATTTCAGAAACCAACACCCAGTGGGCTTGATGCTAATCCCTGAAAAAATCCTGGGCTGTCCTAATTACCGGACAGCTCGTGAGTACTTGGGGGAATAAAGGGGTAAAAATCCCTGGACTCAGCATGATTTTCCAAGGACAGGTGTTATACTAACAGTCACTGATGTTTACAGAGCATACACCATGTGTGAAGTTTTAAGCACTTTGTTCCTTCAGGCCTCAAATAATCCTAGGCAGCAAGTACTACTGTTATCCCCATTTTTCAGATGTAGAAACAAAGGCACGGGGTTGGGGGGGGGGTCAATTAATTTTTCAGAGGTCACACAGCTGATCTGTGACAGAACTGGAGCTCACACAAGGCAAGCTGGCATTAGCACCTGTGTGCTTCCTTTTTATTACGATTTTCGCCAAGCAACCAATAATGTGCATCCACACATTCTTCAGGACACAAAGGGAAATGCAGGCTACCCTGGGCTACACGGAGGCAATCTTAAAAAATCCAGTCTAGATTCATCCCTTGGTGCCCCTTCAAGGCTTCCCAGAGAGCCTCACGTTAGTAGTGTTTGCCCTCCAGGAAAATAAGTGTCTCTCTTGTATTTCCCAGTAATCCTAAAATTAAGAGTACATTCCTTGGGCTCAAAAGCGGTGGCTTAGGTGTCGGTGAGACACCAAGAGAGCGTTTTGCCCTGGAAAATCCCAACATCCCCAGGGACTCCATCCGATTTCTATGGCAAAGTTCTAGCACAAAGTTCCAACGAATCACAGTGAAGATTCATAGTACCTGGGATTTTACCAGGTGATTGCCCACTTATTTGAGCACATCCGTCAGCATTTTCTGGTGCCAGGGCGTGATGAAGACCTATTTATTCATAAGACTGTTGCCAGGGTACCTAAGTGTTTTAATCAGTTCTTGAAGTAGTTCTTTGCCTCACAACTGAAAAGCAAATATTTTCCTGTTTCTCTTTTACATACAGTCTCAAGCTGTTGCTGGAGGAGCGTAGTGATGTTCAATGTTAGAACCTTCTCCTGAAAACTCTTGTTTGCTAGGTTGGTCGGATTAGGGGTGATTTTTTTTTTTTTTTATCCTTTCAAAGATGTTCTTTCATGTTGACATAAAATTCTTCGAAAAATAAGCATTTTTAAAAAGGTTACAAAAAAGGTCTTTTCCAGGAGGAAAAGCAAAATGTCTTGGAGAGTTCTCAGTGTGGGGACATGGAAATAACAAACAAATGGATCAAGAAATGCCAATCTGACAAACAACTTAAACCTAAAAGGAGATGGCCAGATAGCTAAGTGCTATGAATAATCAAGCATATAAAATTTTTTCTGTGGATAAAACTTACAGTTAATTAAATGTTGCATTTTTTTTTTTCATCCAGATATTCTGGTGTCTGTCAGATAGGACTCAAAAAAAAAAAAAAAAAAAGAAAAGAAAAACAAAAAACGTGGCTCAAAGTACATTCCAAAGCCATTGTTCCTGTCAACATAATGTGCCTGAGAAAAGAAAAGAAAAGAAAAGAAAAGAAAAGAAAAGAAAAGAAAAGAAAAGAAAAGAAAAGAAAAACAAAAAACGTGGCTCAAAGTACATTCCAAAGCCATTGTTCCTGTCAACATAATGTGCCTGAAGAAAGTGTTAATATCCTTCTGACTAGGCCATCAGACTTGACGTGATTGGTGTCTCATTTCTGCAGGGCTGTGAGTGATGAAGGTTAATCTGATAAACTGATCTCAGTTAAGGTGATTGTGGCTGGTAATGCCTCCTCACTTACGCTTCCCAGATATCTTGTTTTGTTCATGTCTTGATGTTTGAATCCAAAGGAGTTTGTGAATTTCAGGTCCCTGGAAAGTTCAAGTAACTGGATCTGGCTCAGGAGCTACGTGCACTTGTAGGTGAGGCAACCCTTAGGTCCAGCTCGAGGATTTCTTATGCATTAGTGATGGGGACCACAGAAATGGGGTTTTGACAGCTTCGAAGTCTGTGGCCAGCGAAAAGTTAGCACACCCCCCAAGATACCCACATACAATTTCTGGAATCTGTCAAGTGTTATTCTAAATGGCGAAAGATGTGCTTAAGTTATGGCTCTTGATTAAGTTAATGGGCTCATCCTGATACATCCACATGGGCCTTAAATGCAATCACATGTGACCTTGGAAGAGTGAGGTGGAGGGAGTTTTGAGAGGCACATGCAGGGAAGGTGATGTGAAGATGGAACCGAGTCCAGGAACCAGGAGTCAGGGAGCACGGGGAGCCACCAAAAACCGAACAGGCGAAGAACGGACTCCCTCCTATAGGCCCGGGAAGGAGTGTGACCTGCTGACATCTTGATTTCAGACTTCTGGCCTTCAGAGCTGTGAGAGACCACATTCCTATTAGTTGGCCACCAAGTTTGTGGTGGTTACCCCAGCCACAGACACCAATGCAGGGTCTGCTACTCTTGGGTTCAGACTCTGGGTCCAATGTAGTTCTGTGTCATCGTAGACATAGTTTGTTCTGAGCCTGTGTGTCCTCATATATAAAATAAGACCAGATGTGTGAGGTATCTAGTACATAGTGGTTGGCACCCGGTACTACCGTGTGAATGTTGATTTTTGTGGATAAAAACAACTTTGTGCTTGCAGCTTGCAACAGTATGTCCGCAAAGGTGATGAGGGTCACAGCTTAGCAGAGACGTTCTGTGAGCACATCTGAGGAAAGTGTGTGTGCTCGTAGGTGTGAGGAAATGGGTACATATGTGGGTGGTGGGCCAGGCGGGGGGTGGTGGTGACAGAATCAGTGGGGGAGAGATTGTGTTGGAGGGGTCAGCGAAGGGATCACAGGATTCTTGTACGATTAGAGAGCAGATGGATGAAGGCCCTTAGAATTTAATGGGAAAATTCCCTGGTTTCTTCTTGAAGGGCTTAGCTTTTTATATCCACATCCATATTTTAAACCTCATAACTGAAATCTAAGTACACTCTTCATTTGTAGCTTGTCAGCTGAGGGAAAATTACAGAATGGGTCACAGCAGCGGGAAGATTACGGGTTGCATCTGATAAATGGCTATTTATATGTACTGAGCCGGCTCTGGGGTATTCTCAGGGTATAATTTCATAGCAGAGTTAACATCATCACATAAAATATGACAACAGGTTTTACACTGCCGATCTGGAATGAAATTGCAGCCCTTCTATAATGAGCAAGTGAGGCCCAGAGGCAGAATGCATTGAGCTTCACCAAAACCTGTCACCTCCAGTCACAGGCCCTTTGAGGGGAGAGAGGACAAATGGGCAGAGGTGACAGGACATTCCTGACTTTCTCGTGGCACCCAGCAACCCACCTTAGGAGGAGCGGCTTCCCGCCTCCGCATCACCCAGACTGTTCCCTTCATTCCACGGACACACTTCCTAAAGCCCGGGGTGTAAATCATAACCCCATCCCTCCCATCGACTCACAGCATCATCGCCGGGATGACGGCCCCTTCGCTTTTATTAATCTTCAATTGGCAAGGATTCTGAACTCGCCCTCACTGTATGCCCTCAGCCCGGTGCTTAATGATTTATGAAAAATCTAAATGCCCCCAGAGGTGGTCCACACTTGAAGGAACTACCAGAGTAAATATTTTAAGTGGATCCTTTTTGAAATGAAAATAATCACAGCGGTGTTCCTCTCCGTGGTCAGCTGGGAGTTTGCTTCCTCTAATTGTAGCAGGGAGGGGCTGTCTTCACAGTGTTGGGGGAGGGGGGTGCACACCTGTACTTTCCAAGCTAAGTTTCCTCCCTGAGTGAGTAGGTCTCACTTTAAGTGAAAACGAAACTTACTCTGTTTACAGCCTAGAGCCGCCTGGATTTCCATGTAGTAAACTCCCTGGCTTCAAAGAACTCTGCCTGGAGTCTGGGCACCTTTGAGGGACAGAAACGTGTATTGGGGTATTGCATTCAGTAATGAAGTTATCACTCAGTTTTTTACATCCATGGTCGTCTTCTCTTATATAGCTGGTCAGCGTCACCCATTTTTCCCCTTTGGGTCATCACAGACACGAAGAACCTTTATCATATTTACAGAACACATTTGAATATCAATTCCCATTCCCACCCCAAATAAAAGGCCAGCTGGAACCGCATGCAGGGAGGGTTAAGCGACCACAGGATTAGCTGAAACTCTGCCTCTATTGCTGTGGGCAAGATGGTGCTTGGTCCCCAGCTGTTCCCCGTCACAGCATCTGCTCCGTGGTTTCAAGTTACTTGTCAGCACCAACCATGAGTGAAAGAAATTCTTAAAATTTCCAATCAAACATCTAAGTCCTTACCTACCTCTGACTCCCAGTGATATCACGAGTCACACCATTCTTTCCCCTAGTCCGAGGCAGGCCTGCAGACACAGAAAGCCCTAGAATAGATTAAATTGATTAGAATTCAAGGCAATTTGGGGATGCAAACCAGACTCATGGAAATCTCAAAAGTTACATTTTCACATTATTCAGTTTCAAAGATCAAATCGCCCTTCTATTGTTAGAGATTATGGCATACAGTAGGAACTCCCTGAAGTTTTATTTTAAAAATCACAGAGTAGGGGCACCTGGGTGTCTCAGTTGGTTAAGCGTCTTGAGTTCAGCTCAGGTCATGATCTCACAGTTTGTGAGTTTGAGTCCTGCATCCAGCTCTGCGCTGATGATACAGAGCCTGCTTGGGATTCTCTCTCTCCCTCTCTTTCTGTTCCTCCCCCACCTGTGCGCTCTCTTTCTCTCTCTCTCCCTCTCTAAATAAATTAAATAAATAAATAAATAAATAAATAAATAAATAAATAAACTTTAAAAAAATTACAGAGTAGAATTCACCTTTTGGTGTGCTGTGTGTAAATTTTTACACTGCATGGATTTTGACAGCCAGGATGGAGAACTAGTGGAATATCCCAAAGCATTCCCTCCTGCTACCTCTTTTTAGTTAGACCCTCTTTCCACTTACAGTCCCTGGAAACCACCGATCCGTTCTCTGTTCCAACACTGTCTTTTCCAGCGTGTCCTAGAAATGGAATCCTATCACATGCTGCCTTTTCATACTGAGATCTTTCACTTAGCGTAATGCATTTGAGTTCACCTCTGTTATTGCGTGTGTTCATAGTTCATTCATTTTTATTGGGGACTAGTATTCTGTGGTGTGGATGGATTACGGTGTGTTTATCCAGTCACCCACTGAAACTCTTTTGGTGATTATGAATAATGCTGCGATCAGCATTTGTGTACAGTTTTTTGAGCGAACATAAGTTTTCATGGCTCTAGGATAAATACCTGCTAGTGGGATTGCTGGGTCGTATGATAAACATGTATTCAGCTTGATGAGAAACTCCCAAGCCATTTTTCCGGAGTGGCTGTACCATTTTGCATTACCACCAGCACTGTGTGGGAGCTCCTGTTGATTTGCATCCTCACTGACACTTAGAATTGCCATTTAATCAGCGCGTCACTAATAAATTATATTGAAGCATCTTTTCATCCATGTTATTAATCTTATTAACCTGAAGCACCTTATTTGCCATCCATATATCTTCTTTGGTGACGTGTATGTCAATTTTTGGCCCATTTTAAAATATGTTCTTTGTTTTGCTCATTGAATCTTGGGTTCTTTATATATTCTGGTTACAAATCCTTTGTCTTATAGGTGATCACAAAGACTTTCTTCCAGCTTAGAACCTGTCTTTTCACAGGATGTTAACAATCTCCTTTGCAGAATAAAGGCTTCTCTATTGTATGAAGCCAAGTTTAACCATGTTTTCCTTGTGGGTGATCCTTATTTCTTATTTCTGAGAACTCTTGTCTAACCCAAAGTCAAAGTGTTTTTCCAGTTTTTCTTCCATGAGTTCAAATTAACTTTATATTTAGTTCTAATTTAACTCATGTGTTTAAAGTTAAAACTAATTCCGTATTCAGTTCTGTGATCCATTTTGAGTTAAGCTTTGTGTATTCTATGAGGTAGAGTTCTTTTCCATTCGGCTATTGAGTCTTGCCAGTGAGTTTTTCAGTTCTAAAGCTTCCATTTAGTTCCTTTTGATAGCTTTTGTTCTTACTGCAAACTTCTATCTTTCCATTTATATAAAAAAATATTTACCTTTACTTCTTGAAGCATGGTTTACAATAACTATTGCAGGGTCTTTGTCTAACAATTCCTATACTGAAGTCTTCTCAGTGTTCGCTTGTGTTGACTGCCTTTCCCTTGAGAGTTATCTATGTCTCCCTGTTCTTCTGTATGTGAAGTGATTTGGGGTTGCATCTTAAATATTTTGACTATTATGCCATGAAACTCTGAGTCCTATTTAAATCTAGAAAGTTTATACTTTTTTTTTTCTTTTTTTTTTTTTTTAACCAGGCAGGCAACCTCGTTAGGTTCAGATGGCACAACCACTTTCTGTGGTCTGTGATTCCAATGTCCATTTAGTTTTGAAAGCATTTACAAGTGCTCTGCTGACCCGCCCAGCCTATATACCGCTCACCTGCCAGTCTGAAACCTGGGCCATGGTCTCCCCTACAGTTCAGCGTTCAAAGTCTTCACGGGGCTGATTCTAGGCTGGTTGACACATGGTCAGTTCAAGCATGAGCCAGGAACTTCATATGCAGTCTGAATGGAGTCCTTTCTCATGCCTCCCACCCCGCTCTGCACCCTCTGTCTCCCAGGGTTTCCCCTTCCTAGTGTTCTGGTTGGAAAGCTGGGGCTTTGGAGTAGGGTTTGGTCCTGCCATGTCCTCCCTTTCCAGATGCTCTGGCTTTCTCTGGGGCTGGCTTGCTTGCTTATGTATGTATGTTTGTGTGCATCCACTGGCAGTTCAGGCTGTTTTAACATCCAGGTCAGGATATATAAGGGGCAAAAAGAGGACCCATCCCCTTCAGAAAACAAACCTCAAAACAAGCCTCAGAAATCACCACCACGTCCTCTTCTTGACTCCAGTGATCCTTGCTCACCCTGCGTGCTCTCATCCACCTGTCAGAGCCTTCTGAAAGTTCAATTATGTGGTTTTGCCCAAGGTTTTTAGTTGTAGTTAATAAGAGAGGTGAGGTTGCCTGTGTTTACTTGATCTTGTTTGGAACCAAAAAAAGCGAATATAAATTTTTCTGAATGAATGGGAAAAAGGAAAAAATTCTGTCTCATTTTAGGAACTGCCTATTTTCTCTTCCCAGATTTATGTATATCTAAAAATGTTAGCCTTTCTTCCTGTCTCTTAAGGAACACAAAAAATTTTTCTTTATACTTAATTCAGGCTCCAGGGAGATTAATTCTGGTTTTTATTTAAATGATTAATACTACGTTGCCAGCCTTGCCACTGCTCTTACTACTTGGCTGACGTAGACAGGCCTGGCATTCAAGCCTGGGCTCATATGCTCTCTAGCTGTGTGCCACGGGGAAGGTTGGAGGGTTCCATCCATAAGACAAGCAACTAGGACTACAGGGTCCCTAAGTCCTTTCTCCGCGAGCCTTCACTTTCCAACACCCCAACCATTGGTAAGCCTGGTGCTCCCACATCCTTCTCCCTCCAGCCCTGGACACTCTTTTCTTCATGTTGTGCTCATTTCCTCTTGTGATTCAGCCCAAGACCTGCGAGGCTTGCCCTCTGTTCCAGTTCTCTGCACCCACCATCACGTGTCCACCATGCAATCCTTGATTCTTTCTTCCTTGAACTACAAGCTCTGGCCCTTCTTCTGTGAGGAACCTGGACTTAATTTTCCTCACAGACTTAGTAATGAAAAAAGAGGGTTTAGTCTAAGCAGTCCTGTGCAATCACAACCCCAGCTTATGGATCAAGACCGCCATGAGGTTGGCTCTCAAAGACCATGCTCTTGAAGCTTTACACTTCCAGAGCCCTTTGGTTGATTTCTTCTGACACACTTGTCAGAGATCAGTCTGGAATCAATAGAGAAATCAATAGGTTCCCTGGGGTTCCTAAGCCATTGGTTGGCCAGACATCATTCTTCTTATTGGCCTCCTGCCCAGTGGTTCTCAACTGTGGGGTTCAACACATTGGTGTTTTGGAGGCAGTTATGGCTTTTCTGGCTGGTTACTTGTTACTATCTGTGTTTGAAAAATCCATGTTTATGAAAGGTTTCCTTTTTACAGTAGTTGCCCTTTCTCTCTGGTTTTACTTTCCACAGTTTGTTAACCACCGTGAACTGTGGTCTACAAACAGATGATCCTCCTTCTGATATATTGTCAGAAGATCAGTAGTAGCCTAATGTCACAATGTCTACATCATTTACCTCACATCATCACAAGAAGAAAGGCGAGTACAGTACAAGAAGATATTTTGAGAGACATTGAGAAAAAACACATTCATATGCCTTTTATTATCATTTATTATAATTGTTGTTTTATTAGTTATTGTTACTCTTAATGCGCCTAATTTACAAAATTTATCATAGATATGTATGTATAGGACAAGACATAGTACCTGTATAGGGTTTGGTAGTATGCACAGTTTCAAGCATCTACCAGGGATGTTGGAACATATACCCCACAAATCAGGGAGGGCTACTTATTCTTTAAACTGCTACTTATGATCATGCATAAACCCAAGCTGTCTACACCAGCCTAAAAGAGTATTTCACTGAATATTAGCCCCACAGGTTGGAACTCAGATTTATTTGAAAATACAATGCCTCCATGATCAGTAAGTTTTAGAAATATTGGCCTGAGCAATGTTGATCTTTCCTGTAGGACTTGACCTTGTATATAGTTCCTGTGTTTTATGGCTCTCCAGGGGTGCTAGGTAGTATAGAACTACTTCAAAAACTTATTTGAACACAATACTTTTTGAAAGAGACATCTTGAAGGATTTGTGTTCAGTGGAACTCACTAGCAAATGGTGGTCTCCACTGTCCCTCCTTACCATTAGCAGGAGACGGCAGGGAACCCTAACTCCAGAGTTAAGGTACTGAAGGTCACTGCTGCTTTTTCATATAAGTTCTTCCCCTCTGGTCCCCCATCCAAAGAGCCTCCCAAAGGGTCTTCTGTCAAAGGCTTTTTTGTGACTGTTGAGATAAAGACCAAGTTCTTAATATAACCTGCAGCACAACTTTGTCTTATACTACTCTCCCTCTACCTCTACATTCTGGCCGAAACTTTTTTTTTTTTTTTTTTTTTTTAGTTTTAAAAACTTACCATACACCTTTTTACTCCAGACCCTTTGCCCCTATATTACTCTTTGCCTAAAACCACCTTTTACCCCTAAACTTGATTTGTTCAATCCCTAGTTATTTTTTAGATATCAGCTCCAACTTTGTTTTTAGAAGGTCACTTCTGACTGTGCTCCAGGCCCCTTCCCTCCCCCTATTTTTCACTCCCTCCCCCCTCCTTAGATAGGGCCCTATTGTTGCGTGTTTTCATAGAATGATGACCTTTTCCTTCAAAGTATATATATATATATATATATATATATATATATATATATATATCAGTTTTAATTATAGACTGATCTATGTGTTTATTTGTTTGATGACCGTCCTCTCCTCGAAACCCCTGCACTGGTCCGAAAACAGTCCCTGCACTGCATGAAAACAGGGACCATGTTATTAGTCAGTCATCATTATACATGAAATGTTTGCTAAATGTGAAGAAACGGTATCTATTCGTTCCTGAGTGGTTAATTCAAAGTCAATAGAAGAACCTCATAGGCTTTGAAGCAGTCCACTGGCTCCACTCAGAGTGGCCACATGTCTCTGGATTGGAGCCTTGTGTCATGTACATGCCATTAATGAGCTTGTGAATTTGTTTGTTGACCTAAAGAAAGTTTATTCCTCTGTCTCCTTCAAACACACTTCTGTTCTATTACAGGAGATCTTTCACGTGGCTGTGTTAATAGTGGCAGCAAAGAGCATGAAGCAATTGATCCATAGAGCAGAAATGGTTACCCAGGGGACTCTTCCTTCCAGGACTCTGATATCAGAAAATACATGGTTGAGGGAGCCTAGAAAACCCACATGGGGGCCTCAACTAGCAATCTGGGAGTTGGCCCAGGAAAAGTCACTTTAGGAGCATTCTCTAGAAGTCACTCTTTATTCTTTGGTCATTTGGTCCCTGGTGTATGTCTCTGTTATTTATCTAGGTGTTAGTGATACGAACATTAAAAAAATATGGTCACTAGAGACACGGCAGACTGGTAGAGGAGGGACTTGTGCATAGGCTGAACTGCCTTTCTGGTTCCTCCCGGATATCCTATTAACATATTTCAGCTGGCACTGCAGATCTTCCAGAATTATAATAACTAACACTTAGCACCGGATATGTCACAGTCCATTGGACTGTTCACAGATATCCTGCTTCTCCTCCCTGCAGGAATGTAGTGGGCTCCCAGTTCCTTGCCCACTTGAAGCAGTCACCCGCTTCAGCCAATGAGATGTGTGACACATCTGAGAAGAAATTTTAAGACCATTGCACATAGTGTCTCTTTCCCTTGCCAAAGCAATTGACAGTTCTCCTAATAGTGGAAGCTCTATCTACCTTGATCTTGTAATGGGGAGATCTAGAGCAGAACCCTCACCTTAGAAGCAGAAACCACATGGGGCTTAGTGGGCAGTTCCTGCTATTGGGTAAAGAGAGCTGTTAAAGAGTACCGTAAGTGGGGCGCCTGGGTGGCTCAGTCGGTTGAGCGTCCGACTTCGGCTCGGGTCACCATCTCGCGGTCCGCGAGTTCGAGCCCCGCGTCGGGCTCGGGGCTGATGGCTTGGAGCCTGGGGCCTGCTTCCGATTCTGTGTCTCCCTCTCTCTCTGCTCCTCCCCCGTTCATGCTGTGTCTCTCTCTGTCTCAAAAATAAATAAAAACGTTAAAAAAAAAAATTAAAAAAAAAAAAAGAGTACCGTAAGTGTTCTCCCCCTGGCTTTATGAATCTCTGTGCGAGGGCTCAGAGATGTTCCATTCCAAAGCTTGTGCACAGAGTTGCTCGCCTTGTGCTACTTGGCCTTCTATGCTTGGAGAATACGACTTTTTTGTTAGACACTAGCAATTGGGAGTTTCCGGTTACTGTACCATAACCTAGCTCATTCTGACTTACACAGTTTCCCAGGCTCTGTTTCAAGCATCTTGGGTATAATGAGTGATTTAATTTTTATAACCACACTACAGAGAAAGTACTGTTATTCCTACTCTGGAAGTGTGGAAATCAAGGCCCACGGAGATTAGGTGACAAACTGAAAATGTGACAGAACTGGGATTCAGACCTAGGGAGTCTGACTTCAGAGTCTGTGTCTTTAACCAGTGGTACCATAGTGCCTCTTGATAACCCTGTGGTCTCTTATCTTTTGCCGTCTCCCTGCTCCCTTGGACCTCATGCCCTAGAGGCTAGGTCTCTACTCCTAGAATTCTGAACGCCAGGCGCTAGTTTGAGAAGATCACCAACTAGTACTTGGAGAAAGCCCACGTACAGCAATGCTATTACCATTTAACTATTTTCGCTGCTCCTATTTTAGCACCTGGACTTCGAACACACCATCAAAGAGATCCTAAATTGGGACATCCAGGTTCCAGATTACCGTATCGGGGAGATCCTATCAAACTTATAATTTAATCTGTGATACATAGGCAGTGTCTCTCATCCAT
Source organism: Panthera leo (assembly GCF_018350215.1). Classification (NCBI taxonomy): domain Eukaryota; kingdom Metazoa; phylum Chordata; class Mammalia; order Carnivora; family Felidae; genus Panthera; species Panthera leo. The sequence continues at coordinate 98,525,371 of NC_056686.1, forward strand.
CAACAGCTCAGTCACTAACAATTATAGAGAAACATATCAGAGCATAGGAGAGAAAAGAGGCAATATTTTTGGACAGAGTCACAGAATTAGATTAATGATAATCTCTTTTTCATGAAACACTCTTCATTTTTGATCCATGCATGGCCCTCTTTGTTCATATTCGTGTTTTCATGTATATATTCGCTGACTTGTTTTTCTTAAGTAATAGAAGTAAAATGCAGGAGCCCTCTCCCCATCAACACGAGAAGGAAACTGTTGGCAATAGCTTACATTACAATAGCTTGCATACTTGTCTTCCATCCTGTCCTTCTGTGGCGCCCACCCACTGTCCTGACTCCTGTGTGTGTCATTCCCCTGCTTTTTTTAACATGTAGTTTTTCTTTTTTCTTTTTTTTAACTATTCTTTATATTAGAGGATATTCTCCTGAATGCAATCTTGTTGGGGTTTTTTTCCCCACTCAATATTATATTGTTAAGGGATCTGTTGGTGACCATGAGAATGCAGGCGTACTTGACCAAGGGCCCTCTTCTCCGCTCTCTATTGTGAACATTGCTGAGCTGTGCCAAGACCACGATTCCTGCAGATCCCTAGGACATTGCTCCCAGCTGATGACTGAGTGTGGTCGAGATGCTGAGACAGCCCCAGTCCTGGGAGACACAGGGCTCCTGTGACAGCTGACGCTCGCTCAAGGACACCGAGGTGACCTTGCCGAATCGTCTGCAGATCTAGTACAGTCTACATCCCTTCCATCCAACCCTCCTTTCCTCCTCCTTCACTTGGGGTCATATTTGCATCGCAGTCTGTGACTCCCCCAGACTTCGTCCCATTTTCTCCACAAGCATTGCTCCTAAGGAAAACTTCCCACAGTTAATCCTACCTTGGCATATTTCCTCAGAGGTCAAATACAGCATTCACACTGTTACATGTAACAGAAATCTATTGCTTCCACTGCTGTATGGTGTTCGATTATATGAATATACCAAGGGAATGGATAAATACACTGTGGTATATTCTAATAATTGCAGATTTGGGTTGTTTCCAGATTTTACCATTAGGAAGAATGCTGCTATAAACATCCCTTGTATGTTTATGTGTTCGGTAATTTGTCTTGGATATATATCTAGAAGTTTCTGGGTCATGGGGCAGGTATCTGGCTGACATTTAAGATAATGTCGAACTGCTTTCTGAAGAGTTTGTACACATTTACACTCCTACCAGTGGAGTATAAAAAATCCTGTGGACTCATAGCCTCTCCAATACTTAGTAGGTTGGAATTCTTAATTTTTGCTACTTAAATGGGTATAAAATAACCACTGTGGATTTGATTGGCATTTCCCTCAAGGTGAACATCTTTCTATGTTATTGCTTCTCCTGTAAACTGCCCGTTTATGGCTGTGCCATTTTGGGAAGTGGGGGGTGGAGATGTTTTTTGACTGAAATGTAGGACTTCTTTATATGCCCCTGATAATTAACCTGATAATTCATGTGTTGAAAATACCTTTTCCCAATCCAATTTGTAAGTTGTCTTTCACATCCTGTAAGGTGGCTGTTGATGAGCAGAATTTCTTCATTTTAATAAGACATCAAGTTTTAATAGTTAGCATTTCTGTTTAAAACTTTCTCCCTATCCCAAGATTAGAAATAGATTCACCTAGGGCTCAGTCAGTTAAGCGTCCAACTCTTGATTTCAGCTCAGGTCATGATCTTGTGGCTTGTGAGTTTGAGCCTCGTGTCAGGCTCCGTGCTGGCAGTGCAGGGCCTGCTTGGGATTCTTTCTTTCCCTCTCTGTCCTTCCCCCACCTCTCCTCCAAAATAAATAAATAAATAAACTTAAAAATATATATGTTCATGGAGCGCCTGGGTGGCTCAGTCAGTTACGCGTCCGACTTTGGCTCCCGTCATGATATCACAGTTCATGGGTTCGAGCCCCACATTGGGCTCTGTGCTGACAGCTTAGAGCCTGAAGCCTGCCTTGGATTCTGTGTCTCGCTCTCTCTCTGTCCCTCCCCCATTCACGTTCTGTCTCTCTCTGTCTCTCAAAAATAAATGTTGGGGCGCCTGGGTGGCTCAGTCGGTTAAGCGGCCGACTTCGGCTCAGGTCATGATCTCACAGTCCGTGAGTTCGAGCCCCGCATCGGGCTCTGTGCTGACAGCTCAGAGCCTGGAGCCTGTTTCAGATTCTGTGTCTCCCTCTCTCTGACCCTCCCCCGTTCATGCTCTGTCTCTCTCTGTCTCAAAAATAAATAAACGTTAAAAAAAATTAAAAAAAAATAAAATAAAATAAAAAATAAATGTTAAATATATCTATATCTATATCTATATCTATATCTATATCTATATCTATATATTCACCTATAATTTCTCCTAAAAAGAAAAATAAAGGTATTATTGTCTTTGTCATTTAAGTCCTTGAGTTATCAAGAGATATTTTTCTGTATGGTACAAACTTAGAATTAGTTTCACTTTTCTGACACAAGAACAGACACTCAGATCAATGGAACAGAATAGAGAATCCAGAAATGGACCCACAAATGTATGGCCAACTAATCTTTGACAAAGCAAGAAAGAATATTCAATGGAGTAAAGAGAGTCTCTTCAGCAAGTGGTGCTGGGAAAACTGGACAGCAACATACAGAAGAATGAACCTGGACCACTTTCTTACACCATACAAAAAAATAAACTCAAAATGGATGAAAGACCTAAATGTAAGTCAGGAAGCCATCAAAATCCTCAAGGAGAAAGCAGGCAAAAACCTCTTTGATCATGGCCACAGCAACTTCTTACTGAACACGTCTCTGGAGGCAAGGGAAACAAAAGCAAAAATGAACTACTGGGACCTCATCAAAATAAAAAGCTTCTGCACAGCAGAGGAAACAATCAGCAAAACTAAAAGGCAACCGACAGAATGGGAGAAGGTATTTGCAAATGACATATCAGATAAAGGGTTAGTATCCAAAATCTATAAAGAACTTATCCAACTCAACACCCAAAAAACAAATAATCCAGTGAAGAAATGGGTGAAAGACATGAATAGACACTTCTCCAAAGAAGACATCCAGATGGCCAACCGACACATGGAAAAATGCTCAACATCACTCATCATCAGGGAAATACAAATCATGAGATACCACCTTACACCTGTCAGAATGGCTACCATTAACAACTCAGGCAACAACAGATGTTGGCAAGGATGTGGAGAAAGAGGATCTCTTTTGCATTGCTGGTGGCAATGCAAGCTGGTGCAGCCACTCTGGAAAACAGTATGGAGGCTCCTCAAAAAACTAAAAATAGAACTTCCCTACAACCCAGCAATTGCACTAATAGGAATTTGTCCACGGGATACAGGTGTGCTGTTTCGAAGGGACACATGCACCCCCATGTTTATAGCAGCACTATCAACAATAGCCAAAGTATGGAAAGAGCCCAAGTGTCCATCGATGGATGAATGGATAAAGAAGGTGTGGTATAGATATACAATGGAGTATTACTCGACAATCAAAAAGAATGAAATCTTGTCATTTGCAACTACATGGATGGAACTGAAGGGTATTATGCTAAGTGAAATTCGTCAGTCAGAGAAAGACAAAAATCATATGACTTCACTCCTATGAGGACTTTAAAAGACAAAACAAATGAACATAAGGGAAGGGAAACAAAAATAATATAAAAATAGGGAGGGGGACAAAACCAAAGAAACTCATAAATATGGAGAACAAACTGAGGGTTACTGGAGAGGTTGTGGGAGGGGGGATGGGTTAAATGGGTAAGGGGCATTAAGGAATCCACTCCTGAAATCATTGTTTCACTATATGCTAACTAATTTAGATGTAAATTTTAAAAAATAAAAAATAAATTAAAAAAAAAAGAATTAGCTTCACTTTTCCCCCCACCATACAGATATTCTTTTTCTCCCCCAGGTTAATTCATTACATAGTCTCTTTTCCCCTACTGACCTTCCATGCCAAGTCTTTCAAATATCAAAGTTCCATATATTCAAGGGTCTGTTTCTGAGGTCCTATTATATTGGACAGTATCTCCACTAGAAACACATAATCTTTTTTTTTTTAATATTTATTTATTTTTGAGAGAGAGTGGAGGGACAGAGAGAGAGAGAGAGACACACAGAATCGGAAGCAAGCTCCAGGCTCTGAGCTGTCAGCACAGAGCCTGATGCGGGGCTCGAACTCACAAACTGTGAGATCATGACCTGATCTAACTCTCCATTCATTTAGGTCTTTCTTCGTTCTCATGGAGGTGTTGCAGATACTTTGTTCAGTGTACTGCTAGGTGCCTAATTTTGTGTGTGGTGCGATTGTTATTGTAAATGGTGTCTTCTTTTCAATTGCACTTTCTAGTTTATAACTGTTAGTGTATACGAATGCAGTTGACTTCTATATAAGCAAAAATATTCTGGTAAAAACAATGATCACGATAACAGCCATTATTCAGTATTTCTAGCTTTCATTTGCTGAGCACATATTCTGTGCTGGCCATGATGGTAAGTGCTTATATACATTTTCTCCTTTATTCACAGCACAGCCCCATGAGTTTGAAAATAACTCGGATGAACAGATTAGAAAACCAAGGTGCAGACCGATGGGAGCACTTGAAATCACACATCTAGACAAGTAAGCCACTGGGGTTCAATCTTAAAGTGTTCTGACTCTAAAGCATACACTTTTTTTTTTAAATGTTTATCCCTTTTTGAAGAGAGAGCACAAGCGGGGGAAGGTCAGAATCCGAAGCAGGCTCCAGGCTCTGAGCTGTCAGCATAGAGCACAATGTGGGGCTCGAGCTCACGAACCACAAGATCATGACCTGAGCTGAAGTCGAACTTTTAACTGATTGAGCCACCCAGGCTCCCCTAAAGCATAAACTCTTGACTATCCGCAATTTATAGCAGTTCTCGGTTTTAAGGGGAAACAACCATAACAAAATAAACCTCAATCACTGTATAATTTTTTTGCATTTCCTGTTTTCTCAGTTATGGCTGCCACATACAGGTGATATCTCAATGTTGTTCAGATTGACCATCTACAGAAGGTGCAGAAAACTGTTTCTCTAAGAGTATGGTCACCGGTGTCTTTAATAGATGAGCCATCGCATTCTTTACTGGCAACAACATCCACTTACTCTATCTGCCCCTATTATAATCAAGATTCCATGATTTAAGAGGGGGTAAGGAGAGGGCTATGACTCCCAGAATCTGACTCCTTCTCAGAGAGAGGGAGACTTGGTCTGCGGTGTTTATTTTTATGTGGCTTTACTGGTCATGTGTTGACGGTGGCACACACCATTCAGCCTGGTTTGTGATGAGCAAGACAGTGCTTTCAGTTGTGAACCTGATACGCCCTACACCCCAAAATCACACAGCAAAGGAAATATAAGGTCACCCAAGACTTAAATCCTCACATTGTAACAAGCCAGTGTACAGCAGATATATAATCATTCCTTAGATTTGTAGAACAAAGAAATTTCACAGTGCCTATCCAGCTAATTTACTCTTCCTCGGGAAGTAAGCTGAGTAGGTGCTGCTATGCTTCCTTTATAATGAAGAAGGTGAGACCCAGAGAAAGTGACTTGTCCAGGGTCACCATGCAGTTGGGAAATTGGAGCTATAGTTCACCCCATGGAGTGTGTTCTCTCTACCTCTCTGTAGACTTTCCCCTTTATTATTTTTTTAAATGTTTATTTATTTTTGAGAGAGAGACAGAGCATGAGCAGGTGAGGACAGAAAGAGAGAGGGAGACATAGAATCCGAAGTAGGTTCCAGGTTCTGAACTGTCAGCCCAGAGCCTGACGTGGGGCTCGAACCCACGAACCACAAGATCATGCCCTGAGCCAAAGTTGGTGCTCAGCCGACTAAGCCACCCAGGTGCTCCTCAAAAATGTTTTTAAAACAGACTTTTAAAACCTGAAAAATACTCCATTATTTTGGTATACAACAATTTATTCAGTCAATTGCACATAATTCAGTCGTTGTGCTCATTTAGGTAAAGTTTTCCATTTTTACTAAACATCTTTGTGTCTAAAATGTGTTCACCCTTCTGATTGTTTCACAATAGATTCATACATGTGGAATTCTTAAAGGACAAGACTATTTTTTAAGATTTTTGATGCAAGACTGCCTAACTGCTTTCCAGAAAGACTGTACTAATTTATACTCCCTCCACAGTGGGGGGAAAAATGCTGATGTTACCAGACTTTGAGTGTCGTCATTTTTCAAACACTTTGTTATTTCAGTAGATTTAAAAATGGTATCCTAGGGTTATTTTATTTGTTTGGGTATTCCTGAGGTGAACTTTTGTTTTTCTAAGTTAATCATTCATATTGTCCATTGCCTACCTTTTTTTTTTTTTTTTTTTAGTGTAACGGCAGTATTTCTCTTTCCTTCTTTAGTAATGAAGGATATAAATCCTTTTTTCTGAAATATTTGTAGCAAATGTTTTCTGCCAGACTGTTGTAAGGCTTTTAAAAATTGTAATGACTTTCCGATGTACTTAAGTTTTGTATTTTCGTCAAGGAATCTATTGTTTTGTTCTTATTCCCTCGATTAGTTATCTGTACAGGATTTCCTTTTCCACCCAGAACTCTGACAAATATTCATCTCGATATTCATTTAAAATTGTCTCCTATCCATCTGTTTTTATTTTGCTATATGGTGTGTAAGGCAATACATTTTCTCTTTGTTTGCAAATTGCCAGATTTTTCAACAGATTTGCATAGTTTGAATCTTGATGTTAAATTGGACCAAAAAAGGCAGGGCAGGGGGCGGGGGGGTGGGTAATAGGAATATTTGGTGCTGGAGGGATTCATAAAGCTGCAGTGTTGGAAACGCCGATGGATGTCTGGGTGATCACCAGGAAAGGAAAACAGGAAAAACCAGTATTTGACAGCTGGTAAGTGGGTTCTAGGTTGTTCCTCCTTTCCCCCTTCTCCCCAAGTATGGAGAGTTCACCATACCACAGTGAACTGTCCCAGATTCCAGTAGTCAAAAGTCAGGGGCACCCCCAATTGTTTCCTGATGTGAAGACCTCACTCAACTACTGGAGAATGAACTTCTCTCCGAGCAAGTTGGCAAGGATGCCAGGAGGGGTAGAGACGTATAATTGTCTTGTGGATAGATGTAAGCTCAAGACTTGTCCACATTCAAACTGTTTGTGTTTCCATGGTCTCTCACAAAACTCTGTGTGTGTCTCTAGCATTGCACTTACAACATCATATTGTAATTTTTCTTTGTGTGTCTTCTTCCTCCTTATCCTGCGCCTAGGGTTTTTTTTTTAATATATTTTTTTTTTTTTTTTTTAACGTTTATTTTTTTGAGACAGAGAGAGACAGAGCATGAACGGGGAGGGGCAGAGAGAGAGGGAGACAGAATCGGAAGCAGGCTTCAGGCTCTGAGCCATCAGCCCAGAGCCCGACGCGGGGCTCAAACTCACGGACCGCGAGATCGTGACCCGGGCTGAAGTCGGACGCTTAACCGACTGAGCCACCCAGGCGCCCCTTAATATATGTTTATGCAGTATAATAACAGTAAAGTGAATAAATCTTAAATGTACCATTCATTGAGTTTTGATAAATGTAAAGACCCATTTAACTGACACCCCAAATAAGACCTAAAACACTGTCATTATTCTAGAAAATTCCTCTGTGTGCTTTTCTAGTCATCACCCCCTCCATCCAGAGGCCACCACTATTCTGATTTCTATCCCCACAGACTAGTTTTGCATGAGTGGGGACTTCATATTGATTCTAAGTATGTGTTCCTCTGTGTCTGGCTCCTTCCAGTCTACCACATGATATTTGGGGGTCATTCCTATTGTCTCAAGTGTCCATAGTATGTTTCTTTTTGCTGCTGAGTTCATTCTAGCCCCATTTGTTGAAGAGCCTGTCCCTCCCACATTGATTTGCTTTGGCACCTCTGGCAAAGATCATTCGATAGTCATTGTGGATTTTTTTCTGCCCCATTGATCTATTTGTCTGTCTTTATACCAGTAACTTACTGTCTCAGAAATTGACGAGTTAATACTAACATTTATATGGAAACATAAAAACAATAGTCTTTTAAAAATCCCATAAAGCTTTATAGTGACACTTAAAATCAGGTTGTGTAAATCCTCCAACTATTTTATTTTTTATCAACTCATCAGTTTCTACAAAAACCTTCCTGGGAATTTCACTAGAATTACATTTAATCTGTAGATCAATTTTGTGAGAACCACCATCTTTACAATATTGATTCAGCTACCCTGTAAGTATGGTATATCTCTCCCCATTTATTTGTCTTAATTTCTCTCAATAATATTTTATAGTTTTTTTAAAATGTTTATTTATTTTGAGGAGAGAAAGAGTGAGTGGAGGAGGGGCAGGCAGAGAGAGAAAGAGAGAGAGAGAGAGAGAGAGAGAGAATCCCAAGCAGACTCTGCACTGTCTGCACAGAGCCAAACAAGGGGCTTGAACTCACAAACCGTGAGATCATGACCTGAACCAGAATCAGGAATCGGATGCTTAACCGACTGAGCCACCCAGGTACCCCAATATTTTATAGCTTTAAGTGTACATGTCTCACCTATCTTTTTAAAAAGTGATCTGTATTTCGTGATATTGATTCTGTTGTAAATGCTATTGACTTTTAATTTCCTTTTCCAATTGTTTATTGGTAATACACAGAAATATAATTAAATTTTCTATATTGACATTATATCCTTAAACCTTGCTGAATTACTAGCTTCAGTAGGATTTGGGGGTAGATTCCTTTGATTTTTCTATATGCAAAATTGTGTCTCTGTAAATAAAGCTAACTTTATCTTATTTAAACTTGGTCTCTCCCAGTCTTCAGGACTCTTAATGGAGAGAAATACCATGTTGACTAGAAACAGTGAGAGTAGACATCCTTACCTTGTTTCTGACCTTAGAGGGAACATGGTCCATGTTTTATCATCCATTGTAGTGTTAAGTATAGGTTTGTTTTTTTTTTTTTTTTTAACGTTTATTTATTTTTGAGACAGAAACAGAGCATGAACGGGGGAGGGGCAGAGAGAGAGGGAGACACAGAATGGGAAGCAGGCTCCAGGCTCGGAGCCATCAGCCCAGAGCCCGTCGCGGGGCTCGAACTCACGGACCGTGAGATCGTGACCTGAGCTGAAGTCGGACGCTTAACCGACTGAGCCACCCAGGCACCCCAAGTATAGGTTTTTATAGATGCCTTTTATCAGGTTAAGGAAGTTCTGTTCTATTCCGAATTTGCCTAGAGTTTTTCTCATGAAGTGATGGTGAGGTTTGTGAGATCCTTTTCCTGGACCTGCTGAGATGTTCATGTGATTTCTCTCCTTTGTTTTTTAATGGGATGGGTTACATTGTTTTTGTTTTTGTTTTTGTTTTTGTTTTTGCTTTACCCAACCTTGCATTTATTTGTGATAAACCTCACTTGGCCATGATATATTATCCCTTTTATATATTGATGGATTTGATTTGCTAATGTTTTGCTAAGGCTTTTTGCATCTCTGTTCATGAGGAATATCGGTTTGTAATTTTTTTGTAGTGCATTTGTCAGATTTTGGTATTAGGAATATGATTAGGAATACTAGGCTTTTTAAAGAAGGTCAAGAGGTAACCTCTCCTCCTTTGTTTCTGTAAGAGATTAAGATTGGCATTATTTCTTAAGTGTTTGATAGAATTTACCATTAGCACTATGTGGGCCAGAAGTGTTCTTTGTGGGGGAAACAATTTTAATGGTGAATTCAACTTTAACAGATTTCAGGTCATTTATTTCTTCTTGTGTCCCATTTTGAAAAATTGTATTTTTCAAGGGATTATTCATTTCATACACATTGTCAAACTTGTTGGCATAAAGTTGTTTGGAATATCCCTTTATTTTTCTTTTAAGATCTGTAGGATTGGGGCACCTGGGTGGCTCAGTCAGTGAGGCGTCCGACTTTGGCTCAGTTCATGAGTTCAAGCCCGTCATTGGGCTCTGTGCTGGAGCGTGCTTTGGATTCTGTGTCTTCCTGTCTCTCTGCCCCTCCCCTGCTTGTGTTCTGTCTCTCTCTCAAAATTAAATAAACATAAAATTTTTTTTTTGAAAAATAAAAATAAATAAAAGTAAATATTTTTTAAAGTTTAAAAAAAAGCTCTGTAGGATTTGAGGCACTATCCTTCCTTTCATTCTTCATAGTGGTCATTTGCATTTTCTCTTTATTTTTTCCTTGTTCAATCTAACTAGGGATTTATCAATTTTATTGATCTTCTCAAAAATTCTTTTTTTTCTTTTTTGCTGTTTATTTCCTCCATTGTTTATCTGTTTTCTATTTCATGGATTTTCACTCTTTATTATTTGCTATTTTTCTATTTACTTTGAGTTTAGTCTATCATTCCTTTATTAGCTTCTTAAGAAGAAAACTTGGGGAGCACCCAAATGACTCAGTCAGTTGAGTGTCCGACTCGATTTCAGTTCAGGTCTTGATCTCCGGGTCATGGACTCAAGCCCCGTGGTGGGCTCTGTCCTGGGCATGATATATATGTGTTTTTCCTTGAGATTTTTTTTTTTTCTCTAGAAGAGTATTGTTCAATTTCTAAATATTCTAATATTTTTGAGATCTCTTTTTGTTATTGGTTAAATTTGTTATTAGTTAAATTCTAGTGTGGCCAGAAAATATACTCTGTATGATTTTTGTGTTACCCAAATTTTTCTTCATTTTTCTTCATTCCTATGGGAATGAAGATGTGCTGCAATCTTTTACATGCTAACCTGAAACAGAATTCTCTCCCACTTAACTTAGTTTCTGGAAGACGGGAATTACACCTTAGAGTTGATGTATGGCAGGGCTTGCCACATAACAGAAGTTCAGTAAGTATAAGAATTAAGTTATTAACGAATGGTGAAGATTGGGACAAGGGAAGGGTTATGACTAAAACATGGATTTACTGTCAAGTTTAACTCATGGTATAACATGCAAACACATGGCTCCATACAGTTTGTGAAAGAACTCCAGGAAGACAGAAGGATGGGTATGAACTCTACAAATCCAAATGTGGTTGAAATTGATCTCAAAATGTAGTAATACAGTAATTATCATTTTCATTGTGCTTTGTAGTTGATAGCTTAGATACCTTTTCTCATAGAAGGGAAGGCATAATGTAGAATGATCCATGTGGTTTCTGGAGACCTCGCTATTGAGCTCAGAAATTTAGTGGACGTAACCACTAGAATTACAAGAATCTATTAAGAAGATGGATACTAACAAGAAATGTAAAGTGGGGACGGCTGGTGCTAATGAGGCTGATAATAACAGCTAACATTTACTGAGCATTTATTTTGTAATAAGCGCGATGCTAAACAGTGTATGCTCCCAACAACCCTATCTTATGATACCCACCTCACAGATGAGACCCAGACAGCAAACTGATTTGTCCAAGGTCATACAGTTAAAAATAAGGAAGCCAGGATTTGATTTTGATGAGACGCAGACAGCAAACTGATTTGTCCAAGGTCACACAGTTAAAAAATGAGGAAGCCAGGATTTGATCCCAAGCACTACAACCTTTGAGATTTGTGAAAAAGTTCTGAAGGCTGTTATTATTCCCTGGGACTTGTCATAAATGGAAACTTCGACTCTCCAGGTAGGGGTAGGATTTTGCACACATATTTGATCTGTATCTCCCTCCAGAAGTAGAGTCAGCAAGGGATTTTCAGTGTAAAAGAGGTATTGTGAAAAGCCAGTGTGTGGGGGCGGGGGCTGAGGGACAAGGAAGGGGAAGCCAGTCTGTGAGGGGCAAGTCGAAAATTAAAGTTTGAGACAGATCTAGTACAGGCTGAAAGGGGCCAAGGACTGGTGACAAGAGTAGAACCAAATGGGGACAAGAACAAGACAGAAACCAGAAGCTAATAGTGCAGGACCACTATTTGACCCCGCATGGGCCAGGCACTTTTTTGTTTGTTTTTAATTTTTTAATGTTTATTCATTTTTGAGAGACACAGTGAAAGTAGGGGTGGGGCAGAGAGAGAGGGAAACACAGAATCTGAAGCAGGCTCTAGGCTCTGAGCGGTCGGCACAGAGCCCAACATGAGGTTCGAACCCACGAATGGTGAGATCACGACCTGAGCCAAAGTCAGACGGTTAACCAGCCACCCAGGCGCCCCTGGACCAGGCAGTTTTAAAGCCATTATATCATGTGATCTTCACAGCCACTCTAAGAGGTAATTACTACTGTGTCTCCCTTATAGATCTGCACCAGCCATGTGTGGAGTGTGTGTTAACATTTGATGGGCTTAGAATTCCAAGATCTTAAGCACTGTTTGTCTCCAGCCATAGTGGAAAGTTTTGGATCAGAATCTGAGGGTGAGAAATGGAGACGGGACAGTCAGGAAGCCAGTGACTGGGACAGATCCCTCTTGGTACTACTGCCATTACAAGCTGGCTTCTGGTGAGCCATCTAGTTTTTTGCTGGTACTGCTCCTGGGGCTGCTAAGAGACACCCAGACTTCTCAAACAAAGTTGTTAGTTATGTTTGGCAAGGGACAAAAACACATCCGTGGCTTGATCAATACTGTTATTGGCGCTCGCAGCATTTATGTTCTTTTCATATTCCCTATCCAGGAAAGAAACTTCAAGTTGGAAGAGGCAAGGTTCCCACAGATGTTGGTGACAGAAAATGGAAACCCAGGCAAGAAATAAGGAATGTTCTAAAGGCCTGCTCAGGATCCCAGGGCCTGGCCAGATAAATTAACTTCTAGGAGACTTGTCTGCTTTGAAGAGCTGAGACTTTGAGGGAAGGGGCTAGAAGCCCAGCCACTGGAAAGTTACGATCTTTTTAAAAAAAATGGGCAGTTTGGATGATCTTTGGTCACGCGAGCTGGACATTGCCTCCAGGTGAGAAGCAAGGAGTCAATGCATTTTCCCGGACGTACCACATTTCTTTCTGAGAGTTGCTAGACTGGTTTTTGGGTATTGTGTAAATAGAATGCGTTTGCAGCAGTCCTTTTGACAGCTAAAGTCCCTGTCCTTGAAGACAGACGAGATGCACCTCTGGGCAGGAGCAGAAGGTAGCTGGATCAGGTAGATGAAGAACTGATTGAATATAGAGTACTAATTAATAGATTGATGACGATCGGGAAAAAGGATCTTTCATACTGCAGGTTTCTGGCCTCCGTCTTGCCTTGTTAACTATTTTTATTAATGACTTGGATGAAGACGTTGATGGCCTGGTGATAAAATTTGTGGGTGACACAAAGCTGGAAGAGCTAGCTCATAAGTTGGATGGCACAATTGGGATGCAAAAAAGATCTGACGGACTGAAACAATGGACCAGATCTAATAAGATTATGTTTAATGGGGATAAATGCAAAGTCCTGCACTTGTTTAAAATAAACAAACAACTAAGATGGAATGAGCAGCAGATGCGCTTTGATAGTAGCCTACGTGGAAATGATAGAGATGTTTCAGTTGGTTATCGGCTCAAAACGAATCACTGTTGCACCGTAAATTTGGACTGTAACGGGAAGGGGGTAGAATATAAGAGAGGCAATAACCTTTCTTCCTCCAAAATGATGGCTCTTATTTTCAGTTTGCTATATGGCAAACATCTTTCTGTGGATTCTCTCATCCAGTCTCACTATCCTGTCAGGGGCTACTATTACCCCATCTTACAGATAAGGAAACTGAAGCTCGAGGAGACTGAGTAACGTGTCCAAAGTCGCATAGAAGAGCCGGGACATGAACATGGTGTTCTGATCCCACCTTGTGCTAAACCACCATTCCAGGCTGCCTTTGGGCCCTTTGGCTTACACCTAGATAGAGCTGATATACCTTATACCTTGGTATATCCAGTCACCTTATAAAAGTAATATCTCTACACAGACAGAGTTGAAGACTTGAGATCATAGACATATGGGATGAGAAAAGGCAAGCTGGGCCATGGTGGGAGGGACGCAAGGAAGAAGGCGGGTGTTAGGATCCCTGCCTTCATATGTATAACAGGCTTCAAGTGTTCCTTCCTGGAGTCCTGGAAGGCAGAGCCATGGCCAAGGGGGTGAAAATACAGAGGCATGTTTAGGTTCAAGTAACAATGCACTTTCTAATAATTTGAGCACTCTTGACGATGGACTGGCATCTTGTGAGGGAGTGTCCCTAGATGGCATACAGCACGGGCCAACTGATCACTTGTCAGAAGCAGACGCTGGACCAGGTGACCTTTTGAGTTCTCCTCCTACTGAGGCCATCTCTGCTTCTGGACTAGTCCTAACATCTGGACTAGGGAGTCGGGGCATTTTTAGGCACCGGGGCAAGTCCTGTGGTTTTTGATTTATTGCATTTCAACAATGAATGCTGATAACCTGTTCCCCTTCAGGGAGTTTTTATTTTGTTTCATTTCATTTCATTTCATTTCATTTCATTTCATTTCATTTATTTATTTATTTATTTTCTTAAACTTCTATTCTTTGGGGATTTTTGAAGTATGTGCTATACTCTTTATCCATATAACAAAAGCTGCCAGGCAGACCCACTGTGGAAGGATTTAAGAACAAATAAGGAAACAAACACATATAATGCTCTCTACTTCCTTGTGGTGTTTGTGTCTTCTCATTTACAGCCAACTTATCAGATAGCTGATACTGTCAGGATTTTTTGAATAGCTGCATATATACCGTTCACTCTGCCTTTGCTATCCCAAAGTTGGCCCTTCTGAATCCTCTCTCCCCTGTTCTGCTGCGGTCTGGTGAAAGAACTATTACATTAATAGTTAGGACTACAAATAGGAAATGAGTAAATAGGTTCAGAGAAAGGAACCAGAGAGCTGTTCAGTTAGTAAATTGCATGATACAATCTATAATACATGGACTTTGGTACGTCCATTTGATTAGAGACTTCTCTCTCCCCCACTTCCAAAACTCTAGAGTATCTTGTATCTTTGTTCTGGGAAGCTTAAGGTGTGTGGACTTGTGGCCCCATATATAAAATGCTTTTAAAGTTCGGCTTCCCATGTCAGGAGAAGGAACAATGGCCCCGCAGTGAGGCCGCCACCCCAGCACGCACCGGCCGGCTAAGCCCTCAGAGCATCCCGTGGGGCCCCTGTGTGTTGGGGAAAACAGTGGCTGCCCAGGATAACGAGACCATGTCAGGCATTGTAGGCAAATATGCTTGGGCCAGCACTCCACAGTCTCACGCTGCAGTTGTGTGTTCCTAGGGAGCCCACACCATCTTAATCATGCCTGCCAGGGAAGGAATTCTCCTTTCTCTTTTTTTCCCCAAGACGTATTTCCCCTGTATCGTTTAAACATATTAAATCACTGTTAGTACGCAGAGTGGGCATCATGTTAGCATAAGATCTAATCAGAGCGAGTCTGCTGGTCTCCAAAGGCTTTATTCTTTTTGTCTCTTTCCTCTGTTTTCTTGTTAGACTGAAGAGCCTTTTCTGACATCCTCATTTGTTCTGCTGTGTAATAGCATGGGATCTTTCAGAGCTGTCGACATCTGCTGCACTCTAGAGAGCTGCAGAACCGAGCCAGCAAAGCAATAATAATTATGCCCAAATGGACTGCAAAGGATGTGAGAGATAAGAAGGAAGACCAGAAAAAAATACACTCGATGCAATGGTGTTCCAGCCTGAAGTGAGTGAATGTGTGTGCGTGTGTGTGCATGTAAATGTACAGTCGCTGAGGCCATACACCTGTATGTGCGTTGAGGACACAAATCCTTTTCCTGAGAGCAGTGGACTGGAAATCAATCTGGCTCAGCGCTCTCCAAATTCCCAATCCTTGCTCCTTCCCCCAGAAGGCCACACTCAATGTAGGTGCGGCTTCCTACATTGCAGGGTAGTTTGTAGGACACCGTGGAGAGAGACCTTCTTCCTTCTGCCCCCCGCTCCGCCCTTATGCGTAGCTGTGTCTTCTTCCCTGGAACTACTCTGAGGATAAATTCGGCTTGTTGGAAAGAGGCTGTACATCTTCCTGATTGTCAACATGCTAGTTATTAAATACCTGGCCTGTTGGCCCTCCCCTAGGATTAAAACTAGCAAACTGGCATCTACTGGATGCTTAGTATTTGCCAGGCACTATGTAAGCCCTTCATGTGCAGGATCATTCTTCCTTAAATAACTCTACCAGCTTGGTGTCACTGTATCCCCATCTGCAGGTGAAAAGATTAGGGCATGGAGGGTCCCCCAGCTGACAAAGAGGGGCTTCAAAAATGGACCCTGGGCCTCTCCTACCCCGGCATCGGCCTTCCTGGGTACAAGGCCATATGCCCAGAGGCCCCGCTTGTGCACTGACAGAGAGACTGGTTTTTAAGGCTGTGGTTACTCGAGAACAAAAGAACCGGTCATACCGTTCATGTGTGACTCTTCACAAAGCAGCCAGGCCGCTCAGTGACACACTTGGTCACTTTCATGAGCAACCAGTCAGTTGAACAAAGAGAACCGAAATAAAATAAACTCCCCAAACCAAGGGAGCCCAGGTTTTTTTCTTCCTCCCCCATTGGGTTAGCTGATTATTTTGCAGAATCCGAGACTCCTACCGAGGCCAGTTGTCTTGAGGTCACTTAGGGCCCAGGAAGGGCGAGCAGGCCCCACACCTGGTCTCAGGACCCTGCTTCAGCCAGAAGCCAGCACACCTGGGATGGACCAGCCCTCAGCACCAGTGGGAGGCTCGTCAGTCGAGAACATATGGTTCCTGCCTATGCCATCCGCCTCCCTCAACCCTATTCCAGCCCTGGCCCCACCATATAGCCCCACCGGTCCCACTCTGGAACTTATACCATGATCTCCCGACATCCTTTACTTCTTCAGAAGCCTCCTTAGAAGGCCCAGGTGACTCATTTATGTTGGAGTGACCCCTCTTAGGAAGATTCATTTTAACTAGAGGAAATGCTTGAATTAGACCAAAGGATTACATCTCCAGTAGTGGTATCATAGGCTTCCCCTTCTCCTAGTAAGGGAGCCAGTGGCTCTGGGGAAAGCCTCCATGGCATCTTTATCATCACGCTCTGTGAAAAAGGGAAGAGCCTTTTTCCATCTACTTCAGTGGCTGGATGAGGGTGGAGCAGAGACCAGGGTACAGAACTTCACACAGGTGTCCCACTCAAGACTTGGGAGTCGTGGGGGTCCTTATGGGAATGCATTTCACAGACTTAACAGTGTGAAATGTGAAATTCAACACCCAGTAACATTTTGGAGCGAAAAGAGAAAAAAACCGACCTAAACAGTTAAAAGCTTGGGCAGAAAAATGGGCAAACAGGGATTATTCTGGGGATGGACGGAAAAAAACCTCGAATGGGGGGGTGGGAAATAAAGTCACGTGCACCACAACATCTACCTGCAGCTGTGTTGCTGAAAATCCCCCAACAGGAAGCGTGAGCAGCCAGCGGGATGGAAGCTGCCAGTACAATGAAGCATCAAAGAGGGCCAGGGCTGGTTGGGGCCGTGGATGAAACTGGAGCCCATCTGGGACCAAGAAATAACCTGGCTCCTCTCTGCACCTGCCGGGCATCGGTACACGTGTGGTCAGGCGCAACCTGGGCCAGAATTAATACATTTTGTTAATGTTTTTATTTCTGAGAGCGAGAGAGAGAGAGAGAGAAAGCACGAGCATGGGACAGGCGGGTGGGTGCAGAGGACCCCAAAGAGGGCTCTGCGCTGACAGCAGCAAGCCAGACACAGGGCTTGAACTCAAAACCTGAGATCATGACCCTGACTGAAGTGGCACCCTCAGCCGACTGAGCCACCCAGACACCCCCAGAATTAGTATTCATAGCCCAGTGATAGTAATGGTCACACTATGTTCATCGATGGTAGCTCCTAGAACCACAAGTAGCCAGCAGGTGAAATGTACTCAGCTAACCGTGATTTGGGTTATAACACATCACATCGTCCTCTTGGCTTTTGGTTTTTGACGTGATGATTCTTTCACCTCCGTAAAGAGTTGTAAGCCATACAGGAACTCTAATGACAATTTAGGAATTCATAGGGTACGTGTATGATTCTGTGTTGTCTTCCTGAGTACCCGTGTTCAGTCATTTGGATCCGTAGCTGATCTTCCCTGGTGAATTGCAACAATGTGTGGAGAGCCCCCAAGAGAAGGAACTCTGAGATCTTAGGGAGGCCAGTGGACACAGGGCTCCTATAACCCTTTCTGGAAGGGGTACAGATGCGAGAGAGCTGGCCCCTGAGAGCATCTATACAGCCAAAGGCCACTGCCTGGCTCAAGTCCATGCAGATCAGCATATCTGCATATTGTAGTTCAGTAGGGACTGCTGCTCTTGATTTAATTAATAGTTTGTTTGCATAATTTTCCTTAGGAAGGACTATTAGCACATCAAAAGGACGTTAAAAGTATCCTTGGTAATAATAAATACAAACCTAGTTTATCACTTTGTCAGTTTCAACAAACACCACTCTGATGTGCTAACCTTTCCCATGGAGGCGCCCTAGTTAAGTCAACAGCCAGACAAGTGGGAGAAGGGAACATAGGCCCAGTCTGTGAACTGGTTGTTGGGGAAAGCCAAAATAATTTCTGTGAGGATACATTTTTTGAATTCCCAAATACCTGAAAAACTCCAGAGGCATGCGTATGACTTTTCCTTCCTCCCTCCTCCCACTTAAAAGCTTTTGTAGAGAACCTGCTGAGCTGGTAGCACTTTTCTTTGCATCTCAAGGGAGCACTTTGTAAAAATGTTTTTAGAACACTCATTTTTATGCACCCCCCCCCTCCCCCCGCCCTGCCCAGGGGAAGAAGGAAAGGTGGGTCATTTACATGAAATTAAAGATTTTGTACAGCCCATCTCTGTCCCACCCCTGAAGAAGAGAGAGGGAGAACAGCAAATGTCCTTGAAACGTCGGTAGCCATGCGAGGTTTGATTCAAGAAAGAAAATGCCTCTGAAGGCGGAAGGCAGGGAACCACAGAGAATGACCAAGCCCCTCAGTGGCTCAAGATACGCCAAAGTGCAGGTGAAACCAAACAACCTGATCATGAACACCTCTGGGTGGGACGGAGGAAGCTTCACTCTGTGTGGCAGGTATATTCAGTAAAATCTCCCCAGCCTCTCCATGGAAACTTCGGCAGTTAAAGCCCGTGGGCCACTTTCAAAACCTAAAATTCAACTCTTTTAGCTAAAAAGAGAAGTTATTTATCTTAGTCATCTGTGTACTACATCCAGCCTCATTTTCTTCAACAAAAGATACTAAACATAGTCATCGCCTGGCATGTCTGAGCCTGGTCTTATTAACTGGAAACTGGAGAAAGAAGTTCAGAAATTGACAAAAGATCACCGAGGCAACTAGAATGACATCTGAAGTAGACGGGCGGTTTTGCCCTTTGCCAGCATCTGCTCCTGCTCCCCCAGGCCCTTCGGAACTCTGGCTCTGTGTGGCATTTCCATGGGCTTCCAGGAAAGAAGGTCCAAGGCCACCTACCTCCCAACTCCACTCTCTCCAGGGGAGTCTGATCTGGTCTGGCCGGGGGTGATCTCAACCTACTGCCAGCGGTTGGTTCAGAAATGAGCATGTAATCATTTGGGCCAGTGAGGCAAAAAAAGATTTTTCTTGGAGCCTCTGGGGGAAAATATCCATATTCTTCAGAGACTGCCTTGGGAAGCGTTTCTCTGGCCATCACATGTCCCTGGATGTGAGGCCATCTGCTACATGTGCCCTGCTACCAGGCTGAGGCTGAAGGTGCAGGTGGAAGAGGGCAGAGCTTAAGAGAGCAGCAGGAGGGGCGCCTGGGTGGCTTGGTCGGTTAAGCGTCCAACTTCGGCTCAGGTCATGATCTCACGGTCCATGAGTTCGAGCCCCGCGTCGGGCTCTGTGCTGACCGCTCAGAGCCTGGAGCCTGTTTCGGATTCTGTGTCTCCCTCTCTCTCTGCTTCTCCCTGGTTCATGCTCTGTCTCTGTCTCAAAAAAATAAATAAACGTTAAAAAAAAATTAAAAAAAAAAGAGAGCAGCAGGAAAGAGGGCCAGGAGCCCCAAGACCCCGTCAACCCCAAAGCCTCAAGTTCCTCTAGACTTTGGTTTTGTGAGCCGTACTTTATCTTAGTTTATAAGCCAGTTTGAGTTTTCTGTTGCTTGCAAGAAAGGAATCTTAACTAATACAAGTTGTCAAAAACTAGAAACTTCTAAGTAGTCCTCATGAGAAAGACAAAACCTGTTTGTTTCCTGCATAAAAGAAAGAATGTAATATTGACTAATGGATGAAAAGAAGAGAAACTGCATTGCAATAGAACTAGGATAGAAAAATCTGTAATTTCATGTAAATGACCCACCTTTCCTTCTTCCCCTGGGCCGGGCGGGGGTGGGGGGTGTATGTATAAAAATTAGTGTTCTAAAAACATTTTTACAAAGTGCTCCCTTGAGATGCAAAGAAAAGTGCTACCAGCTCCACAGTGCAAAGGGTTAAACTATCAAATAATTTAGCGCTGAACCTAAGGCACTGTCATCACTCAGGATAGTTTGAATGTGACCAGGTAAAGTGGTCTAAAATCCTAGATATCTACCAGGGCCCTACTCCACCTCAGCAGAAGACCTGTTGCAGAGCATGAAGCAGATACAACCTAGTATATAATCTAAAATCGCCCCGGTCGAGAGACTGTTCTGGAGGCTCTGACAATAATCACACAGTTCCCAGTGGAAGGGCATGGGCTGGAGGAAAGTCACTTGAACTTGGGGAAGCCAAGGCCGGTTTTGTGCAAAAATAAAAATGGAAGGCTTCACGAAATTGGAAAAGTATCCCTCTCCATCTGAAATACACCCCCCGAGTCCCTGCTGTTTGAAATTGTTAACTGGAGAGTAAAGACAGAGATAAAGAATCTCAAATGCAAATTTCCATGAGAGCACTAACACAGTACTAACAGCTTGGCCACTCGAAAGTCTGTCTCACTAGTTCAAGAAAGTATGCAAAATTTGTAAAAGTCAGATATTTTAGTCTTGACAGGTCAGACTTCTGTCTCTTTCGCCTCCATCTTGCTCTCCTACCAGGTGCCCATTCCCATTGGGAATATACATGAAGACGCAGCGAATACTTTTGTGGTTTTGTGCCATACATATCATGAAATCATTTTTCAAATTTTTGCAAATGACATTAAAAGAAATTATTCTGATATCTACAAATGAATTGAAACCAAACAAAACCAACCCAGACCATTCCAAAAGTAGTAAACCATTAAGAGGAAGAGATAAATTGCTAATAGAAATAATAAATAGGCTCTTAGATTATTTAATGATGCAATTAATGAAGAAAAGTGATTATGTGAACATATTTAAATTTCTTTATGATTTGACAAGGATATTCATGTTGACAAAGATAACATAACTCATAATTACACCACTACAGTGAGGACATTGGCAACAAACTCGTTAACAGAGAGCACTGTCAATTCAAAACATCTAAGATAAGGCACAAAACAACAAAAACTAAAAATGCTCTGAAATCTTAAGACTCACATGTGACAAGAAAAAATTTCCCCAAATTGACTATAATCCTAAACATTTATGTGATGATACCAATAATAAGACAAGAGGCTCACAAACTTTCCTAAATTATTAATAAAAGACAAATTTGATCAACCACGTACAGGAACGATTTATACTTTCTAGATAAAAAATATAAAATCTTTGCCATACGAAGAGGTAATCCAGCATATGGAGTTCATAAAAAAAAAAAAAAGAATGAAAAATTATAAGGGGTTTTAGAAAATCAAGTAACAATATCATGGTAGAATAGTATATGTGTGTTGAGGATGGAATTCAGGAACTCTCTTAGAGTTTGTTGTTTTTAAGTTTATTTCTTTCTTTTGAGAGAGAGAGAGAGTATGTGTGTGCAAGTAGGGGAGGGGCTGAGAGAGAGAGAGGGAGAGAGAGAATCCCAAGCAGGCTGCACACTGTCAGCG
Organism: Panthera leo; assembly: GCF_018350215.1. Classification (NCBI taxonomy): domain Eukaryota; kingdom Metazoa; phylum Chordata; class Mammalia; order Carnivora; family Felidae; genus Panthera; species Panthera leo. Next base: position 98,547,246 of record NC_056686.1, read on the forward strand.
CAGAGCCCATGCAGGGCTCAATCTCACGAACTGTGAGATCATGACCTGAGGTGAAATAAAGAGTCAGACACTTAGCCAAATGAGCCACCCAGGCACCCCTCTTAGAGTTTCTAAAGTGGAAAAAAAAACCCAAAACAAATGAGGATCACTTCCCTGAACGATGGTATCTAGAGAAAATAAAATTTACTTTGGACTTGAAGTGTCTTGAGTTTAAATCCCAGTCCCTCCACTTAAATAGTTGTGTGACTGTGAGACTTGATTTCTACATTTGTAAAAATAGGCAGAATATTAAGTGTCTTTTAGAGCTTTTGTGAAAATTAAATGCTACTACTAAAATTAAATGAAGCTATAAAAATTAAATGAATAGGGCTCTTCTAAAGTAAATGTGCTCAGTAGAAGGTGTTCTGTAAATGTTAGCTTCCTTCTGAAATATATAGAGCAGGATGTCAACTTATGCAAAGAATGTAAATTTGTTCTGGTCATAAATGTCAATGCATTTTCTGACAATGCCCATGAATTTGTATAGACTATATGGATTATGTTTCACCTTTTTGCCTTATCCTCAAGCTAATACCAAATAGGCAATGACATATATGGGCAATTTATGAAAGAAGAAATAAGAATGTCTGGTAATATAGCAAGAGTTGTTTAACGTACCTGGTCATCAGACATGGATGTAAACAACCAAATACCATTTAATCACTCAGATTGGCAAAAGAAGATTGATAAAAAGAATGGAAAAGGCTGCCTGCAGTTGGTAAGGGTCCAAGAGAGTGACACTCTCATAACAATGAGTGGCTGGAGTTCAAATTGGCACAGATGTTGAGGCCAGTGTAAAAGTACAGTTGCCCCTGGGGTGCCTGGGTGGCTCAGTCAGTCAAGCTTCCAACTCTTGATTTTGACTCAGATCATGATCTCAGGGTTTCATGGGATCGAGCCCACATTGGGCTCTGCACTGACAGCGTGGAGCCTGCTTGGGATTCTCTCTTTCTGTCTCTGTCTCCATCTGCCCCTCCACCCACCAAATAAATAAACATTAACATTTTTTAAATGCCCCCTGTTTAAAAAAAGAAAACGTACAGTTGACCGCAGAACAATTACAGGGTTTAGGGGCTCCAAGCCCCCACTTCCTGCAAAGCTGAAAACTGTATAACTTTTGACCCCCAGAAACTAACTACTAGTAGCTAACAACTGACCAGAAGCCTTACCAATAAACTAAGGAATTGAATAATTCATCTTTTTTATGTTATTATGTGTTATATGCTGTGTTTTTACAATAAAGTAAGCTAGAGAAAATAAATGTTATTAAAATTATAAGGAAGAGAAAATTCACATTCACAGTACTCTGCAGCAAAAAATCTGTGTATAAGTTCAAACCTGTGTTGTCCAGAGTCAACTATAGACTAAAACAACAACAAACAAAACCCTTTAAAAAATGTTTATCCTGGGGGCTCCTGGGTGGCTCAGTCGGTTGAGCATCCGACTTTGGCTCAGGTCATGTTCTCACAGTTTGTGAGTTCGAGCCCTGTGTCAGGCTCTATGCTAACAGCTCAGAGCCTGGAGCCTGCTTTGGATTCTGTGTCTCCCTCTCTCTGTGCCCCTCCCCCACTTGTGCTCTGTCTCTCTCAAAAATAAATAAACATTAAAAAAAATTTTTTAATGTTTCTCCTGCATTTAAAGCTAAACATGGCCACCCAATGACCACTTCTAGTTTGCTTCAAAAAAATGTATACACGTCCTCCAAAAGGCATGTACAGACCGTTCATAGCAACTTTATTCATAGTAGTTTAAATGGCCATCTACAATAAACTGAATCAAATTGTGTATTCAAACAAAACACTACATAGTGATATAATGAGTGAATTACGGGGGCGCCTGGGTGACTCAGTCGGTTAAGCATCCGACTTCGGCTCAGGTCATGATCTCGCGGTTTATGGGTCTGAGCCCTGCTGTACTGACAGCTCAGAGCCTGGAGCCTGCTTCAGATTCTGTGTCTCCCTCTGTCTCTCTTCCTTTCCCCTGCTTGTATTTTCCCTTTCTCTCTCTCAGAAATAAATAAATTTTTAAAAAGTAAATTACTGCTATACCCTGTAGCATGGATGAAAATCACATACATCATGTTGAGTGGAAGAAGCCAGAAACAAAAGAAACACACACCCTGTCATTCCATTTCTGTGAAGTTCAAGAACCTGAGGTAGGTACTAATTAGGAAGGGGCATGAAGGAGCATTCTAGGGAGCCGTATATGTTTAATACATAGATCCTAGGTAGTGGTAATATAGCTGTACACACAGGTGTAAAATTCAAATAGGCGTATGCTTAAGATTTATTCATTGGATGTGTATATGTTATGCTTCAACTAAAACATTTTATGAAAACAGCCTTTGATTTAGCAATTAGGTTTTCATCCTAAAGGAAAACTCAGAGGAATACAAAAAAGGTTTACATGGAAGTACGATTTTTTATTTATAGTAGCAAAAATCTAGGAATCAGTTAATAAGGAAGTAGTTACATAAATTATGGTGCCTTTAAAGAGTAGAATGCTGTGTCATCTTTAAATAAGATGAAACGGGGGCACCTGGGTGGCTCAATCGGTTGAGCATCTGGATTTCAGCTCAGGTCATGATCTCGCGGCCCGTGAGTTCGAGGCCCACGTCGGGCTCTGTGCTGACAGCTTGAAGCCTGGAGCCTGCTTCGGAGTCTGTGTCTCCCTCTCGCTCTGCCCCTCCCCCACTTATGCTCTGTCTCTCTCTCTCTCTCTCTCTCTCTCTCTCTCTGTCAAAAATAAATAAACCTTAAAAAAATAAAAAATAAGATGAAATAGAAGAATAGTTAAAAATGTGGAAAGAAGGTCATAATATATGGTGGGAAAAGGATGGGTTAACCAAATGGTTTTTAAGGCTTAATACTATACTTGGTTAAAATATGTGAGATACATATATTTCTATGGAAATGTATATACCCATAGAAAATGCTGTTTCATATACAACCCACACACCTATCTCTAGTGAGATTATAGGTATTTCTTCTTTTCTTTCTACTTTTTTAAACCATTTTCTACATTGAATTGTGTCTTTTTGTAATCTGCAAAAATTTAAGAATTTAGAAAGGGAAAGAAAAAAACCAAGAGCAAGCAAACTGTTACATACATTCTGCATTCTAGATGTGCCTTAATGAAGGTGGTTAACCTCTCAAACCCAATTCCTATCTGTAAAATGTGGGTAACGGCACCTGTCTTACAGCATTGTTAACTGGATTGCATTAAATCATCTATATAACGTGATCTATATACAGTGGTTAGCAGTGTGTGTGATGGCCACACCGTGAGCACTTTATTATTATTTTTTTAATGTTTTTTAATTTATTTTTGACAGAGAGACAGAGCGTGAGCAGGGGAGGGGCAGAGAGACATATGGAAACACAGAATCTGAAGCAGGCTCCAGGCTCTCAGCTGTCAGCACAGAGCCCGACGCGGGGCTCAAACTTACCAACAGCGAGATCATGACCTGAGTCGAAGCTGGCCGCTTAACTGACTGAGCCACCCAGGCACCCCCACCGTAAGCACTTGATAAATACTAGCCACTGCATTCATCTGGGATGTTGGCTAAGACTCCCGAGTTACCAGCGCTGACTTAACTGTTCTTTTTACTGTGGGTCTCTATTCACATGGTTATCACTTGTTCCTTTAAAGGGCAAGCAGAACACTGCTGGCTATGGGGTGGAGGGTCCTGACGCGTCCTGTCATCTGAAAGGCCACAAGGAAACCCTGTCTGATTAGGGGCACGCATTCTGACAGCCAGGCCTCAGCACTCTTGGGTAGATGCATCACATCCCAACTGATACTGAGAGCCAGGAGCCCGAGTGGGGCCCAGGTTCCACAGCATCCTGAGCGCTACAAATCCAGCAGAAAGTTAGAAACATGCCAATTGCTTTCTGTGGGGTTTTCTTCCTCCCGATCACTAGGGACGTGTATTGCACAGTCAGGTTTAATTTCAGTCTTTCATTGTGTGTCCTCTTTCCTTTACTCCTGCTTTCCCTGTTTTTGTTTCTATTTCCACTTTTTTTTTTTTTTCCCTAAACTGTTCATTTCCTGGGCTGCTTCTGTGCTTTCTTCTCCCCACACCAATTCGCCCCCACCTCGTCTCCTCTCTCCCCTCCTTCCTTTCCTTTCTTTCTCTTCCTTTGCGTCTCTCTTGAGACAGGTCTAGTGGCCTGGTTGCCATCTGCTGCCTTTTTTTTTTTTTTTTTATGAGGTTGAGATCAGATGGCATCTAATCGATCGTCATGGTCTCCATGGTTACCAGGGTGACAGAGCACTTGGGAGAGACACATTCTCCAGCCTGGGGCTGTCAGATCATTCCTGTGAGGGGGAAAGAAAATAAAACCTCTTCCATCATATTCACACATTTACATCTTTCCCAAATGCACCAAAACACAGACCCTGTTTATGTTTTACATAGCTACCTACCTAGTGGCTCCAGGTCAGGGAATGCAGAGTGACTTTTTCTATTAAAAAAAAAAAACAAAAACCCAGAAAACAAAAACAACAACAACAACAAAAAAAAAAACCCAAGAAGCACACAAGCACAAGGACTTCACTTCCAGTAAAGATCTTTTTTTGAACCCCAAAGTACCCCATGACCCCCATAGACCCAGAGCATCATCTTTTCTTTTTCTTTCCCCTTTTACTGTTTGGACATTAACTTAGTAATTCTAATGAGTTGTCATTCTTGCAGTAAATCGCGGAGTAGTTCTAAAATGAACAGTTGACAACTATTTGCTTTGGAGAAAGGAACAGCCACTCCCAGAACTATCTACCCACACTTGAACCTTTGATTACGATCAGTGGTGACATTTGTTGGGACTTCTTGTTTGGCCGAGAAATATTTGTAGTACAGGAAGCCATTTTCCCCAGGAAGAGCAGTCACATAGGATGAACTGTAAACAAAATAACCCTTCCTAATACAAAAAAGTGCCGGGCATGACTGTGGTCTGAAGCTCTTTAATGCGCAAGGGCGGCCCATCCGGCAGAGATTTAGAGAGGCAGCTGGGCCTTATTATAATAGAATATGGTGGTGTTGACAGCCCAGGTCTGGTTGAAAAAGACAGGAGACACATCTTGTACCAGGTAAGGTTCTATATAACGAATGGAACACTTGCTAGATTTTTGGAGAAACTCTGAGAAAAGAAAGCAAGCAATCAGCATATCATTAAGTAACGGTAAAACACACCTTCAGCGTCAGGCACTGATGACTTGGGGCTATCGGCTATTTTACTTCCTCTCCTGGTAATATTTGATGCTTCATAGCGATTATTAGAAACTGTTTTGTTTTTAATCTTTGTCAGAAGAAAAAAAAATACCTTAAAATCATGGCACAGGTAGAGGGCCTCTGAGCAGTGATTTTTCATTTAAGGAAAAACGTCACCCCAAAGATGGGCCATACCTCCTTCTCCTTCCTTTGTCTCTGACGTCTCCTCAGACCTCCTCCACCTCCTGTACAGTATCTTAGTAAGACTCAGATATATTCATCCGCGGTGCCTTCGGCTGTTAAGCAAATATCACACTGATATTTGAAATAGAAATGATGCCATCAATTGGAGAAGAGACTTTAATATAACGGGAAAATAATTTCTCATGAACATGAACCTTCTTATTCACTTTGCGCCTCTGCCTCTTTGCTAACGCCTGTCCCCACCCCCTTCTGGCCACTTCTTCCCCTCTCCCCTCTTTCCTGGCCATCTCCGTAGCATGGCCTCAGAACCGCTCTGACTTAAGTCCCATCTCCTCAGAAGAGCTCCCCCCGCACCGCCTCCCCATGGCACGGAGGCCTGAACCCCTATTTTCTTATGGTCTACACCCACTCAGGACTTACCTGTGCTGCCTGTACCCTTGCTGATATGTTTGTTACGTGTATCTTTTGCCTGTCATTTCAACGGTAAGCTCCAGAAGGGAGAGACCGTGTCTCCTACTTTGGGGCTCTTCCCTGACTTTCTAGGTAGTCAGCCCTCGCTAAATGTTTGAGAGGGGGTGGTAGCAGCCCGTTGTGCCTACGGTGGCCTAGCCGGCTTTCCTTTGTAAGGCGTTGGTTCTCAGCACGTCTTGACCTGCGCTGATGTTACTTTGCATCAGCCGGAGGCTTTCTCTACCTCCTTGTCTCCCTCGCCCATACTCTTGTGTACAGAGAAGGTGGGTTCCACCTTGGAATGAAATGAGTCATTTGTTCCCATCAGGACAACTGCCACAGCATGGTGTCAACTCACTCTTGCCTTTGGTAAATTGAGTTTGTCAGTGCTCAGCCACACAGCTGAGTGAAGTGTTGTGTGATGCGGGGCTGTCTCCTGGGAGAGAGAAACTGGCATAAACCACATCCTAATGGGATCCAGAAACAAAGAAGCGTGAATGAAGTGTTAATTGCATTCATAAAGACATTAACAAAGGAATTAAAATGGCAGAAGCTTCCGTTCCCCCACTCAAGATTCACAGAAAAACATGTTATCCAAAGAATGTTTTAACAATAATCATCAAAGTTTATTGCTTGCCCACCACAGAGATAACTCTCAATAAATATTAACTTTTCAAAGGACAAACATTTTTTGTTCATTATCTCGAGTGTATTAACTAGCAGACAGTTGATTCTATCCCACCTCCAGTTCTTTTCTTGCTCCTTGCTGCCTTTGTATGATTTAAGTTTCCAGAAAATCAAGAGGCATTTTCAATGCTGCTTCATTAGCCATAAGGAGGTCTGTTAACAGTTTGAACCTAATCAATCCTACAGTTCTTATTAGAGCAAAATGCTCATTATCTGGAAGCCTTTTTGCTTTTTGAAGTAAAATTGCAGGACTGGGGGTTTATTTTACAGTCCTTCTTGAATATCTCCGAGATCATCTGCAATGTGGGCAACCTGGGGCTCCCTCCCCCTGCCCTTTGGCAGGGCCCTCAGCTGCAGACAGCCAGGCTAAGCTGGCAAAAGGTCAGAAGGCTGCATTTGACTGAAGACGGGTCACATTGATGAAAATCATGCCTGCTTAATGAAGTCAAGGCCACGGATTTGGGGCGTTTATGGTTCTTCTCATTTCACTCAATTTCACCTTCACAGACCATACCACTAATCCCAGCCAATCATCCTGCATCTATGTGCAACCAGTGACTGAGGGACAAAAGTCAATGAATCTCATCTGGAAAACAGAGACTGGAAATCTCTGTCTATACAGAAGTGAAACTAAAAAGTGTGTTCACATGTTGTGCCTCATGTAATTCACACAGAAACTCTATAAGCCCCGTGGAGCAGACACTCCTACCCTCATTCTGCAGGTAAGAAAAGGAAGACTCAGGTGCCTGCATGGCTCAGTTGGTTAAGCGTTGGACTCTTGATTCTGGCTCCGGTCATGATCTCACGGCTCGTGGGTTTGAGCACCATGTAGGGCTCTGGGCTAAGCGCAGAGCCTGCTTGGGATTCTCTCTCCCTGCTCTCTCTCCCTGCATCTCTCTCTCTCTCTCTCTCTCTCAAAATAAATAAATAAACTTAAAAAAATTTTTTAATTAAAAAGAAAAGAAAAGGAAAACTCAAGTTCAGTCAAATCCCAAGATTAGAATTCAGGTATTTCTGATCATTGACTGCTCTTTCTCTACTGCAGGAGTCTAACTGTCTCGGGATGTCATTGGATTCTCACAAGAATCCTGTGAAGTAAGACAGGCTGTATAAACAAGTAGGTTGATCTGCCAGGAGCCCTATTAATGCAGTCAGTGGAGCAGGTGGTCTCAAGCTCAAGTCCAGAATTGGGCTGAAGCCTCTGGTTACCTGAAAAGCTACAATTTTCAGTCTAGTCTAAACCATATTCATGGATAGGGGCAGATTTAAAAGTGACAAACACTAGTGTCTTGTGTGTGTAGGATCAACATGGGTCAGTCGGAGGAAGGGGGCCCAGAAGTACGGTCGGCACCTCAGGAGTGCTTACTTCCTGTCTTGAGGATCAGACCCACTGAGTCTCCGGTGCTTCTATTTCTGTTGCAGATATCGGTGGCATCTTCCACCCGACATGAGCTACACATTACGTTTCATGATATTGTAAAACCTAAAATAAAATTTTTTGGAGTCTGTGCTGCTTTGTGTTAGCTGTGCTTAGTGTCATGTCTATCACCATATACAAAAGAGCTGGTTATCTTCATTTCTCGTTAGAATACATCACTACTTGATTCCATAATTTTTTTCTTCTTTTTTTCAAGTCTATTCATTTATTTTGAGGGAGAGAGGAGTTGGGAGGGGCAGAGAGAGAAGGAGAGAGAGAGAATCCCAAGCAGGTCGTGCACTGTCAGCACAGAGCCTGATGTGGGACTCGAACTCACAACACCAACCATGAGATCATGACCTGAGCCAAAATCAAGAGTTGGTTGCTTAACTGACTGAGCCACTCAGGTGCCCCTTGCCTCCATAATTTCCAGGTTATGACAGATTTAGCTCCAGTGTAGACATGTCACCATGTTGTTCAAGAATCTGATCCAAACAGCACTTAGAATGAATTATCTAGAGGTTATTAATATTACTTGTATTTATAATATTTATATTTTTATAATTGTTTGTACTGATTGGAGCATCTTCATGTCTCTTCTATGATGGGAGACTAGTAAATTGCAATCTCACTTATCCATGGCTAGGAGTGGGAGGCAAAGATGTATGATAAATGGGGGAAAAAAATCAAAGTAAGCAATTGGTCAGTTACATATTCAATGTAGACAGCTGAGATTAAAGCTTTACTGTTTTCTTTTCATCAATAGGAGAAAGGCTGGATATTTTTCTTCTGAATTCCCTTGATTAGAATAACTTCTAGTTGCCTATACATACATGACTGAAGACATGAAGAAGTCTGATGCTGTAATTATCTACTGATATTCCAAACACCTAGGTAACCATGGGGTAAGAATCTAGTCTTCTAAGTTGTCTTCTTTTTATATTGATAGTTGGGTATTGATGAGACACAGCCTCAGATGCCACCTGAATACTGGGGACAAAAAAAATCTTTCGGATGTTTATTCATTCTGTTTATTGTAAAAATAAGACAATTAGTTCATGTCCCTAAGTTGAAATTATATCATTATCATAGGGTGATCATTTATTCACCTCTAGTCATGAAAATCCAAATGGTTGAAGCCATTTTATAGGGCTGTACTGTCCATTATGGTAGATACTAGCCATATGTGGCTATTTCAGTTAAAATTAATTAAAAATAAATAAAATAGTCAGTTGCACATTCCAGGTGCTCCATAGCCACATGTGGCTAGTGGCTACTGTATCAGAGACTACAGATTTATAGACCATTTTTGTCACCGCAGAAAGTTCTATTGAACAGAGCTGTTCTAGAGCGGAAGATCGGAATTCATACAGACCACAGAGTTACATCCCATATCCAATCACGTAGTCATTTGTAAAACAGTAAAGTTTCAGGGACAGTGACTTGTGGGACCAGGCTGCTGGGGCCTGGGCATCAGTGAGGGGGTAGCCTGCAGGCTTCTTTCTGAGTTGTAAACAGGCCTTGTGTGTCCTGGGAGAGGATGAGCCAAATCTCTGGAGGAAGGGCAGGTGCAGATGAACCATTTCCATTTTCCACTCCTGCACTCCCAGAACCTCGGGTCCAGACCCGCCGCCAAGTCACACTTGCACAGAAGCCCAAACCAAAGCGCATTTTGGATTAATTTTCTGGCGGTTATTTCTTTGCAAAATCTATCTTGTGCCTTTGATTAAGGACTTTCTTTTTGCCATGAATTTCAATGAATCTGAACGTAGCAGTGTTTTCCACCAGCCATGACATTTAGCACAGGCACTGACCAAAAGAAATAAAGCTTCGGACAAGCAAGAATTATAATAGACCCTGAATAGTACAATCCAGAGCTCCTGGACTGGCCATCTTTAAGTGAATGCCATTCACTGGCTCATCACCATTGCTAGTCAGCAGGTAAACCTATCCATAGACTGAAGAACGGTCTCTTCCTAAGATGGAGAAAGGGGGAACATTCTCCAGTGTTCATTGCATTAGCCCACGTTAAACTTACCAAACCTTAAAAGTACTGAAGCACCCATCACATCCTTGTCTCCATGCATCTCACTAAGACCATCTCTGCTATACGTATCAAGAGATTGAGTCGTAGTGTCTCCATAAGACTGTTCGGTCATTTGCAGCAAGCACATGGGAAATACAACATCATTATTTTATCACATAATTCTTCAAAATGGGCTTATTGGGGGAATGTGTTCTCTTTTCTTAGTAGACTGTAAGCCCCTTGACACTGCTAATCATACATATTTGCGTCTCACAAGTACCTGATACAGTGTGAGGTGCTCAGCACCTGAATTCAGCTCCATCAATAAATAACTATTGAACAAATGAATGAATGAACGATAACAAATTGGTCCCGCTGACAGCTATAGAAAAGGGGACAGGAGGCAGAGATGCAAAATTTGAGAAGAAACACAGATTGTGAGCTGATTAAAAGTGTATCACTTCAAAGCTTCCTTTGAATCTCCACAGGGATATGATGGGACAGGAAACATCTTTTTAAGGGCAACTGTGTGTTTCAGCTGTGCGTTTGCTCTATATTGTCTCCTTTACAGAAGTTCTTTTCTGACATTCTGCCTAATAGTATCCTATTATCTTGTGTTGGATTGTTTTCTATTAATGGCTGAATGGCACAATAACGGAGCTGGGGGACACTGAAAATGATTGACGCAATTGAGCCCAAACCCATGCATTTCTACCCAAAACAAAGGAAAAGGAATCCTAAAACAAAAGTGACCACAGGAAAATCTTGCAATCCACCTCCTACTTCAAATCATGTCTGAAAATCAAGATCCAACCCAATCCTCAACATTTCCAAGAGAAGAGAGGCCGAGTAGTTAGTATGTGTAAGGCCATAAAGGGGAGTTTATAAAAATGTGTGTAACCTCTTTCAGGTTTTAATAATGCTGGTCACGAACAAATTTTGTGATGCAGCTTTTTAGGTCATGCATCTTTAAATCACCACGGTTCCTATTTGTCTCTTGTTCCAACTGTTTTCTGGTGTCTCTTCTTGCCGAAATGGTTTCAATTAGAGCCTGGAAAGGCTTGTTACCAAACTCTTGCACAGTGCTTGCCAACATGGGAATTGGTTTTAAATATTGCTGTTTTTCATCCAAAAAAAAATCCCCCCTTCCTGCTTTTGAGTTAGAAGAGATTATTCTCAGACAGGCGTTTAGCTGATTTTTAATGTCAAAGAAACTTAATTTGCAAACTCGTTAGAAACTCTTTAGTAAAAGCTGCCTAGTAAAACAGATGATTAATATTGGTAAGCTCCTCATTTGCATATTAATTAGTCTCCATACTCAACTAATTAAAACTGCACTGCCTGCTTGAGGACTTTTTTCTAGACTGGTGGTCTTGTTTCTATGTGCAAGCGTGTATTTTAACTAAAATACGGGTTACTGATCATGTCTGTCCTTTTCTAATGTATTCTTTTGCCCATCTGTGACACTTAGGACTCCTTGAGAGGTCATAGAACCTTCCTAGCAGCAATTTCATTGGCCTGAAGGTCACTTTTGTCTCAGGATTTGTGTGCTTCTTCAGGTTTAGATGGGGAGAAAACAGTTGGATTATCCATGACTGGTAATAATTGAAGATTACTAAGAAAGGCACCAAATGGTGTCTCAATATATATATATTTTTGACATTTGTTTATTATTGAGAGAGACAGAGACAGAGCATGAGCATGGGAGGGGCAGAGAGAGGGGGAGACACAGAATCTGAAGCAGGCTCCAGGCTCTGAGCTGTCAGCACAGAGCCCGACGCGGGGCTCGAACCCACAAACTGTGAGATGACCTGAGCCGAAGTCGGACACCTAACCAACTGAGCCACCCAGGTGCCCCTCAATATTTGTTTTCTTAAATCTTGCTCTATAAAAGTATCTTTCCAATGTAACATATTTTTTTGACATTTAATCTTAACTCCTCTAATAATTTATTCTACTTTTTAATTTTTAATAAAGAATTATTAAAGTAGGGAAAGTAGGCTAATCTGTTTTAGAAAATTATGCCTGCAGAAAGCTCAGTTATTAGGACCACAAGACCTTAGTTCTTATTGGCAAGAATATTATTTCCACTGTAGACAAAACAAAACCAACTAAACAAATGAGAGGAGAAATTTTATTAGTCCCAATAATCAAGTGACATTGGTCAAATAGCTGACCAATATATACACATATATGTGTCTATATATATATGTATATATATATATATATATATATATATATATATATGTATGCATCGAGTGTCTACATCAGGCATTTTCATATGACCCTCTGTCCTCAAACTGAGCTATATGCCACTGCTATGTTCTTCCATAGCACCCACAGTTTACTCTTCTGATAGTCTATATCTAGTAGTACTATAATCATATCTTTATTTTTTCCTGCCCCTTACTGGATGCTTCTCTATGGCAAGGCCTTTGTCTTGTTCATTGTTATATCTCCCAGTGCTTATCACAGCGTCTGTGATCTAGCCTATGCTAATTAATAATTGCTAGATATACATAGACACAATAATAAATAAGCTATGTTTCAGTTACCTATTACTACATAACAAACAGCCCCAAAACTTAGAGACTAAAAACAATAATTTATTATTTCTTACGATTCGGTAAGTTGACTGGCTAGTTCTTCTGCTCTTTCATGCAAAGGTTGGAGGTCTCTAAGGGGTGGGCTCGGTTGGGATGGCAGGTGGCCTAGAATTCTCTCTCACCATCAAGTTGGTTCCTTGAACCACCTGACACAGTGGTAGCAGTGTCCCCATGCACAAGCCCTTATTGAATCAGGTGTGCTGACGTCTCATTGGCCAAAGCAAATCATGTGGCCAACCACAGAGTCAGTGTGGGAGGGGATTGCACAAAGGCATGAATATTTGGGAGACCCCGAACGTAATAATCAACCACAACATGTCTCTACCTTAAGGGACTTCCTAATCAAGGGAAATGGTGAGTATACAACTTACCCAATGTGGTAAATGATGTACCAGAGATACCAACATGCTGCTAAGGACATAAGCACAGACAGTAATAGAGCCAGAAGATCTTAATTTGAATCTCTTCCCTTTTACGAACTGGTATGCAACCTTCCTTGGGTAAGCTATTTAGCCTTTCAAAATATTGCCTTTATAAAAATGGATATTGGCTTGCTTGACATTTGTTGCAACCTCCTTCTGATATGGCTTCCTGATCTGCAAAGCCTTAAAAACCTAAAAACTATATGTGTTAGACTCCTTGCAGCTAAAGGTCTTAATGTGACTTGGCTGAACTAATCAGATGCACGCCATGCAAGCAGACTTGGGAATCACGGGAAAACAGGCTTGAAGGGCATCACCTGTTACTCCTGTGGATCTAGCAGCTACAGCACAACTCTGGGGCCAACGGTCCTTGTTGGAGTCATGTCCCGGATGCATGGCTTCGATGGAAGGATCTTAGAGTCTGCAGTAGGGGGAGCAGATTCTGGACTCCTGGTGCAGTTGAGGGAGCAGTTCCCATGGCAGGTTAGTTCTAGGGTGGTGTTTGGGGAAGCCATTATTCCTGGAGGTCTTATCTGAAGCTTGCTCCTTGAGGTCTTTCAATACTTTTATAGGTACCGAATTCCCTTTCTGTCTCAAATAGCCAAAGGAGGTTGTTTTCTGCACTGAACCCTGATGGGTATAGCTCCTTCTGGGATTATTATGAAGTTTACATGAGATAGTTTATATAGTGACTGGCACTTGGTGAGTACTTAGTAAATACTAATTTTTCTTCTCTTATGATTTGTACGTACAAAAGCACGGATGAAACATCCAGATGTTTGAAACATTCTGATAACCCTCTTTATCGGTCTCTTAGTTTTCAATTGACATGTCAACACAATCTTTAATCAAAACCCTAGAGTCATGCCATTACACAAACATAGAAATAGAGATGCGAACCAAATCCTTCTTTTACATATTCTTCTAACCAAGTCTGGTTGACTGTGTATTAAAATTAACTACCTGGGGGTGCCTGGGTGGCTCAGCTGGTTAAGTATCCAACTCTTGATTTTGGCTCAGGTTGTGATCCCAGGGTCGTGGGATCAAGCCCTGCATGGGGCTCTATGCTGAGCACAGAGCCTGCTTAAGATTCTGTCTGTCTGTCTGTCTCATTCTGTCTGTCTGTCTCTCTCTCTGTGCCCCTTTCCCTAACTTGTGCACTCTCTCTCTCTCTCTCTCTCTGAACAACAAACAACAACAGAAAGATTTGTACTACGTACTTTCTAAGGTTTCTTTCTTCCTTCAAAATCATGTGCTCTTTATGTCAATAAGCAATCAACTCCCAATTCTGATCTATACAGCAGTCCCAGTTTGTCTCAGGATGCTAGGCTTCTCTGGTGGTTTGGAATTGTGAGGGAAGTGTTGACATGTTTTGGTAGACTCACTATTTCTCAAATCTGCTAGGACTGCTGTTCCCTTATCAATAATAATATATTTTCGTGAGCAAATGGATCATGGATCTGGGCTTCCTAAACACAATTCCTGCCTCCCTTCCACTTTGAAGAAAGCACTACCATTGTTATCATCATTGAAAACATTTATTGAACAATCACTATTTATCAGGCACTTTGTATTTTCATGAACAGGTGATTTATAGCCCATTTAGCATCCACAGTGCTCTATCCACTTTTTTGATATCATGAAATGGGGCTAATAGAAGTTAAGCAAGTTGCCTAGACTCACAGAACTAGTAAGTGGCAGGGCTAGATCCTGACCAGGTTTGTTTGAACCAAAACGTTCTTTCTTAACCACTGTGTTAGATGGCCTCTCAGTTGTAATAACAACAACAACAACAACAACAACAATAATAATAATAATAATAGCAGCAGTAGTAGTTTTGAAAATAGTGTTATTTTAGCTCACCTTTATTGAATATTTACCATATGCCAAGCACTCTACTCTTTTATTCACATTCTGAACTAATTCTCGTAATTTAAAACTGAATTTTTTTATAACCTAAGTCATTTACAATCCTATTATAACCCTCATTTGATAGATGAAGAAATGGAGACTTATTAATCTTAATTGTCATGGCTAAAGTTATTCAGCCTGTCACTGGTGTAGCTTGGCTGAGAGCTTAGGGAGTAGAATGTTCTTACATGTCATGCCTTATTGCCTCCTGTTTCCTGTAGCAATGGTATTGAGGGAGAATCCTTGACTCTGCCTTAATTTATACAAAGAGCAAATTGTCTACATATTTAAAGGCATATAAGTAACAAGTGCCTATGGTGCTGCCCACAACAGATTCAGCCCAAAAGTGCGCCATGACTTCACGACAGCATCGCTGGGAAGCACAAACACAGAAGCTTGTGATGGCAACTATGGGAAACCACTTTGTATTTCTTTTAAAAAAATTTTTTTTAATGTTTATTTATTTTTGAGACAGAGAGAGACAGAGCATGAATGGGGGAGGGGCAGAGAGAGAGGGAGACACAGAATCAGAAGCAGGCTCCAGGCTCTGAGCCATCAGCCCAGAGCCTGACACGGGGCTCGAACTCACGAACCGTGAGATCATGACCTGAGCTGAAGTCGGACGCTCAACCGACTGAGCCACCCAGGTGCCCCGTATTTCTTTTTTAAACATAATTTCTAATGTTATGTAGACTGTGTGTATAAAGTTTATGTGTTTTGGGAAAAGAGTATGGTCATTTTAAAATCTGAATCAATCTTATAAATGAACTAGATGCCTACTAGAATTAATAAGGAGAGAAATTGTAAATCCAAGTAATTAATTATTAAACACCTGACAGCCAAATATAGTACCTGTGGGCAGAGAGGCCCTCTCCTTTGAGGTGGTAAAAACTAATTGCAGAAACAGAGTTGCTGAGAAGTCACACTGGGAAACATGGGGTGCACATAGCAGTTGTCGCTTTCTGTTTGTTGAGCCACATTAAAAGAAAGGTGGAGATGTAAGAAAAAAGTATTTAAAACCCATTGGGGAATTTATTCAATAACTACACATGAAAAAGAAGAGGTGATAATGAGAGCCAAAGAGAAAGGCAGGGAGGGATGTCCACTCTGGGTTGCAGAGGGCTCTGTGATTCTTGAAGCTTTCAATCACTAAAAGATTGAAGGTCTGGCACTTAGTAGGTGCTTATTAAAATAACCAGCTAATCAATGAATGGATGGATGACTTTTTTCCCTCGAGGTTGAGAAAAGAGGAACAATGTTTCTGTTTTTACACATTGAAAATAGTGCTTGTTATGTTTATGTTCCCCACCCCCAAATTCATATGTTGAAGCCCTAACCCCCATTGTGATGGTATTTGAAGATGTGGCCTTTGAGAGGTAATTAGGGTTAGAGGAGGTTATGAGCATGGGGCCCTGGTCTGATGGGATTAGTGCCCTTGTAAGAAGAGACACTGGAGAGCTCAGGCTTTCTCCCCAGCTGCACAAAGAAGGGGTCACATGATGACACAGCCAGAAGCAGGTGATCTGCAAGCCAGGACAAATGCTCTCATCAGGAGCTAGAAAGGCTATCATCTTGAGTTTTGACTTCCTAGCCTACAGAACTGTTAGAAAATGTTTAAGTACTCAGTCTGTGGTGTTTTGTTATGGCAGTCTGAACAGGCTCGGATAGTACCTAATACCCAAATCCTTATAGATCTTTAAATCTTGCCCTACTTGGGGCACGTGGGTGACTCAGCCAGTTAAGCGTCCAATTTCAGGGCAGGTCATGATTTTGTGGTTCATGAGTTAGAGCCCTGCATCGGGCTCTGTGCTGACAGCTCAGAGCCTGGAGCCTGCTTCAGATTCTGTGTCTCCCTCTCTCTCTCTGCCCCCTGTCCACCACACTCATGCTCTGTCTCTCAAAAATAAATAAACATCAAAAAAAATTTTTAAAAAATCTTGCTCTCCTTGGGAACACATGTAATTATACCACAGTGTATATTTGGTATAGTGGTATATAACACAGTGGAAAACACACACACACACACACACACACACACACACACGTACACACACGTACATACACATATACACATATATAGTATATATACACTTCTATATAAATATTGGTCATTTTAATGTTTTATTTTTTAGCAAGTAGTTAACTTTGAATGTAAAATAACTTCCTAATTGAATGGAAATCACACCAATCTCTGACTTGGAGGTCCACGTCTGAGGAGAAGTTGGTATTCAAATCATGCAGCCCTAAGGGCTCTCCAGTCAATGTGACGGTACAATACCCAACATGTAGGCAGTATATCAAGTAAGAAATTCAGATTTCTGCAGGATGGGCAAGACACAAACCCACACATTGCAGCTCACTTTCTCTTATTTTCTCTCTTTTTCTCTTCTCTTCACATTGGGCCTTTGGGATACAAAATGGATAGAAAAGCAAACACAGGCCAGGTGGGCCCAAGATGGGAAGTGCTGGGCAGCCATGGGGCTGCCCTGATAAGAGCTTTCAGAGGAGGTTCAAAGCCCTCGGGGCCTGCTTCCTGAAGTCAAGTTTATGGGGGTTAGAGAGAATCAGGAGATATAGTTCTCTCTCAGTCCTCCTCACAGTGAATACAAACCACTTGTGAACAAACCCCCAGTTATGAGAGCTCTCCCTTCACCTGTGGGAACAGCCCGTTCCTTGGGTATACACAGTGGAGAGCTGATACCTTTTTCTAAAATGTGTTGTAAAGGTGAGTATCTACCTGGGAGCATGGTATATGAAAGAGAGCAGATTCTGGAGACTCAAGTCAGATCTAATCTGTACTACTTCTTAACTGATTTAGTACATTGCTCGATCCTTCTGGGACTTTCTCCTTCTCTGTAAAATAGGGCAAGGAATTTTCTTCTCTAGCTGCTTCAGTGGGTTGATCTCAGAAACAAGTGAGGTACATTTGGGTATAAGAAATCCTTTTGTGCCATATACTATCCTACACCGGTGGGTGGCAGCCTCCGGCCCACAAGTCAGATCCACCCCACTGTTTGTTTCTGTATGACCCACAAACTAAGGGTGGTTTTTATGTTGTCAAATGGTTGAGAAGAAGAAGAATATTTTATGATGTGAAAATCATACACGATTCAAACTTCAGTGTCCATACAGATGAGCATAAGTGCGTATTATCATGGCTACTTTAACACTATGGTGTCAAAGTGGAGTATGGCCCCCCCAAACCCAAAATATCTAGTATCTGGCCCTTTACAGGAAGAGTTTGCCAACTCCTGCTGTACACAATTCAAGGGATTATTCTCTTTTTATGAAATGGATGCACCTTTATTTACAAGCAACCTGTCCCATCCATTGTTCAATGGGGAGAGCTGATCCTCTCCTAGCCATAAAGTTGGGCGTGCCTGGTAGCTCCATATCATCAGGAGAAGTGATGTAATGTATAGGGCAGGCTGCAAGACCCTAAAGATACCATAGTCACGGGAGCAGATCCTCCATTGCAGGTCTTCTTCAATTCACTCCTATGGTCTTGGATGAGGAGAGGGGAAAAAGTCTTGCTTAGAGGTGACTCTACTCTAGGGAGTGGATGGTGCAACATGACATCCCTACTCAGGAGGGCCCTGGAGGACAATCAGGAAAGAAAATCACACCAGAAGGCAGAACTTCAAGAGGGACACTCCTCTTAGAAGGAGACATGGCTTGAGGTCAGGGTCTATTCTATTTCATAAGCAGTAGCCAGTAATATGGTTGGATGGTCAGGGACTTGGAAGGCACAAGATGGGAGGGTTGATAGCAAGAAGGTTTGGAGGAGTCCATGGTAAATCCCTGAGAATGGTCTAGAAGGGTGGCACTGTCAGTGTCCCATGTAAATGTTTATCCAAAAGTCCCTTCCAAAGAGGAAGATTTTAATCAGGTGGTCAAAATTACTTGCTCTGCAAGTTAGTCAACCTCCTCCCCCAGTTACCCGGGCTTATTCAACAGGCTCATGAATAACCAGTACTGGCTATGATGGTAGAATCAGAAATATTCCTAGGCTTAATATCATGGACTGCCTGCCCTCCTGTCCTGCTGCTGGCTTTTGCCACTCCAGAGTGCCCAACTTGCTCTCAGTGTTCACCAATATGGGGTCCAAATATGGTACCGTATTCCCCAAAAGCCTAGCCAACACACCCCTGTTCCCCCCTGGTAACCTTGGACTCCCGTATTCAAGTGGGGAGGCAGAAATTTGTCCTCTCTAGAGTAGATATATGCTCTTGAGTTCAGAATTGTTTTCCCTGTCCACCATGATTCTGCCCCCCTTGTTATCTGTAGAAACAAAGATGCCAGACATCCTTCCATGGAATCCTACAGAGCACTGGTTCTGAGCAAGGAACTTGCTGGTCTTTGAAAAAGTAAAGCAGAGACTCACAGGATTTATTTCCCATTTCCCAGAAGCAGCTGGCCTTACAGAATAGTAATGACAACTAACATTTATAGATCTTCTTTGACTTATGTCCCAATAAACTCATCGTGAGTTGAAAATACCATAAGTCAAAACTGCATTTAATACACCTAACCTACCAAACATCACAGCTTAGCCTAGCCTACCTTAAACATGCTCAGAACACTTATACTAGTCTGCACTTGGGCAAAATCATCTAACACAGCTTATTTTATGGTAAGGTTTTACATCTCTCATGCAATTTATTGACTACTGTACGAAAGTGAGAAACAGAAGGGCTGTGTGGGACAGAACGGTGTCAGCGTATTGGTTGTTCACCCTCATGATCATGTAGATGACTGGGAGCTGCCACGACTCAGCATCATGAGACAGGATCGTACCACATGTCCTTAGGCCAGGAAAAGGGCAAAATTCAAATTTCAAAATACGGTTTCTACTTTTGCACCATTGTAAAGTCAAAAAATTGTTAAGTTGAACCATCATAAATCAGGGACCACCTGGACATACCAGGCACTGTTCTAAGCACCTCACATATACCAACCCATTTAACTCTTACAACAGCCCTTTGAGGTAATCACATCATCATACTAGTGTCTAAGAATGGTGAATAAATTGCTTCTGGTCACCTGGTTAGTAAGGGGGACACTGCGATTTGAATCCAGACAATGTAGCTACAGAGTCTGTGCTTGTAAACACTGGTATACACAGCCTATAACAGAAGTGCGGAACAGTCCATCAAAGACTCAGTTATGGAGCCTCACTGGAAACTAAAGCAGGTGAGGTTATGGTGTGGCATTGGGAGTTAAAGTTTATTCCCTGAATTCGCAGCCAATATATGGTGCCATTTCAGCCACGGCGAGGATAAACCTATCTGGGAATCAAGAAGGTAGAAGCAGGAGTTATGCCTCACTACTATTTGTAAAATTCCGCTTATGTTCCCGATAACTTCAGGCTCCACTGATGTAGAGAACTTCGCATCCAAAGAAAGAACAGTCTGGGGGGGAAAGCAATAGTCCCACTGAATTAGAAGCTGAGGCTGTCACCTAGCCATTTTAAGCTCCTCTTGCCAATGGTGAACAGGCAGGAAAGGGAGCTCTGCTGTACGTCAAGGTGCTTGAGCCCAGCTGTTTAAGGGGAACGTATCAGTGTTCATTTGGCTTTAAATAGCAACTATAGCAATACTTAAAAGTGATCTAAATCATAACAACCTATATCATGGGAAGGCTGGTGGAAGGCATCCCAGGGTGGATTCAGCTGCTCAACAATGTCATCTGAGCACCAGGCTCTTTCCAGCCTCCCACTTCTCCTTCCTCAGCTGCTTGGCAATGTCTCCCCGCATGGCGCCAAGATGGCTGCCACGCAGCCTGGAGGGAGGAAATGAGCGAGGCAAAGGACCAAACAGGAGTAGGCCGAACACAGAGGATTTTTAGAGGCAGTGAAAATACTCTGTACGATTCTATCATGGTGGGTGCATGTCTTCTACATTTGCCCAAACCCATAGAATGTACAACCCTAGGAATGAGCCCTAAGGTAAACTACGGACTTTGGATGATAAGGGTGTGTCAGCGTAGGGTCATCCAGTGTGACAAATGTCCCACTCTAGCGGAGGTGTCCATAACTGGAGAAGCTATGCAGTTGTGGAAGTCCAGGGTGCATGGGGAATCTTTGTATCTTCCTCTTAATTTTTCTGTAAGCCTAAAACTGCTCTTAAAAAAAAAAAAAAAAGTCTTAAAAAAAAAAATCCCTAAACCAAGGGATATCAGAGAATGTATTTTTCATCCGGCCCCAGCGGTTTCTCGGCCAGCAGTGCTGTGTGGCAGCGTCATGGTCCAGTGCTGTGTGGGGTACTGGTCCAGGTGCCCCCATTCAGCTGTGCAGGTGTGCCTGCTGGCTGTGGCTCCCACTTACCGCCTCCACTCGTTCCTGGTCATTTTCTGACCCTGATTCTCCAGCTTCCCCAGTGAGTCCGGGAGCCCCCAGTACCCCTTTAGTGCATCTGTTTGTTTTTTTTTTCTGCTTTTGTCTGCAAGAACTGATTTCTGTTGTGTGTAGCTAAGAAGTCTGAATGATAACAAGGCTGTAAAAGGACTTCTTAAGAAGAGTCCTCGTTACAGCCCTACGAAGGAGGTATTACTGCGCTCTCTACGATTTGCAGATAAGAAAGCTGGTTTGGAGACTGGTCACACTTGGTACAAATGGTAAATGACCTGGGTCTGCCTGACTGAAAAGGCCCGGAGTCTCCCCGGTGTCCAAGACCATTATTTTAATTTCCTTATGCGATGGGAGGGTCAACAACAGGTCTTACTCTACAAACCTTCATCACGCTGCTCAGCCATAATTGAGGTTAATATCAAAAGCATCTTATCCTGTAGTCTCTCCAAAGGATTTTGTTCTGGGAGGGCCATAAGGACATTGGTCACTGGCTAACGTGGAGCGAGGTCAGCGGCAGACACTGAGTGTGGCCGCAGGCAACGTGCTCATTTTAACGGACTTCACCTGCCTTGCCCTGCACTCATTTATGAAGCTTATCCACCCACACGCCCTGTAAAAGAGACTTTCCACCTCCATCCGCCCCTGTCGCCAAAGCAGACACAGTGAATACTAATTGCCACGGCTGATGAACGATGGACAACTTGCCCAAAGGCCACCAATTTATAGACAGACCAGCCCGTGGCTTGTGCAGCCCATCTTGAAAAGATGGGCCTTTCACATAGCTCTCCTAGGAATTAGGACTCGGGAAACTGGAAGGCTGAGTGGGTTAGCAGTCGAGCAGAAGGTGAAGGGTGCTTGATGTCCAACGGGTTAGAAAATCACACAAAATCTGATATTACAAGGAGGCAGAGCCTATGCTCTAGACGACAGAGGACAGAGAAGTTGGTTGGTGGAGAGATGACAAGAGCAGACGGGCAGAGAGACCCACAGAAACTCTGAGAGAGGACAAGGAAGGGGAGAGGGGGGAAAGCAGAGATGCCAAGGGAGACCTGGCCCTGGGCTTCTGGGACTTTCTGAATTTGCCCGGAAACCTTGCTGGAGCTCTGTTGCTCACGATCACAGGATCCTGTTCGAAACGTCCATTCTCGTTCACTTTTAAAAAGGAAGCTTACAAACCGATTTGTCTTTTGTCGTTTTGGTCTTACCCCGTTCTTCTTCCCGTGACGTAACTAATGGTTCCGAAGGCTGGAACCATGAGAGAAGGGAAGTGGAAGCAAGATGTTGGGATACTCGACTGACCTCAGAACTGGACTCTGAAAGGAAGAACCTGATTATGTGGTGCTGAGACTGGGGCTTTTAAAACCCCTCTGCTCCCCTTTGTGCATAAAGGCAGAATTAATTGGGAGTATTTTTCATTTTATATGTTCTAGGAGAAGCGGAATGGAATTCTTTTTTCTCTTCCCATTTCATGACTGTCAACGAAACACATAGGTCCGTTTCCTTATAAAAGGTATCTTTTTTTTCTTCTGATTCAACAACCTGCTCTACTTAGCCTGGGGTGTTCTAAACACACACACCGGGATCCTATCTCTGTGATGCCAAGCAGGTGGTTTGATTGAGAAAAGGCAGAGTGCACAGTCATTTTGCTATCAGTTACCTGAAAGACTAACATGTTCCTCTTTCACGTGAATTTGCTTCAGACCAAAAGTGTCAGCTAACAAAGACTGAGGCCTCTCTCCTTTTCTGAGCCCACGATAATGATCCCCTGGGACAGCTCCGGAGGGGACAGAGATGTGGAGGGTAGTTTCATCTTGAGCTGTGTGGCTTTCAAAGCTTCTTCAACCAGTCTACAGACACGGGTCTCCTGGGCTCCTCCTTGTTTCCATCCCCACTTATATGCTATTGTCATACTTTGCCTCCCATAGCACAGACTTAGCAAAGAAGGAAATGTGGTACAGTGCTTAAGCCCATGGACTCTGGACACAGACTTCTAGGGTGAAAATCTGGCCTGTCTCAGGGCACTGGGGTGGCTCAGTCGGTTGAGCATCCAACCTCGGCTCAGGTCATGATCTCACAGTTTATGAGTTTGAGCCCTGAGTCAGGCTCTGGGCTGACAGCTCAGAGCCTGGAGCCTGCTTCGGATCCTGTTGTCTCCCTCTCAACCTCTCTCTCTCTCTCTCTCTCTCTGCTCCTCCTCTCTGCTCTCAAAAATAAAACATTAAACAGATTAAAACAAAAAATCTTGCCTGAGCTAGCATTTGGCTCAGACCTGTGACTTCTTCAGATGCAGCCCTACCAAACTCAGCCACTTACAAATAGATAGATCTCTCTGAACCTCAGTCTCTTCACCTGTAAGATGTGGATGATATTATTAGTTTCTATTGCTAGAGAAAGTTGACATTTGTAAAGGGTTCAGGATAGTGCCTAGTACATAGGGCACCATGTAAGTGTTTGCTCAATCAATACACAAACCTGCTCCAAGGAAAGGAGACTCCTCCCCAACAGAATAACCAGGCTGGCAGAAACAGAGCTTGGCTTCAAAAGAACTGAATTGTGTTTCTTATTATACAGGGATTTTTTTTCCCCCTTGCAGGAAATTTCCATTTGCTAATTAATCTTCACTAAGCCAGTGACTATTCTCAAGTAAGAGAGTGTTTCAAATTATAGGTAACTTGTTTTTAGAAAAAAAGGAAATTAAATACAGAAATGCACCATTTAGGTCAAGGGTAATTAATTGGCAATTTAGTGCATAGAAATCAGCAACAAGGCCAAAAAATGGAGCGCTTGAGAGAGTTGTGTCAAAACACCTGGGCAGAATCCCAGCTCTGCAACCTTTCAGCTGACCTTGGGCAAGGCCCTCTCTCTCCTAGAGCTTCAGTGTCTGCAAAATGGGGACAGTTTTACCCAACCCACTGGGTGGTCCTGAGGATGAAGTAAGAAACACAGCACAGTGCAGGCCACAGTGGGTGGCACTTCGTGACTCAGTGGTGTTTGGGTTTAGATTTGAAAATAGTTTCTACCAAGCTGAGATGCACAACCCTTCAGGGTCCGGCCCAGGACCTATGACTTCTTTAGACACAGCCCCACCAAGCTGGGCCATCTCATTCCCCAGCCACAATCGACTGATGAGATGAGCAGCTCAAGAAGACTGTAAGGGGGAGACACACTGACAAGTGATAAAAGAGACAGGGCTAAAAGATACAGTAAATACACAAAGAAGGAGGAGATGGCACATTTTATAAAAATGAGACAAAACAATTCCAAAGTGTACTAGTCTGGGGTTTTTAGTGTAGGCAAAAATCGCTTTCTAGACCTGTGTCACCTCTGAGGGGCTCCACTGCACCACAGCCCGCTGTGATGACTGACAGCACATTGTCTCGAGCCTGTAGGTGTACCCAAAGATACAGAAAGGGGATCTCTGAAAGATCCCATGAGGGCTGAATGTGCCCGCACCCCAGGGCAAAGAACCCGGAGGAGGGAATCGCCATATTGTCCCAGGCTATTTGAAAACGAACCTCAAAAAGATTAGGAAAGAGGCTGTTTGACGTCCCGGCACCTCACTACAGGATCTTAAACACTTGAAAGGCCTGATACACTTCCACTAATTGCAGAGGAGAAGAACCACTCGGAGCCTCATTAAGGTGTCCTCCTCTCTGCTGGACAGGAAATGATTTCCCCTTGAAGAGGAAAAGAAGGCCCGTAACAGAAAGGATGAGCTGAGAAGTTGGGAATCATCAGACCACGGGGCAGGTCGCTGGGTGAGACACACGGCTCGGGAGGCAGGCAGCCCCTTATCACGGGTGGCTCAGTGCTCTGCTGCTGGAGCCAGATGCCTGGGTTGAATCCCAGCTCTGACTCTTACTGTTTACATGACCTCTGGCTTGATCTAACTGAACCTCTGCTGTGTAAAATAAATACCTTACTACACTGGTGGGAAAACCATTGCATTAATACACACGAGGCACTGGAAAGGCGCCTCGCACACTGCAACCACTTGGCCAGTGTTAGCTTTTGTCAAACACATCCCTCACATACGTTTTACTTTCCTGTACTTCTAGAAATGGATGATTGGGTTACCTCAACTCTGCTTATCAAAAACCATGTTGTGATGAACACCTTCAAACCTTCACTAAATATGCATTTATTGGGTGCCTAATATGCACCGAGCAATATTTCCTTTTGGTCACGTGCAAGAGTCTCCCAGAGACATACCCCCAGAAGCGGGCTGCTTACCTGAACGTTGATCGCCTGCTCACGAGTTTACATGTATGCTCACAGCACACGAGGGCTTTAGTTTCCTCACACTTCTGTCAATACTCAACGTCACCAGACTTTTACTTTTTGCCAATCTGACAGGCGAAAAGTTGTATCTTGAATTACATTTCTGTGTAAAGTGAGATTGAGTGTGTCTTCATACACTTGTTGGCTATTCCTGTGTCCTCTTCAGAAAATTGTCTATACGTATATTTTACCCATTTTCCTGTTGGTTTTCCCGTTTTTAGTGTTGTTGCTGATTTGAAGTTGTTTCTGGTCTATTTTAGGTATGTAGCACTCGCTGCTATTGCACATTGGAAGTATCTTCTCCCAATTTATCACTTTTTAATTACCTTTGTTTAGATTTTCTTTATTGAACAGAAATCCTGTGGTGCACCGAAGGTACCAAAGTCAGCTCAACTCCTGGCTGTATTGACCTAACCCTCCCTATCTATGGCCAGTTAGAAAAAAAAAAAAAAAAGCAGCAAACCTATTTCTGGACATAAATGCTATTTATCTCAGTCTTGACTGTGCTTTTCACACTCAATGACCAGCATTCAATCAAAAATTATAAGACAAATATCAAAAGATAAAAACATTATCAAGACAAAGCAACTTTGATCCTGACTCAGCGATGACCCAAATGTTCAAACTATCAGGCAGGGATCCTAAATAACTATTATTAGTATGCTTAAGGATCTAGTGGAAAAGGAAGACCAGAAGCAGGAGAGAATTTCGGCAGGGTAGAAACCATAATAAAGAGTCAAAAGTCACACACATTGTCTTTCTTCTTTTGGTTATTTCCTTCAATTGAAGGAAGGTTAAGACCTTTTCTTATGTTTATTTTCCCCCTCTCTCAATATTTTTGCTCATTTTGGTTCTCTCTTGATTTGTGTTGGTAGTGTGGCAAGTTGTCAACCCCTCTTCCACTTCCTTGGCATCCCTAGGGCTGAGATTGAGAGATGGAACAAAGTTTACCATCTTATGAGGAATTGGAAACCTCCCCCCAAGCCTCAGCTGTGATCTCCAAGCAGTGGGTGCTTAAAGAAAAGTAGTTTCAGTGAAAATATCAAGAAATTGCCCCAGAGGTTAGTTAAATGGAAGATCTCCTTGACTTTATGAAAAGGGTTAATTTGTTTTTTTGTGTAAGTAGAACATCTCATTCTCTGATAGGGCTGCAAAATGGAATATTGCCTACATTTAGAATAATGATACTAATAGGCAGTCAAATTAGAAAAACGAAACAAAATAAAAACAGCTCATCATCAAATGATTATTTGTCCTACAATTAGGTCCATATTTTTCCCTCTCAGTAATATCAAAGTTGGACACTTATTATGTTCACAGCCATGTACCCTGAAATATACCCAGATTCAGATCAGATATTGTAATATTTACTGAGCTCTGGTTCTACTGCAGTTTTTACATAGCTCTTATTTCCCTTCATTCATTCACTCATGATTTTGATATCCTAGATTAACTCTTGATATATTGTAACTGCAAGATAGGCATTATTTGTCGCTAAAGAAAGACTGCCAAAGGAAATGAAGGGTTGTGCACACTGGCCAGTTCTGCTCCATCTTGTTTCATCCCTGGAAATCAAGAAAATTGCATCCATGGAGACATCTTCCTCCAGGCTATTTATCCATCAGGTACTGAAGGCACAGTGCCATCAGCCTCTGAGTTTTTAAGGACTTTCAGAAATGCTTGAGACCTGAAAAAAAAATGGTCTCTCCAATACCAAAAGAAAATTTTGTTTGATATGCTACAGGATGGGGTAATGGGACTCCAAAAGAAAAGTGCTTAGAACCTTTGCAAATCCTAAACCAGCCTTGAACCTTTGTAGGAATGATCTCCCACCTACTTTTTTGTTTGTCTACTTTGTTCTTTGTTTTGGTGAGTTGAGAGCGTTGGCTGATAGAGTACAATGGAGAATACCAGGGAATTCGAATGTTTAATGCTGAAAGCTATAGTGGAGACCATCTATCCAGAGTTTCAAACTGTGCCTCAGAAGCAAAGGGATGGTTGAGGCAGGGGGCTTTGGTCACCCTGCTCTTGTGTGTACCCCCATCTATTTCCATTCTTCGTTCTTACTGCTATCGGAGTAGCTCCCCCTTAGATGTGTTTCACATATTGAGATTCCCTGTAAAGCTTGTTTGGAAATGGAGTTCACTGCATATACTGTTAAAAATCATGGACCCATTGGACTTCATCATTTTACTAGTGAATGCCCTGCAGCTCAGAGAATTTACATAAGTTCCCCAAGTTTCCCAACCAGCTATTAAAGCCAGGTTTCCTGAATCCTGGTTCAGGACTCTTTCTTTAGGTAGAGCAAGTTTGTTCCCAGATCTGACCTGTTCTGAGAAGGTGTTACTGCTGTCTTGGGAGGCAGGTGGGGTTTGCTAGAGCCCTTGTGAGATGGTTCTATCACCCTTCCAGTACTGTCTTTCAGGCCTAGGTTACATCCTGGACATTTTATCTCATTTTTAGTACATGGGTTATTCTCCAGCTTCCACCCTTTAAGAGAAAATTCCCATTTCCCCATGGAAGAAAATCAAAACACAGACTTACAACTCACCAGAAATCTAAGAAGCAAAAATACAACAAAAGCAGAAAACGTAAAAAAAGAGTAAAGGAGTGCATCTATAATGGTGAAGTACCACTAGAAGCCAAGTAAAGTTTTATTAGTCACCCTAAAGGCTAGTATGGTGGCCACTAGGCACCTGTGGCTATGGAGCACTTGAACCAAGGCTGGTTCAACGTGAGATGCACTGGAGGTGTAACTCACACCCCAGAATCATGACTTACTATGAAAACATTCAAAACGAAGGTACAAATCCCTCAATAATTATCTTATTGTTTCATGTTGAAATAATATTTTGGATGTATTAAACTATCATTAAATTTAATTTCACTTGTTCTTTTGCTTTTTTAAGGCGGCCACAGGAAAAATTGAAATTGCGTATTTAAATATAACCCTTACGTCATATTTCCATCGCACCGCCCTGCTCTGAAAATACTGAACACCTGCCCATTGCGACTGAGCTGAGAAGGCTGAGGTTCTTTCTAGAAGCACCTTCCTCCCTGCTGGCCTGAGACTAGAGTCTCCTTCAAAGAGCAGCTCCAGGCTCCCGACTCAGGCTCTGAATGCAGAACAGCCTATAACCCCCAGCAGCGAATTTCTCCCTCACCGAGTTACGGGACACTGGGTCTGCTAAGATCAGAAACGTGAAAATATGTCGCTCAGCCCTTTGCTGACCAGAAATCTCTGGGTGTTTTATTTTCTGACATCTCTAAAACAAATCTTTAATCAGATAAATCTTTATTTCAGCTTAGCTTCCCTAGAGGGGCCTTTCAAAAGAGATGCCTGATGGGAAACAAAACTGCAGTTGTGTTTTGGGGTTATGATTCACTTGCTCTTCCTTATAAAAACAAAGTTTTGGTCTAAGTGGTTCTACCACTTAGAACCGAAGTTTGATTAGCATTGAAAATTGCTAGAGCCTCGAAGAATAAAATATGTATAAAGAACCTGTTGAGTTCCAAAAACAAACCCCAAACCCAGCAAATAGAGCACCTGGCTTTTTTTTTCTTAAAGAGGCAGTCCAATAGAAATTCAAAGTTGAAATGGACCCATGGTAGGCTGAGTGATGGCCCTCAAAGACGCCATCCACACCCTAATCCCTGCAACCTGTGAATGCTGCCTTATATCAAAAGAGAGACCTTGTAGATGTGATTAAATTAGGGATCCTGATAGAGAAAGATTATCTGTGATATAGGAAGAGGACCCTGGGTAATCCAGGTGGGCCCTAAACGTAATCACATGTGTCCTTACAAGAGGGAGGGAGAGGGAGACTTGACCACAGAAAAGGTAACATGAACAGGAAGCAGAGATTGGAGTGATGTATCACAAGCCAAGTATTGCGGCAGCCACTGGGAGCTGGAAGGGGCTGGGAACAGATTCTCCCCTGGAGGCTCCAAGAAGGAGGCTGCCGACACCTTGAGTTTAGCCCCATAGATTCTTTCAGGCTTCTGGCTTCTAAGGACTCAAGAGAGTAAATTGCTGTTGCCTTTCAGCCACTATACTTGTGACAGTTTGTTATAGCACCAATGGGAAATTAAAACAGGACTCCTGGGGCACCTGGGTGGCTCAGTCAGTTGAGTGTCTGACTTCAGCTCAAGTCATGAACTCATGGTTCATGAGTTCGACCCCCATGTCAGGCTCTGTGCTGACAGCTCAGAGCCTGGAGCCTGCTTTGGATTCTGTGTCTCCCTCTGTCTCTTTGCCCCTTCTCCGTTCGCTATCTCTCTCTCTCTAAAAAAAATAAATAAACATTAACAAAAAATAAAACAGGGCTCCATGACTTCACAAAATTAACGTAGAGGTTGAATATTTTTTCCTTTCAATCACATTCAGTTTTATAGGCTTAACACCTGGAAAATAGAAATCTCTAAGGTAAAGGTTTTGGGAGAACGCAAATCAAAGGGTAAATGCTCCAAGGGGCATTTTGTCCCTCGTCTTCTCTCACCCCGTTTCCCCAGCCTGGGGTTCCCCATCCCTTGCTCTCCCCCTCCCAATACCTCCCACCCCCCCACCCCCCCACCCCCAGTTCAGGGAACCATCCAAATGCAACCTCAGAGTTAACTTTTATGTCTGACTTGCCAAACCTCCATAGCCTTAACAAAAACATTCCGATTTTCCTTGTCAACCCATGTATGGTATGATAGCTAATAAATATAACTGTCAGCTCATGGTTTGTTATAGCTATCAGTTCTTTTATTCAACAAATACTTACTGAGTGCCCACTTTGTCCGAGGCACTGTGCTAAACCCTCGTGGAACAACAGTGTACAAGGCACATGTACTCCCTGCCTTTACTTACAGATTAGTAAAGAACATGGGTTGAAGCAAGTAAATACAGAAATGCATTAAATTACCGCCTGCGGTCAAATGCTGTGATGCAGACAGAGTGCAGCGGCAGGGAATAGCAGAGGTGGCCTCTCTTAGCCAGTGGTTCAGGACCTCACCTCACCTGGTTAAGAGCATCCCGCAGAGAGATGGCACTCGAGGACCCAGGTGGGGCGGGAGCTTAGTGTGTTCCAGAAACAGAAAGAAAATCCCTCTGGGCAGAGCACACAGTGGGAGGAGAGGCGGGTTAGAGAAGCAGGGAGGGGGGTGATGACCTAGGGATTCATGGGTAATGGTAGAGTCCTTGTCACCTTTTCTCCTAGTGAACAGCCTGGAAGTGAAGATGGCCTAGCTCAGAAATATGCCAACAGTCAAAGTTTTACCAGGAAGGACACACTCCTTTAGATTCATCAGCATGTCCTTTACACAAGCATTTGAACACATTATCAGTTAACACTTTGGTGGGAATTAGCTTTCTGGACCGCTTTCCTGCATCCAGCATTTCTTCCAGCCCCTCTGGTGCTGGAGGGTCCCCATCTGGGGTGCAGTGTATGCCCTGGGTATCGAGGGTAGGAGACCCTGGCCCTGCCCTTGTGGAGCACAGTGGCGGTAAAGCACGACGAGGTGAAATGGCAGAGAGCAAATGCGAGTGGCTCCAGAAGTCCCCAGACCGACCTGGGAGAAGGAAGAAGGCTTCTGGGAGGAGTGGCTCTGCAGCCAGGAACTGAAGGATGAATGGGGGTTGGTCAAGTTGGGGTGTGTATGGGGGGGGACTGAGGAGGCACATTCCAGGCAGAGGGAGGCCCCTGGAATTAGCACCCCAGAGGAGCTGGGAGAAGTCTAGTGTGCCAGAATGAAGGAAAGAGGCCTGGAGAGGTAACTATCAAGACAGCGCAGGGTCTGAAAGGCCCTGGTTAATGGATAGGGACTCCACATTAAGAACAAAAAGAAGCTATTAGCAGGAGAGTGAGAGTGCTACGGGTGACCTCATCAAGATAAAAAGCTTCTGCACTGCAAAGGAAACAATCAACAAAACTAAAAGGCAACAGACAGAATGGGAGACGATATTTGCAAATGACATACCGGATAAAGGGTTAGTATCCAAAGTCTATAAAGAACTTACCAAAGTCAACACCCAAAAAACAAATAATCCAGTGAAGAAATGGGCAGAAGACATGAATAGACACTTTTCCAAAGAAGACATCCAGATGACCAACAGACACATGAAAAGATGCTCAACGTCACTCATCAGCAGGGGAATAGAAATCAAAACCACACTGAGATACCACCTCACACCAGTCGGAGTGGCTAAAATTAACAACTCTGGAAACAACAGATGCTGGGGAGAATGTGGAGAATGGGAACCCTCTTGCACTGTTGGTGGAAATGCAAAGTGATGCAGCCACTCTGGAAAACAGTATGGAGGTTCCTCAGTAAATTAAAAATAAAACTACCCTACGACCCAGCAATAGCACTACTAGGAATTTATCCAAAGGATACAGGAGTGCTGATGCATAGGGGCACGTGTACCCCACTGTTTATAGCAGTGCTATCAACAATAGCCAAATTATGGAGATAGCCTAAATGTCTATCAACTGATGAATGGATAAAGAAGGTGTGGTTTATATATACAATGGAATACTACTTGACAGTGGGAAAGAATGAAATCCTGCCATTTGCAACAACATGGATGGAACTGGAGGGTATTATGCTAAGTGAAATAAGTCCATCAGAGAAAGATAGATATCATACTTTTTCACCATATGAGGAGCTTGAGAAACTTAACAGAAGACCATGGGGGAAGGGAAGGGGAAAATATAGTTTCAAACAAAGAGGGAAGGAGGCAAACCATAAGAGACTCTTAAATACAGAGAACAAACTGAGGGTTGATGGGGGAGTGGGGGGAGAGCAGACGAGAGGGGAAAATAGGTGATGGGCATTGAGGAGGACACTTGTTGGGATGAGCACTGGGTGTTGTATTTAAGCGATGAATCATGGGAATCTACTCCCGAAGCCAAGAGCACACTGTATACACTGTATGTTAGCCAACTTGACAATACATTATATTAAAAAGAAGAGGAAGAAGGGGAGTGATAGGATCAGGTTTGTATACCAAAAAGATCACTCCTGGTTTGGTGCAGAATAAGATTGGAGGGAAGCAAGAATTTGGGTGAGAGAATATGAAGGAGGTGATTATTGGTGTTCAGGCAAGAGATGACAGTGGCTTGGATGGTGATGATGAGGTGGTGATGAAGACTGGCTGATCACAGAGCCTGCTTAATCTTTGCATTTACACTTATTCACAGTTTAGGCTAAACATCAAGTCTATATCAGTGATGTCCATATGCTGGGTGTGAGTTTTGTTCCTTTGCCAAGAAGTAAAATATTATTTTGTATACACGTGAAGTTAATTTTAGTCCCAAGCTCCCATTCTTCTGGAAGCTGGAAATCTGATTTCAAGCCATTTGGGGGTCTTTCCACCTCCTTGATATTGATCTGAATTTGGGGAGGAAGGTATGCTGAGATCTTATACAAGGTGGGTGAACAGTCTGGTCTCCTTGTTCATGTTCTGCTGTGGAGTCTACTGATGTTTTTATGGTCCCATCACCCAGGCTTCTGCTGCACCCTCTTTGCTCCATCTTGAAACTTTCTCAGGTCTCCTCTTTCCTACACCATGTCTAATCTGTTCTCCAAGGGTACAGAAAATATTCTGCTTCTTCCAAAACAATCTGGTTGTGGACAACACTCTGAGGCTGTTTCAACCCTGCTATATTAATATTCCGCATCTCTCTCTTCTGCTCTAGAACCACACATGGTGTGCAGGACCAACAGTTTTTTGTTGGATCTTGGGAGACAGATTCAACAGATCTCTAGTAGGAAAAAAAATGATTATATTTGATATTCATATACATCAAGGGTGAGGCCATAGGAATGACTCAGATTTTTTTTTTTTTTTTTTTTTGCATGAGAAACTGGGTAGTGCCTTTTTAATGAGAGAGTGTTGGAAGAGAAGCAGGTGTGGGGCAGTGGGCTGGAAT
This sequence comes from Panthera leo, assembly GCF_018350215.1. Taxonomy (NCBI): domain Eukaryota; kingdom Metazoa; phylum Chordata; class Mammalia; order Carnivora; family Felidae; genus Panthera; species Panthera leo. Next base: position 98,580,763 of record NC_056686.1, read on the forward strand.
CATGGGGTCACTTTAGTACATGAGGTGTTTGTAATATTCAAGAAGAGATATTGAGGACGGGGTTGGTAATGGGGAGTCTGAAGCGTGGGAAAAGTCCAGGATGAAGAAAACACACATACACATTGAGTTTCTTTCACTGTAAAATAGATGGGAGTGGAAGCCATGGCACAGCGTGAGATCCCCCGAAAAAAGAGAGAGTGCACCAAAGTCTCAAGAAGAGAGTGTCTCGAGAAGGTGGAAGTGGCTAACAGCATTAAATGCCCACCACCAAGAGGTCAGGTAAGTGGAAAACTGGAAAGTATCCTTTGGATGTAAAAGTTATTAGTGTTCAGGGCACCTGGGTGGCTCGGTTGGTTGAGCATCTGACTCTTGATTTCGGCTCAGGTCTTGAGCCCAGGGTCATGGGATCGAGCCCTGTGTCAGGCTCTATGCTGAGCGTGGAGCCCGCTTGAGATTCTCTCTCTTGGGGGAACGCCTGGGTGGCTCAGTCGGTTAAGCAGCCAACTCTTGGTTTTGGCTCAAGTCGTGATCTCACAGAGGCTGCTTGGGATTCTCTCTCTCCCCCTCTCTCTGCCCCCTTCTCTCTCTCTCTTTCTCAAAATAAATAAATAAGCATTAAAAAAAAAAAAGATTCTCTCTCTTGGGGCACCTGGGTGGCACAGGGTCAAGTATCTGACTTCAGTTCAGGTCATGATCTCATGGTTCGTTCAAGCCCTGCATTGGTTTCTGTGCCAACAATGCAGAGCCTGCTTGGGATTCTCTCTCTCCCCCTCTCTCTGCTCCTCCCCTGCTCATTCTCTCTCTCTCTCTCTCTCTCTCTCTCTCTCAAAATACATAAATACATTTTATATAAGAAAAGATTCTCTCTCTCTCCCTCTCCCCCTTTCCCCCACTAGTACGCTCTCTCTCTCTCTCTCTCTCTCTCTCTCTAAAAAAAAAAAGTTATTGTGTTCCCATTAAAAACAATTCCAGGGTACAGAAAAGGCAAAAGCCAAACTGGTGTGAAGAGATTACAGTGAACACCTGACGTAGTCACTAGATGCTTCAGAGGAGTCACGCTTTTGCAGGAGGACTAAATTAGCCCTGTAGTGAAGGCTGCCCCAAACCCACTCCAAAAAAGCTTCAAAATGTCCAGCCGATGCACAAACAGATTAACGGCCTGCTAGAATAAAATCTAATACGCTTGAACTAAGACAAACTCCAGTGCTCAATAACAAACATTCACAATTTCTAGAATCCAATAAAAAACTACTATATAGGAACAGCAGAAAATTGGGACCGATAATCAGGAAGAAGAAGAAAAAAAATCAATCAATGCCAACAAACCCAGAACGGAAGAGACAACAGAACTGGCAGATTAGCAGACAAGGACTTCAAAAGTTATTATAAATATGCCCATGAGTCCAAAGGAAAACATACACGTAATGAGAAGTGGAAGATATAAAAAATGAACATATAAACAATCATATCAGGATTTCTTTTTCAGAAAACTTCCCCACCGCCCCCCCCCCCCCAAGCTGTAACTATCCCTGTGGCCCCTTTCTATAAAAGATGTTGTTTCATGTAAATTTCTACTTTGGTTTTCGGTATGGAAGAATTTTAGAACTATCTTGGGGAACATACCGTATATAATGAAGGAAGTTTAAAATGACCTTGCAGGTGCTGCGGAAGCCGGCAGACGGGCATGACTGTGACAGAGCTCCAGCGCGCTTTTGCGCAGAGTTGACATTGTTTGTGGAAGGTGTAGGACTTCCTGGTCCCTGAGCACAGAGCGGATGGCTAGGGCAGAAAGGACCACCAGGTTGCACGCGTCTCGGGTGTGCTTGCCTCATGGCCCATCTGAACCTGAGGTCTAACAGTTCTGAGCCTATTACCGCAGAGCTCTTGGTAATTGCTGGCCGTATTATCTTTTTTCCTTGTTTGTTTTCCCTCCTTTTAACCATCCTTTGGGAGCTTTAAGGGCATTTTTTTTTTTTAAGGTATACCCTTAACATTTAAAAGAGAGATTAACGAAAAGGAAAACATCAATGTTCAAGAGCTCATTTGAAATACTTGTGAGTCTTTATTGTGTTTATGCTGATTCTAGGTCAAATCAGGCAATTTAGGGGAAAGGGAGAAGGGCTGAATCTTCTCTCCTAGCTCTGCATCCCCATCAAGGAGATGTGGGCCTCTCAGGAAGATATTCATCCCGGGGCACGTGGGTGGCTCAGTCGGTGAAGTGTCCGACTCTTGGTTTCGGCCCAGGTGGTCATCTCATGGTTCGTGGCATTGAGCCCTGCACTGGGCTCTGTGCTGACAACGTGGAGCCTGCTTGGGATTCTCTCTCTCCCTCTCTCTCTGCCCCTCCCCTGCTCTCTCTCTGTGTCAAAAATAAATAAACTTAAAAAAAAAGAAAGATACTCATCCCATAAACATTGCCATCAAAGCTGAAATTTCAAATGTTCAATTTTCAATCTCTCATGTCGTCAGCCTTTTCAAGTGTGTTCTATGGTAGAGAATGGATGGGCCCCACATTACTTTGGTTCATAGATCGCTCAGTTCCTAAAACGCGAGTATCAAAGCTTCAACTTTAAAATTCTAACTGGTTGGCCATATTTTTATTTCAAATCTTTAACTGAAAACTCATTTATTTCTGTACTGCCCCATGCCAGTAAGGGAATTAGAGATCGTGTTTTTAGCTATTCCCTGGATGAGGGAAAATAGAAACGGGGGGCTCAGTTGAGTGCACCAAGCTGTCATGCTTATATCTGGTGCCAGCTGGTCACCTGTTGGCAGGGCCAGAAGAGAGCCCTGGGACTAAATCCATCCTGGCCTTCTACATCCAGCTTCAAATAGAACATCTCCATCAGAATGCCTCCTCCCTCTGCCAGCCACTCCACTGAAGAGGAAACCTCTCTGCTTAAGTGATGTCTAGTTATCAGCTTGTATTTTCATATCCCACAAATTAAAAACTAAATTAACTTTGAGGACATATCTTTCCATTACGTGTTGTTCAAAGAGATACCCATCTCCTTGCAACAGAGCACGTTTTTCTCCCACAAACATGCAGCAGGAAAAAACAGGGATAAAAATAAAAAATAAGGGGCGCCTGGGTGGCCCAGTCGGTTAAGCATTTAACTCTTGGTTTCAGCTCAGGTCATGATCTCATAGCTTGTGGGATTGAGCCTTCGTCGGAAGCTTGCTTGGGATTCTCTCTCCCCCTCCCTTCCTCTCTCTGCCCTTCCCCCACTCTCTCGCATGCACACACTCTCTCTCAAAATGAATATAAACTAAAAAAATAAAAACATAAACTCAAAACAACTCAGGTATCTTTATGCAGATATCTCTCTTATCATTTGTATTGTTTTATTTTATGCCATAGACATTTTGCTTCTAAACTCCTGCCTTCTTTCACTTGTATTACATCTTCATTTTACCCCCCATGGACAGGTCTGAGAGGAAGACAGAAGAAGAGGAAAGCTGGTCACCAGGACACTGTAATGACAATGACACATCAGTAGAGACATAGGCACTTAACAGACCAGGCTGAGAACACACCATTAACAACCCAGACAGAAGTCATCATCTTCCGTCATCAACTGAAATTAAAACGTACCGCCAAGGGGCGCCTGGGTGGCTCAGTCGATTGTGTCCGACACTTGGTTTCAGCTCAGGTCACAATCTCATGGTTCGTGAGATCCAGCCCCGAGTTGGGCTCTGCACTGATAGCACTGTGCCTGCTTGGGTTCCCTCTCTCCCTTTCTCTCTCTGCCCTTTCCAGCTCTTACACGCGTGCGTGCACACACACACTCTCTCTCAAATAATAAATACGTGAAAACTTAAAAATAAATTACCTCCCAAAGAACCGTTTGCTGCTTTGTCTGCAAAAAGTGCCCCGAACAGTAAACCAAAGAGACACAACAGCCTTTAGTGGATTGTCAGAAGACTTCAGGAGGTGTAAATTGTAATTAGCCATATGCCAGACATTCACAGCCCAATAAGAAACATGCCTGATGGTGCAGGATCTCTGTGGCCCAGTTTTTCAGGTCAAAAGCAGAATGGCTGTTGAGGAAGGAATAATCCACAAAGGAAAACTACAACACTACTCCATTCTTCAGCTTCCAACACAACAGATGAGAACTCTTCTGTGTGTGTGTGTGTGTGTGTGTGTGTGTGTGTGTGTGTGGCTGCAATCATGGGGCTGAGTTATCACATATGCCCGACTAGAGTCTCTCGCTTGGGAGACAGGCAGGGAAGGCCCTATTCAGCTAAAGCCCCAACCTTAAAATCATTGTGGGTCTGGGGGCACATTTACTCTTGTTTACAAAGGAATCAGAGTGCAAATATGTTACAAAGATAATGTTGTTCTATATTAATATTTCCACGCGAGAAAAACATTGTTTAGAGATGGGCCTATAATCCGAGAGGGGTCTCTGGTACTTTTAAAAAACAAAAAGGCCCAAACTTTTGAGAACTTGGTTTTCATCCACTGCTCTACCAACTGTGGACTTTCGCTATGTTCCTTAATCATTTTAAACGTATTATATAACCTCTGGTAGCCCTAATTCATCATATCTATCATGTCGGGGTTGGATTCAGTGATTTGAAAAAAAACCAATGTTCAAAGTATGTGTATGAGTGCACCCTCATTTTCTTGAGAAAAACCATTCACTTCCATTAGATTTGCAAAAGGCCACATGACAAAAAAAAAAAAATGGTGAAGGATGCATCTCAAGCCCTGGTAGGAGTGGAAAATGAAACCGATAATATTCAAAATCTTGTGCTAGAATAGGTAATTGACTGGAGGACCTGATTTGCTCTGTTTGGCTAAGGATAAGATACTCTTCTCATGCAAATGAAGACTGAGGAAGAGGAGTTTATATTCTTTCAAATGCATTATGATCTTTTGGCTCAGAATAGCTGTGTGCCAGTAAACCAGGGATTCATTTCGTTCCGAAGATCATGCAGATTCTTTTTGTGAATTTGTGAATTATTGCAACTTTCCACTACGTGACTTTCACTATTGGGAGATAACAAGATTTGGTTAATTTCTTTTTCTTTTTTTTTTTTTCTTTTTTTAAGAGCCCGATGTGGGACTTGAACTCATGAACCATGAGATCATGACCTGAACCAAGATCGGATGCTCAACTGACTAAGCCAACCAGGTGCCCTTGGCTACGTTCTTTTTAAAGCAGATAAACACAGGGACAAGAGCCCATAGGCTGAATGATAGACTGGAGAAGATGGGCTGGATTGTAAAGCTTTGCTTATGTTCTAATTGGTTCACATTGTTATGTTTGGATTTGGAGTTGATTTCACGTTCAGATAATGCAGCAAGTGTGCAATTTCCATAGTTGCCAACTCCTCCTCCACCCGTGCCATCCAGAACTGCAGCCAAGAAGGAAGTCTTCTCTGTAATGCAAGCATCCAGGGAGAGGGAGAGGCTCCGATGGTTTAATGCCTCATTCCTCACACCTACAACAATGCCCAGTAGGGAGGAGTTGCTCAAGCCAGCTTGCTGAATGAACCTAATACTTGCATTTTCAGAATGGTTTAGGATTGATGACCTCTCCTGAGATTGAGTAGATCAAGTGTGTCACACTTGGTTCTCTGAAGTCTACTTTGACTTCCTATTATCTGAAAGCAATGTCAATTGCTCGTTTTAACTGGAAGGCCCAGTTGCAGCTAGAATTCTCGATATGCAGGTTATCATCAGTTTTATGCAATACTCAACAGCAAAGGTGGTTTAGACAGTTCCCATGGCCTCCAGATTTTAATCCTGGGCAACTTGGAAGCATTTGTCTGGTAGAGGGTAAATTTTCATCCATCCTACTGAATGCAGTCCCAGTGTATCCCCCCCATGCGGAAAGCAAATTCATCATTTTGGTCTGTATTCCCTTGATGGAGAACTCCCATGGAAGGAATAGTAGCAACCACAGGCACAACAATATGGACATTTCCATTAAAATTGAGCACTCAAGAATGAATTTGTTGGATTCAGTGAATGTCCTACTATCTAAGCTTAGTGCCTCTTGGGACAGCATGGAAACTTGGGCTCTTAGCAAGCAAAACACTCTACTACCTAAATTCAAACATACTTAATGGCTAATTTCCCTCATATTTCATATCCCTCTTCCACAACCTTCTTCATTTTAGACCTCACTCTATTCATCCTCTTTTGTTTTATTGCTAAGGTTTAAGACATGGGAATGGTCAATTTCTCCACATTAATTTAGATTTATTTTAGTATATGTTTGTCACTGACTCACGGATGGTTTTTGAACGAGAGTTGTTAGTTTGGGAGAGTTGTTAGTTTAGTCAACCGATGGAGACATGTCCTTTTCACTGCCAATTCCATTTTCTTTTTGCTTCTCTTCCCTTGGCCCTCGTGCTCCTTCCTCCCAGGAGGAAGGCTTCCTTGTGATCTGGCTATTCCCAACGTATTTGCTGTGTTTCTATCAACTGAATGTTGACAGAGGTAGTTGTACTTTGGCTATCTTTATTAAAGTTTGTTGCTGTGAAATACTAAAAATGAAGGGTTAGCACAGCATGAAGGTTTATGCAAAAGGAAAAATGTTCTTCAGATTTTTAAAAAAGATGGTAATTCTTGGTACATTTAGGTAGGTCTGCAACACTGATTGCCAAGGATCTGAAGCAACACTTGACATATGTGAAGTCTGTTATCTTGCACACCAAATTTCAGTAACCTTCTGGGACATCAGATTACCAATAAAGCAGAAGACATGATACAGTGGTTAGGTGTGCAGCTTTCATAATAATAATGTTAAAAAAAAGGTTATAATGATCAAGTCTATTTGCTTCAAAGCTTTATCTAATTTACCAGATAAAGTTTACCCTTTTTCTTCTCAGATCCCAAACAGTATGTATTTGATAGACACCCTATTCTAAACATTATTTTAATTTTTTATTATTTAAAAAACAACAACAACAACAACAACCCAAGATGCTCATTACTCCTGAGTGCTAAAAGAAAGATCCAGGTACTATAAAATTATGGGAGGAAAGGGCTTAAGAAAAAGAAAAATGAGAAAAGAATAGTCCGATGGGGAAAATATGCTCTCAAAATGGAACTCTTTGCTAAGAGCCACAGATGCAATACCTTGAGCCTCAGGAGAGCTTTAATTAGGCCAGCTCTTTCTTCAGCGCATGCTCAGAAGCTCTGGCGCTGACTGTAAATTAGGGCAAGAAAATCCAGCAGGGACCTGGGTGGGTTAAGGGGGAAGGGCAGGATCTTAAAGGGGCAACGACTATTTAAAAGAGCAATGCTGGTCAGCCCCACCATTCCTATTATAGGCCCTGCAGCCCACCACTACCAACCTACTCCACCTTCTGTGTTCCCTATCTCAGTTAATAGCATCTCCATTTTTCCAGTCATCAAGGCCAGAACCATAGGAGTCATTCGTGACTTCTCTTTTGCCTGTGCAAAATGCAGTCGCTATCAATTTTTGAAATTTTACTTTAAATTTGACTTGACTTCTCCATCTATATTATTACTATTCTGGTTTAAGCCCTCAGGCCCTCGTTGGGTCTTGCCTGGGCCCTCACAACTGGTGTTACATGCTTTTAATACTTCTACCAAATCATCTGTTAAAAATCACACTACTCCAGCTTAAAACACTTCAGTGGTTCCCATCACTCGTAGGAAAAAGTTCAAGCTGCTTAGCACTGCATACCTGGCCTTTATCAACCCATCAGACCTCATTTCTGACAACCCCCAGGTTGTACTTTCTTTTCTCATAATAGCCAGCTGCTTTTAGCATAAATATCCAATAGAAGAAAAATTAATATATAAACTTTAAGAGAGTAAGATGAAATCACCCTCTTTCTACTCGACACATTATTTAGCTATCATATAAATATTAATTTATTATTTTTTCATTCTCATACAGGATGATGTCAAAGAAAAACTTCCAAAAGTTAAAAATATAACCCTCTTACCAATAGAGAATGAACCTGTGTCAAAGATTTTATTTTAATTGGTGAAAGGACCAGTACTATGGTAAAGCTCGTTCTAAGAGCAGTTGAGGAACTTGTAATTCCCAGAAAAAAAAAAAAAAGAACATTAAAATAGAATTTCTAAATTTGATATAAAACAAGCTAATGTTTTATAGGATAATTAAATAATGGATTATCTTTTCTATTGAACATAATCATTTACACCTATCCCTAACAAAAATCTACAAATTTACATGTAAACACGTAGTCTCTGGACTCTAATCCACAGTAAATACAAAGTTAAACACAAGTCAGTTCTTTTACAGAATTAAATAATCCTAGGGTGGGCCTGTTAAACAACGCTTCATTACCACATTGAAAGGACACACACGGTTCTCTTCTTGCTTTCTTATTATTTCCAAGTGCAGGATAATTTTTCTTAACAATGGAAGGTTTTTATTAAAATACTTCACATGAATCTTCCCCATCCATGTTTTAGCACCACAGCAGTAACTTCTTGAGTCACCTAAAAAAGTTTTCCAGCATATGTAACATCTTTATGTTCTCCTATGTTTTCTCAGATAAAGCTTTCTTAGAATTATGGGAGAGAAAAAAAATTTCCTTTTACCATTCTAGATTCTCTGGCTGGTCTAATAATTAGAGAGATTAACAGGAGAAAAACATTTAATTTCACACCTACAGGGAATATGAATATGAGATCCAAGGACAAGCGAGGCAACTGGGGCTTATATGCTATCCTGAACTAAGGAATGGGATCGGGGCTGGGGCTTCAAAGGGGTGAAGGGTGATTCATAGGACAATATGAAGAGGAGTTGTTTGGTAATTAGATGTTTGTCCTACATTATAGATAAGTCTTTCAGATAAAAAATTATCTCTTGGGGCACCTGGGTGGCTCAGTCGGTTAAGCACCCGACTTTGGCTCAGGTCATGATCTCACAATCTGTGAGTTTGAGCCCTGTGTAGGTCTCTGTGCTGACAGCACAAAGTCTGGAGCCTGCTTTGAGTTCTGTGTCTCCCACTCTCTGCTGCTTCCCTGCTCATGCTCTCTCTCTCTCTCTCTCTCTCTCTCTCTCAAAAATGAATAAACAGTAAAAAAAAAAAAAAAAAAGAAAGAATGAATGAAAAAAACTATCTCTTAGTAACCAGGTCTCCTATCTAAATTCTTTTAGGTAGTTTAAAGGAGGGGAAAATATTTCTTGAGTCTGCTGTGCCTTTATTGCCTTCAGCTAAAATAGTCAACATGCCAAAGTGACACATTTTAGGGAGACTTGTTCTGAACTCCTTCAGAATCTTGTGTAGGTTCCTATGAGTTTGAAAAGAAAATAGGCATGTTAAATAACTATAAACATTATAGAACAGTATGTAGTTATGGGGATGTTAAAAAATGTAAGTGTAACTACCAAATTAATAATAATAATATAATAATGCACCCTGTAGGTCTCTAAAATAGCAAAAACAGAGAAAGGCAGGATGCAAATGGCTTTTAGACTCCAACAGATGGCCAAGAAGAAAAAAAAAAAAAAAGAAGATGGTGAACAGAAAACACTAAATGAAATGGTAGAAAAAAATTCCAAATATATTACTCACAATAAATATAAATGGATTTAACTCACATGTTAAAAGACAAAGACTATCAAAGTGGATGGACAAAAAATCCTCCCTCCATAAACATTTCTAAAACATAGTAAAAACAAAAGGATGAAAAGAAAAAGACTACAAGGAAAATAATATTTAAAAACCCTGATGTTGCAATATTAATATCAAACAAAATAAAAATGAAGACAAAAGCATTAAAAAGAGGAAACCTATTTTATCACAAGAGGAATGATTCAATTGGTCCTTTTATGTACCTACAGAAATAAAAAGAGAACTTGATAAAAACTCAAAAACAATAAACATTTTGGAAGATTTTGACATGTTTATTAAAAGTTGATATATCCAGTAGTAATACACATTACTTGAATATAATTAACATGATTGATCTAATATATAGAGAATCTTGCACCCAAGCAAATGGAGACTATTTTCAGTACATTCAGTCCATTTTTCTAAAATGACCACATTCTTGGTCACAAGAAACCTCAAGCAATTTCCAAGATTTAATATCATCTTGGTTCACAAAGTATTTAAATTAGTAATCAACAATAAAAGGATGGTTTAAAAATAGCAATAACCTTTACTTGGAAACTAAAAAAAAAGAAAAGAAGGGAGAAAGCATTAACAAATAACTTAGTGGTTTGAAGAGTATATTACAATATCATGGAATATTCAGAACTAAAGACAAGAGAAACCACATCATGACAAAACTTATAGGACAGAGCAAAGAGAAATGCATAGCCTGAAATGTAATTATTCTTTAAAAAGTAAAATTAGGGGAATCTGGGTTTCTCAGTCAGTTAAGCCACCTACTCTTGGTTTTGGCTCAGAACATTATCTCATGGTTCAGTTCGTGAGATCGAGCCCCCTGTCAGGCTCTGATTGCACAGGGCTTGCTTGGGATTCTCTCTCTCCCTCTGTCTCAAAATAAATAAATAAACATTAAAAAGAAAAGTAAAATTTAAAGCAAATAAGCTAAACTTTCAAGTCATGTAGCTAAAAAAGAAATACAGAGTAACAAAAGTAAGTAAGGGTGAAAAGAATTCACATAATCCACAAAATAGAAAACAAAGAAACACAGGAAGAAAAACCATAAAATAAAAACTGGTTCTTTAAAAAAAGAATAGAGAAAAAATTAAAAAAAATAAAGAAAGAATAGAGAAACTCCAGCATGATGGATAAGAATGAGCGATAAAAATAAACAATATTAAGAATGAAAAACAGAGCATCAATGCAACTAGAGCATGAGTTTATAAAACCCTATGAGAACAAGATGAACAAGTTAATTACAAAACCAAAAAAAAAAAAATCTCGATTAAAATAGAAGCATTTTTTAAATAATACAAGTAATTTAAGAACAGAAAGCCATAAAAATATATCTGATATTTCTATGTATCTCTGTAATACAGGGGTTCGCCCCGGCAAGACAAGCCAATCCAGATGGTTTAAAGGAGAGTCATACCAAACATTTCCAACTCATTTTGCTAAGCTGCTATGATCTTAATGCCAAATGCAAACAGGGACAGTAGGAAGAAAAGAAGACTTAGGCCTATCGCACTCTTTTAGATGTGAAAGCTTAGGTAAAACATTAGCTGGTCACCTCTTCTGTTCACAATGTATTGAGGGTCATGGCCTGGACCAGGGAATACTAGGCAGCTGTTAAAACCAACCTCAGGAGATGCAGGAATGAGGGGACTTAAGGTGGGCGACCCCTCTCTCCGCCCTGCCTCTTCTTCCTCCACCTTTCCCGCCTGGCAAGTGCTGCTTATCCTACAAACACCTTGGCATCCATCATCTCCAGTCTCACAGCTTAACCTTGGCTCTTTATTTCCTTTGTACCTCGTGCGTATTTCTATTTGCAAATGAGTCTCCTGGCTTTGCAAGAATGTGTTTACGTGTGACCCCCACAGCGCTAGCGCAGCGTTGGACCAGAAAGAAAGGCCGGCCAGCCCTCTTCTCCGAAGGCTCTGGCACGCCCCCCAGCCCCCCGATTTATACAAAAGGACAAACAATGCCGAGCCGCCACCAGGTCGCCCGGTAATCGCGCCCCTGCCCCAAGCAGGGCCGGGGATCCGACTGGCAGCCGTTTCCGAGTTTCTCCATCGCCGCGGATGTCTCAGCCCGCGCCCACTTCCTCTTCCCTCGCCCCGCGAGCTGCGCGCACGCCAGCCCCTCTCCCACCCAGATCCCCGACGCGCAGCCCCGCGCCCCGCGCCCCGTGCCCGCCCCCTCCCGGCCCCGCCCCGCCCGCGCACGCGCGCCGCCCCCGCGCCGGCTCTGGCTCTGCCCCCGCCCCCGCCCCACCCCTTCTCTCCCCTCCCCGGCCCCCGCTCCCGCTCCCGCTCCGCGCCACCGGGCCGAGCCGGGGCCGCCGGGCCGGGGCCGCCATGGAGGTGGAGGAGGCGTTTCAGGCGGTGGGGGAGATGGGCATCTACCAGATGTACTTGTGCTTCCTGCTGGCCGTGCTGCTGCAGGTGAGTCCCCCTCCACCCCCAGCGCCCCGCTGCCCCGCCTCCCGCGGATCCCCCGAGGGACCCGGCCGGTCGCCCAGGCTCTGCAAACCCCGGGGGGAGGGAGGGGACACGAGCCCCCTGCCCCCGTCCCGCGCGAGGGCCGGCCTGGGCCCCAGCACCAGGTCGCCATCAGGCCTGGTCTTTGGTGCCCGCCCCAGCCTCAGAGCCTGCCCCCTGGGGCTGTTCCGCCAGGCCCACCCACCTGCCACCTCCAGTGGGAGAGGGAGTGGGGGGGGGGGGTGGTACTTTATCCGCCGACGAGCTGGTTAATCGTAGCGGATGCTGGGTTCTGCGGTTACCTGGGACAACGTCGTGAACGCGTGACGGAATTGTTACTCACCTGCGGCTCTGTCACCTTGGAATCTAGAGCACACAGTGAGCCCCGGTCGCCGCTGACGCTGACGAAGGTCCGACCTAGAGCGGCCTCCTTCAGTTCTGGGTGTCCACTTACCTACCATCTTTTCCTGCATTCCAGGAGGCTTTCTGTTCCAGGTGCTTTCCGTGCATGGGGTTTATTTCTCCCCCGTTCAGGTTCTGCTGGGTCATTCTGCCAGAGGCCAGCCTCGGGCTGAGACTACTATAAATTGAATAATGTCATCTACAATGTATAAGATTCAGTTATAAAGTAGAATCATTTCTTTACAAAATTCTCCCACACTGCTTGCCCACCCCAGCCCAAAAATGTGGGTTTAGTATGCTCAAGGTCGCTATAGATACACTTTGCCAGGCAAGAGTTACTCTTCCTTTGCCAGCCTAAATGGCCCATTTAATGACATCAGTTACCTCTCCCAATATTCTAAAGGCGTTTCATTCACAAATTCTTGATTAGTATCTACTGTGAGCCCTCATTTTACTACTCCTTCATTCAGCACATATTTAATGATGCCTACTATTTGCTTAGCAGGGGCTACCGTGGTGGGCAAATCAAAGCCCCTTTCCCCCCAGAAGACCCCCATTCTAGTGGGGGGGGGGTGGGTGAGGCAGGCAGACAGTTCAATAAGTACAGTTAGTGTGCGATGATAATTATCCCGAGGAAAGTACAGGGAAGTCGTGAGTATAACCACCAGTTGCTTGAAACTGGCATAAGGCAACTGCTCAACAGGAAGGTAGGGGGTGGGGGAGGGTAAGAGTTGCCTTACTGATTCTGTTTTCCATTAAAATGTTTGCAAGTTCAGTTGTTTTTATCTCCAGCCAGAAGAGCTGTTCAAACGATGGACTGATAGATGATGTCAGTCCTTTTTTTAGCAAAGCAAGTTTTCAGTTCACAAATATTCAGGATTCTGAAGTTCTTTAAGTTCGGTGTTTCAGCTTTAACTGTAATTTTCCTGTGGGGAAAAAGTACTTCCTAAATCACAAAACAGTATTTAATACAGAGAGTATTTCATTGTACCCATGATGCCTGATGTTCATTTAGAATACTTTTTCTTTGAGAAAACTCTTTCCTCTTCTAACCAAGAATTACAGGAATATAATTCCTTTTCTGAACAATCCCGTCCCCCCATGCCTATACTCCACCTGCTGTCATTATCTTGTTACAGGCCTAGCTAGGTGTCTGCCTATTTAGAATAAGTTTGTCTTGAGGGAGTGCAGCACTAAAAAGGCCACTGTTCTGGGGCCCCTAGGTGGCTCAGTCAGTTAAGTGTCCCACTCTTGATTTTGGCTCAGGTCACGATCTCATGGTTCGTGGGTTTGAGCCCTTTGTCAGGCTCTGTGCTGATATGGAGGAATCTGCTTGGGATTCTCTCTCTCTCTCTCTCTCTCTCTCTCTCTCTCTATCTTCCTCTCTCTCTGCCCCTCTCCTGCTTGCATGCTCTCTCTCTCTAAATAAATAAATAAAAACTTAAAAAAAAAAAAAAAGGGCCATGGTTCTGGGTTCGAGACCTATTGTTTTTCTCATTTACTTTTCCTTATGGTTGACCCAGTTGGTTTGAGTTTAGTACCAAAGAGCTCTAAGCCTGTGACCATGATTGTTCACTGATCCCTGCCTGACATGTGGTCAGTATTTGCCATTGAAGAACCAGGTCTTATGAGTATTGGGAGAGAGTGACTGTTTATCTTGTAGGTGTGGACTGGGAGGCACCCTGTAGCTGTGTCTGTCCCAACAATGCCTCAGTCCAGGCAGAAGTGAATCCTTCATAGTGGCACATATTCATGAGTATTCAACTGCCCCATTGATATTCATGATAAAGGTGGTCTTGGGGTCACCCAAAGCTATTTTGGATATGAAAGTGGACATCACCAAAGACTTCTCTACCAAGTCACTTGTTGGAGATGGGTTTGGTTTGGGATGGCCTATGGAGTGGGAATACTAGGAGCCCCATTACACAATTATAATATGATGCTTTCATCATCTTGTGAAAGTTGCTTCTTCCAGCAAAGGAAGAAAGTAGGAAGCCCTTTTCAGAGCTGGCTTAGATGGGAAGTTGATGTTTGCTTCAAAAATCAAAGCCCTGGGCACCTGGGTGACTCAGTCAGTTAAGTGTCTGACTCTTGATTTTGGCCCAGACTCAGGTCAGGATCTCACAGTTCGTGGGTTCGAGCCCCACGTCAGGCTCCACACCAACAGTGCAGAGCCTGCTTGAGATTCTCTCTGTCTCTCTCCCTGCTCCTTCTCTCAAAAATAAACTCAAAAGAAAAAAAAAAAAGAAAAGAAACCAGAGCCCTGGGGTGCCAGGCTGTCTCAGTCAGTGGAGTGTATGACTCTTGATCTTGGTGTTGGGAGTTTGAGCCCATGTTGGGTATAGAGATTACTTTAAAAAATCTTAAAGAGCACTGGGTGTTATATAGAAACCAATTTGACAATAAACTTCATATATTGAAAAAAAACAAAAAAAAAAACCAAAAAAAAAATTAAAAAAATAAATAAAAAATCTTAAAAACAAAACCAAAAACAACAATGACAAAAACCCTCAAAAAAACCAAAGCCCTGGTCTACTGTTGCCCAAGGAACATGCAGACCCACCTGCACAGCAGCGCTAGCAGAAAGAGAGCCCTGTACACAGTAGGCGGGACTCCCAGAGAGAGGGACAGCCAGACAGGGAGCCACTGCTGAAGCAAGAGCCTTTTCTGCATCTGCAGTGTG